>NW_004567123.1:7794907-7811328 GCF_000260355.1 Condylura cristata
CAGCGGGTTAAAGCACTGCACTAAGAAGCTTAAGCCACTTCTGCATGAGTTCGATTCCCGCCTGCCCCGGAGGAGTCCACATGGCGAGGCAGACCTCTCCTGACCCGCCCGCTGCTCCCCTCAGCAGTGTACTTCAACGTTCTGCCTGTTCTGCTCCCCAATCTGTCTCTGGTGAATCCTCTCACCCTCCGCATCTCTGGTCTGTATCCCAGTTCTATATGAATAAATAAATAAATCTTTAAAAAAAAAATGAACAATGATGCAAGAAAATAAAAGCACTCAAAAAATAGCAAACATAATTAATAATTAGGTACTCATTAAATATTCAGTATATTCAAAATACTTCAGGGAATTTATAGATGTTTATAACTTGTATATATATACATTATGATATTTTAAAATTGAAAAAAGTTTTTAATAAATGCCATCATCATCCAGAATGTTTACATCTTATCGACTGGGAACAGGAATGTCCATGGTAGAGCAGCATCAAATTGTGGTGAGAAAGGACACAAAATGCTAGGAGTGGCTGAATCTGTGAGATGCTGATCAGCATGTGATGATGTGAGAACATTTCCTGAGCATCCCTGTCTTAATGTTACCTATACTAGGACTAGACTGTTAAAAATTTAAAATCCATTGCAGCTTGACATATACCCAGAGAAACCAAGAAATCTCAAATCATACAATTGCTGATTATATCATCCTGCCAACAAGTGCTCGGAAGGAATAAAAGCTTAGACAGACCAAAAGTAATAATCTATCATCACAACATATTCCTTTGGTGCTAATTCTAGGCACTAATATATTAATCACCACTCATGCATGACCTCTGAGTTATTGTAATATAGGAAGCCCACATGACCTGTTCTGTGAGTACAAAACACAACTGGGCTTGATGGACTGACTAAAAAAAATGGTTAGTTATTTTTGGTAATTTTAATATTGACATCTTGTAATTTTTATAATTTGGGTATCTTGGTTAAATAAGGTACATTATTAAACATGCTATTACTACTACAACTGCTCTGTTTTTTTTCCTTATTGCAGCTATTAAGTTTCAAAATTACATATGTGGTACTCATATACATGTGGTACATACATGGTTAACATAAATTTTTATCAAAATGTATTAGCCTGAGTCATACAAGTAGTCAAAGACATGTATAGTTGAAGGTCAGCGTTATGAAGATGGGAAATTGCAGCTTGCCAAAGGAAGGCCCACCAGAAACTAGAAAATCTAATTTGGCATATGGGGGAACATCTACAAATGCTAATAGAGGTGACTAGGAAGGAGAATCTAGGTATAAATTAGAGAGGATATTCTGAGAAGAGAGATAAATCTGTAACAGGTACCATGCTAAGATATTACTCACACCCAAACATTATCCTATGGTAGAAAACTTCTGCTTTATGCTAATTTGACCCAAATTCTGTAGCCTGGTATTCCAAACTTTCCATAATCAAGGTTGTAGCATAATAACTAATTAATGAATGGATGGGTAGGTCCATGATGTTATTTCACCTGAAATAGGTTTCTGGATGTTCTAATTCCAATTTTTCATTGGCAAGCTTTCTCTTGTGCCCCACTAAAATAGCTCTTTTCCACTCTAATGCATTTTTGAATCTTTCAGATCTCAGCTGGCATCTCATATTCCCTGCTCACACTTCACAGATAACCCCAAAGATGCTCTAGAACCCTAAGCTCCTTTAACAGTTTCGGTATAATCTTTCCTTGGTCCACATCATGCCAATGGGTTGGTCAGCTGTCTTACATTGTAGTAATGTGGTCACTCACCATATTGCTCTGTGCTTCATTTTCGTTCTCTATAAAGTAGGATGATAACTGTATTTCTATCATAGGTGATGGTGGAATGTGAAAATGTATAAAGTTGTTAAGGTTGGATACACATTAGCTGCTGCTATTATTGTTGCTGGTACTATGTAATACATGACTGGGTACCTCAAATTCCTTAAAGGGCAAGAACTACATTCTGTTATCATATAATAGAAGGTCTTACATGGGGTAAAAACAAAGTAAATATCTGTTGATGCCAAAGTAGACAGTAACACATTTGACTTATTAGTCAGCCAGATGATACAGCAACCAGTTGGGAAGAAATGATGGGCATCATAGACTCTGTTCTTATGAAACTTAACTTATAATTGAGGGAGAGGGAAAAAAGGTAGGTGTGTAAAAGAGGTGACAGGTTTGCAGTGTTCCAGATAGCAGCAGTGTGATAACGTAAAGAGCAGGTTCTGTGATGAAGATCTAGTGGAGGAAGATCCTCCATTAAAGGTGGTCAAAGAAGACCAGTATGAGATTGAGGCATGGGAAATGGAGTCTGTGAAAAGAGAATGGAGGTACTAGTGGACAAGTTCATCACTGGGTACCTTCCTTATAAGCAATGGGTATTTGCATTGAGAGAAATAAGTTGTAAGAATTCAAGAAAGAGAGGCTGTGGTTTGTTTAATTTACTTTGTCTAGTCATGGCAATAGACCTTAGGAGCTATCACCTTTTAGTGGACTAATGAAATGAGATCATATTCAAATACAATATATTACTGTGACCATGACCTTTGGCTTCTATAAAGTTAGCTGATGCAATCGGGTTCAAAAATGTACATTTGACCCAAGACTCATCAAAACGAGCTCTTTTTCACACAAATGTGTGAAATCTAAGACCAGCTATCATATCTAAACTTGGAAAACAATAAACATATTGATAAGTCCTGTTTGAGTCTCAAGTGTAACTTTCACCTTCATTAACTGCTGTGAAGACCTTGCATGACAGGTGTCATTTTGAAGACAAACACTGCAAATATGATTCTGGACTAAGGAAGGATATAAGGAATGAGAACACTAAACTTCATTGAGTGAGTCTGCTGTGGATCACAGACGGCATATTATAATTTAGCATCAGGTATGAATGACTGAAAATCAGCAGATAACTTGAGATATACTATTGCTCTTGAAATCAGAAATGTAAAGATCAAATTTTCACTGCTTCTTTTTCCCCCTGTGGATTGCCTGACATCCCATAAAGCCTCCACAGCATCTATGTGTGCATTTTTATATGGAGCAGATCTATGGCCTGAGGAGGAAAATCACAGAATTGGTAGTTTCATTTTCCCCCCAAAAGTAGCAAACAAGATCTATTCTTTAGGCCTCATTACTTTTGCATCCCTGCTCAAGTTACCCAGCCTGGCTCCTTGTTTGCATCATTATGTAAAATTATGGAAATAATAGTAACAATAATGATGTCCTAGTACTACTGATAATAAGGCAACCTATCTCTGGAAGGTACTGGGTATCGACAAATCCATTTCACTTATCTTTGTGCACAGGGGGGAGGGAGATAGCCCTCTCTGGTGGTCAGCTGGAGCTACAGGGCTGAGTTCTGGCTAATAGAAAGCGGTCATAAAAAGCTCCTGTTTGACCCTTTTGCTTGCTTCTGATTTGCTGACTGGATGTCAAGACTCAAGCAAACCACGGAGACTAGAGTTTGAAACACAAGTCTCCATTATCTTAAATCCCTGCATGACTGCATGGAACACGAGCTTGCACTGTGACTTATATGACATATATATATATATATATATATATATATATGAAAATAAATTTCTCTTGTGGAAGTATGAACTATCTTTTAGCAGCTAGCTTTACCTAATTTATATTTCTTTTCAAAGTGTCATTGATGTAATTTGGGCACTATAGACAATTGTCCCTCTCCCTCTCCTTTCTTCCCTACTCCCCTCCTCTCTCCCCTCCCCACCCCATTTCTCCCTTTCGTCTTCCCCTCTTTTCCCTTGCTGTTTGCTTCGAATTTATGGTCACCTTGCAAATTTTGTATAAAACATTTTTTTGATTATCATTATTATTCAAATATATCCAGTTAGGTTCTGAGTGAGCACAAAGCTCTCAAGAAACAAATTTCATTATTACTGCTGAAAGGATTTTCAAAATAAAGGATGAAATTAGCAAAGATGACATGACATGACAGCAAAGATATTTTGAGGGTGAGGGAGAGGAATATAAATAATTTTTTTTCTACCTCCATTTTTCCTCCTGAAACTTAGCAATCAAATTTAGTTTCCTACTAGATGATGATAATCTGTGCTCAGGAAGAAGTTATTTTTTTTCATTTCTTCTCCCCTCCTAGACATCATATTTTATGGTCTGATAAGAAATCAGAAACAATGCAGTCAGAACTATATTTAAACTTCCAGGGCATGTGGTCACCATATGGACCTTGAATGATTTCCTGGTTTCTTTCTATTTGATGCCAAAGGAAGAGTGTTGATAAAAATTATGGTTCATAGAAGAGACCCCCTAAGTAGGAAAGGGAGAAAAGCATGACGAAAGGGAAGAACTGGTGCTTGTAAACTCAGGAAATACTGTTTCAGGGAATCAGGTAAGAGCAGAGTCCTATATGCTATGGTAGTTCAACCTTGGTCGGGGGGAGCATGGGGAAGAATTTGGGAGGGGTTTTAACCATGGATTAAGAATGTTGTCAAGAAGAGGTAAATGTATGTTTGGAAAGGTTAACTTGAGTTCTTTCTGATTCTTTTGCTGATCATGGTAAACATCAGTAGTAGGTGACAGATAAGTAATTCAGGATTTAAGTTTTCCAGACTAATCTGTACCAGGACTTCTGGTTGGAAGGAAGCTCCAGAAAGCAAGAAGCAGGAAACAGAAGAATAAGAAAAGATAGATTATTATTTTTTAAATTGAAATAAAATATTCAGAGAACCTCATTATCTGGTACTTGGAGTGATCTCAAAGCCTTAATAATCTACTCTGAGAAAGAAGTTTAGAAAAGTGTTTGTCTCATTAAATGGTTACGACAGGTATTGAGTTAATATTGAGTAACTGATTTTGCTTCAAATAGACAAACTTTATGGATGGGTTAGGTGAAATGAAACAGTATAGTGGCTTTTGAAATGTGCCTTTTCAGGACTAAGATATTTATGAGAGCCCTAGGATCACAGAAACATCCTAAATCATTGATGAGGCTGGGCCAAAAACTGTCTTGCACAGATTTGTGATGGGTCTTAAAACTGTGTGTGTGTGTGTGTTTATATAAACACACATGTATATGTACTACTATTCTTCTGCCTGAGAAAATAACCTGCCTGCTTCCACTATATTTGATAACTCTGATGCAAAGCATTTGGAGTAATTTTTAAATAAAATAAAAAGACAAACTTTTCATTACACAGCAGCAATGTTTATAAGGGAGCCTTGTCTTTCTATTTGATTAAAAAGTGTTCCAATCATTGCCACTAGCTAGTTAATTATGCCTTTTTTTTTGTTTGTTTTGATTGTTGTTATGGAATGCAGCAGTCTGAGACACTGTTTATCTTTTAAATATAGGCCCCTGGGAATAGTGGTAGAACTAACAGATGACAACAAATATTAGAATGACACAGGACAACATATTTCCACTCATGAAAATCTACTGTCAAAAACTATGCTTGGCTACAGGCTGCTCTGTAACTTAGGGAAATGTTTCCTCAAATGACAAGATACCACCACAAATTTAAGAAACTCAGGCCCTGTTTTTTAAAGTAATTTACCAATGTTTATTTTGAATGAAAATGTTAAACTATGTTCTTCAAATTTTTTTTTTGAATAGTTTATGGACTTATTAATGACACTTTATTTTCTTGGGCTAACAACAGTTTTGAAAATCAAAAAGTGGACAAAAAATAATGTGGTATAAGATTTGGGCAGTTAATGTGGGAATACTACATTCTAGGTTCTGCACTGGGTAAATGACATAACTTCGTCTAAATGTGTAGTTCCTAAGATTTTCTGAATGTTGAACTCTTTTACTAGTGAACACATTTCCATTCTGATAGGTTCTATAAAACTTTAAATGTAGGGTTACCTAAACAAGAGTCCCATAATGTTGCCAATGAATTTGAAGTGAACTCTTTCAGACGCCTTTCTCTACCATTTTGCCCTGTCAAAAGAGGACTAACTGTCATTGTAAACGAACCACTGCCGTGATTTTTCCTTAAGTAAAGACATAGCTTACATGGTGGCAAAATACGTATCTTCAAAATTAACCCTGGAAATCTTTAAAAAATTTCAGAGTGTCGTATTCATTTTTATGTCAAATATGAACAAATATTTGATTCTAAGTATATTAAAATTTAGAATCGCTGTGCTAGTTTGAAAGAAATTTTATAGAAAAATAGGAACCACTGAGTATAGGTATTCATCCAGATTGGATGGAAACACCTATTTTGTGGAATTATTCTAAGGATTACTCTAAAAATTGTTTTTACACACATTTAGAAGAAACTAACAAGGTGAAAAAAATATATTTTAAGGAAAACACACAAATCAGTGTATTAAAAATAATACACTAACAGGAATCAAAGGTCAACAAACATTTTTGGATATGAGTGAAAGATATATGAAGACTATTTTAAACTCCACCAAGTGGTAGGTAAATGCACTTTGAAAATGAAAAAGTAGGTAAATTATTGCTGTCTACATTTACTGATTTGATTCAATTTTGAATATATATAATCAAAGTATTTTAAAGTTTACTTGGAAAAGTCTCTGCATATTGCATTAATATCTCGCTTCAGCCATAGCAAATCATTTATATACATTTACTATTTTAGATGCAGTTTATTTTGTTTAAGAACACCCAAATCTGAAAGTGAATAAATAGCATCCTCTGGCTTAAAGTTACTTTTGTGTTTTTGCAGCATGACATTTGGGGGGAAATTTACTTTAGCAATAAGACTTTGGAAAGGGAATTTCCTCTATAGGAATCTTAATGATGCAATACACATTTTGGCAAAGTGGTCATCATATTAGGAGGATTATAAGTGGTCCATTTCCTACTTAAGTTGGTATATCCACTACTGAAGACTTATAGTACACAGGTCATTGTTCTGGTCTTGAAACATGAATGAGATTTGGTAGTTGATTCTAAGCTATTTGCATTCTACTGAATTACCTAAATCATGTATAGCAAATATTGATATAAGGCATATGATTTATTTTTGAGGTTTTATAAACACATTTATGAGAAGCAGTGGAGAGTTCACCATTGTAGGGGATAAAGTGACATCAGGAGGGGAAAAACAAAGTTGAAAATGTGCAAGTTGCCTCCACCCCACCATGATCTAGTATAGCATGTCCTCAAGTAACTATCCTTCTTTCAATGCATCTTTGTTATATTGATGAGAAAAGTATCGATTCCTATGCAGATCTAAGGTCTGTGGAGTTTATCCCTTCTCCCTGTGTCTGCATAGGTTGTTCCTGTGTACTTTGGTCCCCTCTGTACCCCAATCTCCCAAAGATGAGCAGCATGGTTCCCTAGCATAAACAGATAGACCCAGTCCGAGTGATAGTGGTGTAGGAGTGAGTGTACCCTGTGATGGAAATATATTCTGCCCAGGTTTATTTCCTTTCTGGTGCCCAGAGCTGCCCAGAACTCAAATGGGCTTAAATAAGTACATATTATTGTTGAATGTTAGACACGTTTGGGGTTTTTATTCTGAAGCTTGATGTTTCTGTGACCAGAAATATGGCACAGGAACATTACACTGGTTTATCAATTAGCCTATAGTAAAGTTAGCTTTGTTACATGTTGTTTCCTTAAAGTTACAGTTACCAGAAACCTTTCAACGTGAACTGAAGACCTACTGTATAATTCCTGATATGGAAGTGTTTGATTAGATAATTTTTGATGGACAGAAGGAGGAGAAAAGGAAAGAGAGAGGGAGCAGTGGTGGAAAGCACAGAAGAAAATATAAGATCTTGAGCATAATAGATGTGAACAGAATGAGGTTTGGAAGAGACGCAGAAGCACTATGTTCAGAAAAATCATGAATATCATACAAATGGGTTTGGATTTTTTATTGGGCAGTATGTATAGTCTGAGGTTTCTGTGTATACATTTTATTGTGGCACCCAGGCTATGGTTAAGTTGTGATGCAGACCAACTAGCCTGGCTCCAAACTACTCAGTGCTGTGCCAGTCACACTGCCCAGCTCTCCGAGTGTGGTTCTCAGCTTTTCCATGTGGCCCTCTGATCAGCTCCATCCTATCCTCCCAGGCAGGGAACACCCTTGCTCCAAAGACATGTCAGAGGCAGCACGGTGGGAGGCAAAAAGCAGAGGCTTTGGGTTCAGAGTGACGTCTTTTGTAAATTTTTCTTCTACCAGTGACTCAAACTTTCTTAGCCTTGGTTATCTGCAAAATTGGGGCAATAATACTGACCTTTTAAAAGTAATGAGACATTACTTTATACCCACTGAATTGGCAAAAATTAGAAAACACAAAAATAATGAGTGCTGATGGAAATATGAATTGTTATAGCCCTTTGGGAAAGCAATTTGGCAGTATCACATACGCCTCAAAACAGAACCTACACTCCTGGCGTCTTTCCCATACAAATAAAACCACCGCTTATAAGGATATATGGGTAAGGACATCTATTGCAGCATTGTTTGTATGGCAATAAAATGGAAAGAAAGTGCTTGCTCATCATAGGAGAATGGTTGAATAAATTATAGTACTTCCAAACTATGGAATATCATGTGGGCTATAAAGTGGATGAATTAGAACTATACAAAATGACTTGGAGGAATTTCTACCAAGATTTTCTGCCTGTAACAAAACAAGATGCAGACAACCACATAGACTATGATAAAATATTTATAAGGTAAACATATATATATTTTAACAATGTCTATACATTTTGAGCCTCCTACTGTGTAGCTGGCATTCCTTGGCATATTTCAATGAATCAACTCATTTTAATATTCAGCAACCTGTGATGGAGGTGTTATTATCATTTGTTTTTCATGTATGAGAACGCAAGTGCAGAGACTAAGTAATTTGCTCCACATCTCACAGGTCATGGTAGAGTTGAAGTTTAGGTTCTGAAAGTTGGAATCAAAGACCACTCTTAGTCAATGCATCCAGCTCTCTGAATATTTGTAAGGTAGAAAATAAGGAAACAATAAAATGGGAAAGACTACATTAAATTATTGATTATATGGTCAATTTATATAATTTGTATAATGCACACTGTGTGTGCATATATTCATGGAGTGTTAAAAAAAGAATGATACTTATCTCAGGGCTTTATGATAGCATGTTTGTTTACTCTTGATACTCTCATTAATTTCAATTTTCTGCAATGAATATTCATTACTTAATATTCATTCCTATTTAAATATTACTTAAAGAGTTTTAAGAAGCAGTAAACTATCCACTGTAGAATAAAGCAAAGGCTTGTAGGCAACTTCATTTATTGAAGTATTCATACAGAAATGATCATGAACACTTGCAAAGTTAAAAAGTATGTTCCTTTTTATAGAATTTAAAACTGAAACCAAAGACATGACTCAAAACGGGGCCGTGGAAAGTAAATTATAAACTTTCACTGATTGGAATATGCAAGAAAATGATATCTGACTATGAAAACACCTGGATAGAATTTTCCAATTTATTTTGTATCATTTATTTAAAAGACAGTTTCAAAATGGCTTGCATTGCATTCTAAAAAAAGACTGGAAGTTTCTGTATTAGAATATCACACATGTTTATTTCTGGGGATTAACACTGTGGATGATATTTTTCATTTCTTTTTATTGCCTGCTGTTCTTTCATATAATAAATATACATATTTTTAAAATAAATGTAGGCAATAAAAATGTTTTAGCCTTTTCCCTAGTAAATCAAGAAAAAAAAAATCAGGAATTTATCCTGAGGAACTGATTAAGGATATATACATAGATTTATTTAAAATGTATACACAGCATTTCCCTATTATTTATAATGGAGAGAAAACTGTAAATAACTAAATAATCTAACATCAGGACACCGGCTGTGTAAATTGTGAGACAACCATATGATGAAATATTATGCCTCTATTAAAAATCATGCCTTTGAGAAATTAAAGACAGGAAAATAGTCATGATATATTGTTAACTGGAAAGATAGCATTTTTTTTAACTTAACCCTTTAGAAAATCTTATGTTTGAATTGTATTTTTCAAAATTTAAAAATATTCATAATAAATAAGATAATCATTTTAAAAACAGAATAAATACTCTCATAGTTGATATTTATGTAAGATCCTGTAAGAATTAATTATGTAAGTCTACACTAATAAAATAGTTCTCCTCTCCCAACCCACTACACATACCTATTTCTCTCTCCAACCTGAGTCTCAGGTTACCCATTTGTGAAATGAAGAATATGTTAAACATAAATGTAAAGCAGTGAGTCCAGGGGAAACTCCATAGATCTTACTTCTTTTCCCTCCAGTGAACTGCTAGAGGGCAGTGGCTTTCATCCCTCACTTGGGAGCCTTAAAATCCAAGAGTTATAAATCAAGTGACACTGTATTCAGACACTCCTTCAATGCTCATCTAGGGCAAGGCACAAAGTTGGTGCGTAGTGGAGGGGACTTAGAAAGGGGTGATGGACATCAAAAATTTGACTGGAGAAGCCTGGTTGGTGGGAACTTCATGGGAAGCCCATAGCTTTGTTTCTGCATGACCAAGGAACAGACACAGTACTGAGAACCAACATCACTCCCCTGGTGTAAAACATTGAGAGCTCTTTTCTTGCCTACTCTAGAATCTGCATCCTCGTCCATAAAATGGGTCTTTCTCTGTTTCCTCTAGCAAAGCTTATGCTTGTTCTAGCTTTCCCTCCCTATTCTAGAGAAATTTTGACCTGCTAGAAGGTCTGAAACTAGATGAAGTCTTAAGAATGCTTTGCAAGGTGAAATGTCATCTCATAAATACCAACCAGCAACGGCACAGCTTGCACAGTTCTAAAGGAATACAATCTGGGGTGTGCACCTGCGTATTAATTGATTTTGTTTTTAATATTGATGAGCATATGATTTGGTCCAGTTGACCTTCAAATTCAAATTAGGTACTGATTGAATAATAAGCTAGGAGAATCAGGAGGTATCTAAATAGTAATTTTTCTTTTCCCAGTAAGAGGCCTTGGCCTTGGTGGTGAGTGAGGATGTGCTATTAAGTACAAAGCTTAGTTCAGTGTGAAGTTAACTGAGTGTTAAGACAATTAGAACAGAATTAAGGAAACTGATGTATCTTAAATAAATGTAATAAGCAAAAAAAAAAAAATTGTCACAGCTTCAGAGTACTTGATTATTCTAGTATGAATTTTACACTTGTTTTTATATGTCCACTTCATCTGATTGCCTCTATATTGGATAACTTAAATCTTCAAAATTTAAAAGTTTTAAATTTTAAAATCTGGGTTTCTTTTTTAAAGTATAAGCTACCATTAAGTCAATCACTTTTTATTTTTTAACCAGTGGGGAAGAAAGACCTCAATAGATAAAGGCAAGCTCTCTTCACTAGATAACCTCATAACTCCTATCCACCCACATCTATTTTTCTCAGGACTGACCTACCTTAAAGCTCATTTCATTCTGTTTTGGCTGCTGCATTCTTGGCTTGTACCCTCCTCACCCCTGAGTGGATGAATTATTCATTAACATTCCATTTCTTCCATCTCATCATTCTGAATCAACTCTTGCCCACCCCAGGGCTGTAATGAGTTGCTGGGAACAGGCATCTCCAATCTGTAGCTCACAATCTAGCTCTTCATTCATTAGCCAGTCTGTAATTTCTTTTACCAGCTTGCACTGCTAAGCGGTTATGTGGGGGTAAAAGGGCAATCAGCATTCGTTCTTGGTACCCAGTGGGAAGAAGTATGTCTAGAACATTTGGATAAAATCAGAAGACACCTAGATGGAACTTCCTTTTGAAATTCTTCAACTTTGATATACCTGTTTTAATCTCTTAAAAATCTTACCCCCCCAATTAAGTGACATTAGCTACCTCATTATTTTGCTTGTTTTCAGTTCTTGTACTCTAGAAGAAACTAGTTTCCTTTGAAGCAAAGCTCTAACAAATTTAAAGCCAGTCAACCAACAAACTGAGCTGGAAATCATACCAAAATCTGGGCAATTATACTGGAAAAGAAAAAAAAAAAAGAGGTTTGTCCATATTTTCACTGATTTTAAAACCTAAAAATAAGACTGTGCCAGGATCAAAGTCTGGCAATAAGACAAAAGAGCTGAAATTCCTAAGGTCAATAAAAATCATCTGCCACTTAAAACTCGAGAGTGTAATAAGCATCTTTCTAAGTGAGCTTATAACTTCAGTGCTCATAAATAGTCAGGATATTACTAAGGAGCCATGATTCTGCATGAAAGCTAACAATGGTGAATGTTTGAAATGAGTCCGTGACATATCTGACTGCCTTTTAACCTCAAATTGGCCTCAATCTTGGAGAATTTCAATGGCAAATTCATTTTTTTTCCTTAGCTATGTATCAGTCAAGATGGCAGTTCCATAAAAGTTCAACATTTGGTGTAAGCTTTAGATTGATAATCAATTACAACAGAGCTCTTATGTGCCATGCTATTTCAGGACAAAAAGGTAAACATCATATTCTTTATGCTGCATTTTTTATTATAACTGGCTCATGTTAATGTATACTTCAAAACGCTTTTCCCCAGATCAAGAGTTTAATAGATACTAATAATTTATTTCAGTAAAATCCATAAAATTTTGCATTTAATCTTAATCAGAAACTATATTTATGATAAGTGATAGAACTTTTTTGAGTTACCATTATTAAAAGTTTTATGTAAAAAAAAAAAATCCTAAAGCATTCCAGAAAGTGATCCTGGCATGAGCAATTAGTGGTGCGAGATCCTAAAAGCACTGAGAAACATCACAAATAGTGTGCTTCTATAAAGGTGTGATATATCCAACCAAACAACTCAACAGGAAACATCTCAGCTAGAAGCACTTAAATTAGATTCTCTCTGTTTCCTAAACTCTGCCATTTGATTTCATGACACTTTTAAATTTTATCACAAGGTAAGTAGAGTGACTGAATTTTTTTTTTGCTTAGAGCGAGCATTTGCATAGAATATCTTTTCACTTTGACTTGGTCATATTTATTTCTCACTCTAGAATGACCTACAGTAGCTCTTACCAAAACCGATGTGGATGTCTGACTTTAGTTATATATATATATATTTTATTATAGAGGTAAGATTAAATTTATTATATATTAAAGTATTTCAAATGGGCTGTAAGAACATATATGTTAATACCAACAATGGAAGTGTTAAGGGATTCATTGAAAAAGTGGTAATAAACAAACAAAGACCACCCAACACAAGTGTGGTGTATGCTACACTGAGCCACCCAGAGTTAATCTGGGGAGTTAATCTTGGCATGCACCAGGTGAAAACAGTACATTGCACTACTGTATTCTGTGAGGTTGACATGATTATGTCTCCATTGTACAGTATACCTCAATCATCTGGCTCCAGAGTTCACAGTCGATTTATCAAGTACACACACACACAAAATACCTCATTGAGAGAAACTTACTTACAAAACATAAAGTGGAATGAATGATGCAAATAGCTAACTCAAAATTTTAAGACAATTCTGATTTTTCTCAACACCAGTACAAGGAGTAATAAATATCCATTCCGAGCAGGGATCTATTTTCATATCACTCCAAACTGAAGAGATAAATTCCACATATGAAGAAATGTATATAGAAAATTGTCAAGGAGATTCTGTGTTCTCCCTAGTGTCCATTTCCACAAGCTATGTGTCCTTTTCTGGCTTCCAGAATTCCTCCGCTCCTCCTTTGGCTCCCTACAGACACTTCTAAACCTGACTGGCTCATTTTCAAAACTGGGGTGGGTTTCAAACGACAGTAAGCATCGGCGGAGGTTCTAAAGTTTAAAACTGGGGCAGGTTGAAACCTGACTGGGGTGTTCTGAAAAATGCTGCAAGTTTCAAAACTCAAATCCCATTGGTGCATGAAACCTAAACTGTGCAGATTGGCTGGTGCTGCTGCTTCACTGAACAAGGAGCCACGGAGCTCCTTGAGACTAGACCGACCCTACATGAACTTTTCTTATTTTCTTCTTCTGGCGATATTCTGGCCACTCTAAGGAAGACTTCCTATATATATAGTATTTATTTTTACTTGTTTATGCATATAAGAACTGAGGTATAGGCTGAAGGTGCGAGCAGTGAGAGGCTTCACCAGAGACAAAGTGGGGAGCAGAACAGGAGGATTGAATGAAATACACTGCTGAGGGGAGTAGTAGGCAAAACAGGAGAGGTCTGCTGCTCCCTGCCTGGGGTTGAACTGATGCCACATGGGCTGTTCATAGCTTGATAGTGTGGAGACTTGAACCTGCGTTACCAAGGTGGCCCCATCTTTTCTTTCTTATTATTGTTGAATAATAGCCTCTGTAGTAGATGGTTCTCAAATGCCACACTTTCAGACTTATTCCTGATGAAAAACTTTGAGCAGCAGAACTGCCTAATTCTGGTGTTTCAAATAAACACCTTGAAACCTAATTTCTCTGATCATTCTATTTCATGAGGTTACTTTTCAGAGGACTGAATATAGAAGTAAATTCATGAAGGCAAGCACAGAATAAAAACAGAATGGAGGCCCTCCCTGGTGGCGTGGTGGGTTAAAGCACAGCACTAAGAAGCTTAAGCCACTTCCGCATGAGTTTGATCCCTGCCTGCCCCGAAGGTGACCACATGGCGTGGCAGACCTCTCCTGACCGGCCCCCTGCTCCCCTCAGCAGGGTACTTCCTGGATCTGCCTGTTCTGCTCCCCACTCTGTCTCTGGTGAATCCTCTCACCCTCCCGCATCTCTGGCCTGTCCCCCAGTTCTGTATGAATAAATAAACAAATCTTTAAAAAACAAAACAAAACAAAACCAGAATGGGTGGCACATTTGATTACATTAGAAACAGAGGTTCCTAAAAAAGACTTAGATAGAGCTCACTGCTTTATTTTCCCATATAAACAAAGCCCAATGACCTTTTGCAGAGTTTGTGATTTTTAGGTGAATAAGTCACTTCCTACCTTCATCTTTACAGATTTCAGCTGTCTCTTCTGAAGCAGGACTGGGCACAGTAGTATTGCTGACAGCATCTTTAAAGAGAAAGAGAAACACTGCCTCAGAATTCCTGCTTGTTGGGCTGTGGCTTCCCTGTCCCGTTATTACCCTCTCCACTCCACCAAAGCACTCGTCAGCCTGTTTCATGCTCTCCTACACCAAATGGTCTTGGAAGAAGCTAGTGGTTTGTGGTACTTTTATAATTAATAGAATCCTAAACTTTAGTTAAGACAGAGTCTGGTGATTTACAAATTATTTTTTGTTTGTTGGAACTACTATTCTTTCACATTTTGCTTCTTCCCCAGCTCTGGAAGAATGGTACATTATTTTGCTAGTAACAGATTGTGGAAAAAAATGTATATAGTTACAAGTTTCTACAAAGTGCTTTTATGTGTGCATATATGCGTTGGAAGTTCAGTTTCCCCTAGCACAGCACTTCTCTTCCATTATGCAAGGCCGTCAAACCGCAGGGAACGTGTCTGAGGGCTGTCAGTGCAGAAGCTCAGGAGAAGGCGGTTGTTTGCAGGAAAGAATCAAAGCCTGTATTGAAGGCTGCATGTCACTCAAGCAGAGAGTGGGGGCTAAGGCACCTGGTGGTCCCCTTTCCCCTCTCAACAATAATTAACCTCCTCAGATTTGTTCTTTTTTCTCAGTATCATTACTCCCACCATGATTCCACTCATGCTTGCCCCCAGGATAACAGATAATTAATTCCCTCATATTAAAATAGTACATTTAAGACCTAAGGGATTATTAAGATCATTTGAAATGTGTAGTACTTGTCAATTGGAAAAGGAATATGCATTTTTTTTCATGCTGGAACAGGGACTTGGACCAGAAGATAACTCATACATGCATGACAACTAGAATGCATTTAAAACAAACAAAAAAAAAACATGTTTTCCAGCATATCCTTTGTCCCCAGTATATATCATTTATAAGGCATAAATTTCCAATCTGTAGTTCTGGCCTATCCTCCTTCCTGGATATCAACTCAAAATGCT
Organism: Condylura cristata; assembly: GCF_000260355.1. Taxonomy (NCBI): domain Eukaryota; kingdom Metazoa; phylum Chordata; class Mammalia; order Eulipotyphla; family Talpidae; genus Condylura; species Condylura cristata. The sequence goes on from NW_004567123.1 coordinate 7,810,899, forward strand.
CTATGACCAGTCTTCCACATAACATGGCGCTGCCAACCCTGTAGTTACTAAAGCTAAAACCCAAGACTTCTCCTGGATTCCCCTTTGACTCATGCCCCACATACATTCCATCAGCCACCCTGTATCTCTGTCTGGAGAACATAACATATTTGTATCCATGTCCAGGAGTCGCCATCTCAGAGCTCTTCCTCACTTCCTCACAGCACCTCTAACTGGCTTCCATCTGTCTCTTTTGACACATTTTCATTCACAATGTTATAACAGATTCTTTCTCTTCATAACTTAGAATTTCCCTTTAGCTTATCTTTGTAGCACTAATAAAATAAAAACTTACAAAGTCAGACATAATCTGCGCTGTGATCTCTTACCAGATCTTACCCCATCTTCCCCCAATCTACCATGATCCAGTCACTGATTTCCTATGTCCAGT
>NW_004567123.1:7811558-7812503 GCF_000260355.1 Condylura cristata
GGCAGGCGGGAATCGAACTCATACGGAAGTGGCTTCAGATTCTCAGTGCTGTGCTTTAACCCGCTGCGCCACCAGGGAGGGCCCAGATCTCGTTTTAATCATCACTTCCTCAGGGGGTCCTCCCCAAATCCAGCCAAAGTAAGCTTATCTTCCCAGTATTCCTTCTTCATTACTTCATTTCTTTGCAAGGTATTTATCATATTTGTTGCTTGTTTATTGCTTATTTATGGATACTTACTTCTCCCCCCATACACATACCAGAATAACTTCTGAGCAGGCAGGGTTCCTTACTACTGGATCTCAGTGCCCAAAACAGTGACTAGGGCACAGTAAACTCTGGACATGTATTTGTTAAATGAGTGTTTGAGGCGTATGATCCACAATGTCGATTTGATTTGTTTATAATAGTCCATACGACTGGATGACGCTGGTATGAGATTGTGTTTTGTTCATGATATAAAAGAGACCCACAGAGTTACATAACCAAAGTGGAAACTGGAAAGTATTTTGAAAGAAAAGAGGTATTTTTTTTTTTGGGAAGAATAACACCAGGTTAAAAGGACTTTAATGCAAAAAAATCACCTTTGATGTATTTGCATTTAGATTAGACAGGCAATGAAATGAGCCTAGTGCACACAACTGTGAATCCTGCCATGGGCTTCAGGCCAGTCAGCGGGCTCTCACCAGCAAGGAGAGGAAACCCCAAGGTGTGCATTCAGGACTCTACATGAAATGTAAACTGATCTTGGTGATAATTCTATCAATCCCAGAGGTAGAAAGGGGGCTTATGTTCTAATCCTCTCTGCAAACAGGCAAGATGATCCCAAACCCAAAAATGCAGTGTTTGTTCTCAATTGATAAGAGGAAAAAAGGGAATATATAAACATAGGCAGGTGTGTGTGTGTGTGTGTGTGTGTGTGAGAGAGAGAGAGAGAGAGAGAGAGA
>NW_004567123.1:7812628-7833153 GCF_000260355.1 Condylura cristata
GAGAGAGAGAGAGAGAGAGAGAGAGAGAGAGAGAGAGAGAGAGAGAGAGAGAGATGGATGATGGGGGAGGGGGAGAAAAATCCATGCTGATAAAAATAGCTTGGGACAGAGCAGAGAATGAATAAACACTGAGTGAAGCCTCAGCATTCAGAGAATGGTCTCAGCTGTCAGCAGCTAGTTGACTAATACTTATCAGTTTCAAACAGTAAAAACAGTGACAGCTTTTTCACATAAGATTCATCTTCCATAGAGCATAATGATGTGTGAGGTTGGGAGCTGGGGGAGGGGCAGGGCTGGCAATGGACAATAACAGTTTCCTGTATCAAAAACTCATTTCATTGCAAGGACTACATTTCCGTGAAGGGAGCCAACTGACCCCAACAGCAAGTATACAAGGTCCTGGCTGCCTTGCTTCAGTGGTTTCTCTGATTGGCTTTCTTCAATTCCATCTTCCAGGTTAATAATAAAAGCTTCCATTTCTCTCGCAAAAGTTCCAAGGTTAATGCAGGAAGTTTTCATTGAAAAACTTATCATACTACCCGATTTATTTCCGGAAACTCAGCATATGACCTGGGACTTGGCTGGCATATAGGCAGAGCCCACTATCTTGAAAAAGTCCTTCTGTGGGACTCATTAGAACTAGGACTCAGAAAGTGAGAGGAAGAAGGATATACTTATTTTGATAGTTGTGTTGATAAGTGCATACTTGTAGCTATCATTCTTTCCAGGAGAGCATGCCCAAATATAAAAAATGCAGGAAGAGATGATAAATCAAAGGTGATGCCAATCTCCTTTGAGTCTTAAGTGCTATTTTATTTAAAAATGCTCAATTAATAATCTAGAGGAGACTCTGTAAACATCTGTTCTTTAGTAAATAGATGTCAAAAGTCAGAAAGGCTTTAACTCTCACAGATCTCTGTGTGGTGTGGTTAGATTCTGTGACAGTACTTCCTAAAACAATTCAAAGTAATAGCCAGAAGTGTATTGATGATGAAAAAGTATGCTATAAATGTAATGAAGTAAGAAAAGCTCCACTCCTTGTGCCAGAAAGTCTGCCAGTTTCCTTTAAATGTTTTGCACTTCATTTCCCCCCCAAAATAAATCTGCTAATTGTAACTCATCTTATGTGTGCCAAGCGCTGATTTGACTCTTTTAACCTCTGCCTATCCCTCATAGAGCATTATTTAGCTGACTGTTATTACATGGACAAAAAAATGGAATTGGTGTATGCGAGATGAGAGTATGTCCTTTGGATTGGAAGCTTTGTCACTCACAGTTAATCGAGTTGGGGACTTTCTGAGGGAGAGCTGAATGAACACTGAAAGCTAACCTAATGAAAAAGTATGAGCATTTTCAGAAGACATTGTTGTATAAATCATTGTTCACCTCTGTGGATGAGGCCTACAGTCACCGCAAAGAAATCTGAGCCTACCTGCTTCTTGACTCTGTCCTTCCATTTCTTCTGTACTTTGTTTTTCCTCTGGACCATTCTCATCTTTCAAGAAAATGAGAAGAGAAAAAAAAATACATCAAGTCAATTTATGTAATTCTCTTTATGGCTAATATGCAGCACTGAAATTAATTGTAACCAATGTAGCATGATGCCCCATAAAGCAAAGCAGAGAGATAAATCAGAGGCATGAGACAGAAAAATCACCTACATCAATACTTGCATTTATACTTCTCCCTTTTCACATGATTTGCTTGATGAAATGTTGAACTGCAGTAAACAAAATTCACTTAGCAGTCCTAGGAACAGCTTTTCCCTTGCACAGTGTTTCCCAACATGTAATACAGGTTTTCATTCTAATTTGCTTTGCTCCCTTGATTTAGCAAATGCGTTGTATAAGGAAGTTTGGCTAATTTTCTATGCCCTTTATTTTTCTGTGCAGGGTATGTTACAAAGAATTCTCCTTCCACTTCACATTCACAAAACAGTATAACATATCCATGCTATGAAATATTTTGTCTTGAACAGATTATGGTAAAGCTCCTTGAAAATAACCCCTTGACAAATAAGTGGGCAGTTGCAATGTGTACTAGAAACCAACTAAAATTTTCTTTTGGCTAATATATATGTTATATATGCCTGTATGTGTGTATATTTATGTGTAGAAAAAACAAACTTCCTAAAGGCAAGTAAAGGCATGGTTTTATAACTCACTGCTAGAAAAGTTTCCAAAATTTCCTTTTGTTTGGAAATTAAAAAAAAAAGGGGGGGGATAAATTTACAAAGAGTATAGGAATAAAATATAAAACATGTAGTTAAAGCATAGCAAACAGAATCAGAAGTTACTAGCATCTACTGCTATGGGTTAAAATAGCCACAGAGCCTTGGTCTCCCAAGAAATAGAGTCTATGTTTCTTCTTCTTGCATCTGGACTGGTTCTGTGATGTAGGTGGATCAATGAAATGTAGAAGTTATATTCTGGAATTTCCAACCAAAACCTCAGAGTACTACCAGCTTAGAACTTCCAGAATCAATTTTGCACCTTCCTGTGACTTACTTCTTTTGCATCTTATCTTCCTTTATTCCTAAGAAAGCATTTTATCCTGATTCCATAAGCAATGTAACAGCTAAACTAGAGTTTGCTTTCCAAAAGGAAATAGAACATTGTGCAGCCATGATTCAAAGGGACAAAAAGAACATGGTTAAGGTGGTTGCTTTAGGGATTAGATGGGTCAGGCCCCGGAGATGTACATTAGGTACATAGTCAGACTGGTTCTTATTGTACTCTGGAAGCCAGCCACTTTTCTGTGAAAAAGACGACATTAGCCTACCAAGTGGAGAAGGAGCGACAGGGCAGAGAGAAGGCCATGTGTGGGAGCAGGAGGGCTGGCCCTGTGAGTAAGCTTTTTTGTACCAGGCTAGCTGCCCACCAAACACCACCCCTGATGACCTTAACCAGGGCACAGAAACAAAGAATCACCCAGCTGAGCCCTTTTATAATTTCTGACCACAAGCAGGTTCAGATCACTTAACCTTGTTTTATTGGATATGCAACTACAATCAGCTCTTAATCCAGAGGTAAGAACAGGAAATTCTTCCCAGAGGAAGACTGAACAAGTTGAGCCAGAACAAGAGCCTCAGAAATATTAGGGGAACATTTCATCAAGAAGTTCTAGAAAAAAAAAATGCATTGAAGAACATTTTAGAAGGAAAGCATTTAGAATTGACTTGAATAAAAGAAAAAAGTTTTCACTAAAAAGAAAAAAAAGTCACATGGAAGTTGGGAAGGAATGCTATGAATAAATACATAAATACATGCAGCGTTTCCTCTGCCCAGCTCTGTGCGTCTGTCCTGAGGGACTCTGTGTAACGCTTAACATGAGAACCCGAGCTGTTCTGAGGATCCCTACACTCAATGTTTTAAATGGCATATTTACAAGTACCACATGAGTATCTGACATTTTTCTCTGCCCTGGTTATTCATGTAGGCAATGGTGTTGACTTTAGCTCTGGAGAAAAAAGTAGTCAATACTGCTGCTCTTATTCTCTTAACAAGGCTGAGTTGGCACAGAAGCATGTGTCAAAAACATAGGTCAGTATTTCACCTTTTCCTCCCACCAAAAGGACTCAGAGTCAAGTAGTAGAAATCTGCCAGCTTTTCTACCTCCCCCAACAAAAAGACCTTTTGACACAAAATTTACAACTGGTTTGAAATCTGGGGAGACAGGCTGCCTTAGAAACTAGTTTAGTTGTTACATTGCTTATGGAGTCAGGGTAAAAAGCTTTCTTAGGAAGAAAGGAAGATAAGCAAAAGAAGTAAGTCACCGGAAGGTGCAAAATTGATTCTGGAAGTTCTAAGTGCATGAATAGGAAATACACGATGACACCCGAAATCCACTTGTACAATAAGAACCAGTCTGCTTACCTACTGTACATCTCCTGGGGCTCACCCATCTAATCCCTAAAGCAACCACCTTAACCGCGTTCTTTGCTGTCCCTTTGAATCATGGCTGCACAACGTTCTATTTCCCTTTGGAAAGCAAACTCCAGAAACGTTCGGCATGTTTATCACAGAGGGAACGCACTCTAGGAGAATGCTGGATGGGCTGTTGGAGTAACAGGCCCTCAAGTGAAAAGATTGGAGTATATATCTATCTCTTCCATCAATTTCCAAATGCTAGTGTGTTCCCAAAGCCAGCAGGGGGAAGCAGTGCCGAAGTCTTGGTTTCTGAGCCCAGCTTATGCATTCTTGGGCAATTAGATTAGCATTCATTTCACTCTCTTTTAGAGGGATGGTTGACCTGCTTATAACTTTCCATCCATTTCAAAAGCCTCAATTGGGTTCTTTCTTCGTGAAAGAGTGGACTTCCACTGAGAGGGGGGAAAATTCCATTACATAGCTACATGTAAGTATTTGATGAGGGCAAGTTTTCTTTTTATTAGTCTTGTCTGACTAGCTATCTTCACAGGAAGCACATAAACAATAAAAATTAAGTAGGGAACAGAGTGTAAACTTGTGGGTTTTAGAAAGGATTTAAAAGTTTATAATAAATGTGAAAAAAAAAAGGGAAATGACAGGCTACTTTGTTAGCTTAAAAAGTGTTGCACAGTAGCTAAGTTCTCTAAGTTAATATACCTTTAAGATCACCTCAGATAATAAAAACAGGCTTTAATTCAGGTAATATAAATTTCCCTATCATTTATGCTTAGTGTCACAATATTTTACCATGCCAAAAAACACAATAACCATGAGAATTCTAGCCTTTGCAGTATTTTTGTTTCTCAAGCATTAGTGCCCTGCTCATCACTCTTTCGACCCACGTATACTGAACACAAACTAAATGCAAGATAGTTCAGAAATTTTATAGAAATAAAAAGAAGAGGCTCCAACTGCAAAGTGAATTCACCTAAGTGGAGGGAAGACACTCTTGCTTGGAGAATAATAATGCTGTACAGGTTAATTCTTTGGAAAACTTTTGCAAGGACAACTTCTCAAATTTCATGTCCACAAATCATTATCCTGATAGTTGTAGTTCCTTTTATGAATAGTGCATGGGGACAGGAAGGAAAAGGGAAATTAATCAGAGCAAACCAGTCCAGTTGTTGAAAAATACAACTTGCTGGTATTCTAATACTGTATCTATTAAAGGTGCCAAGATTTCTGGACAATTTAGATACAGTGATTTGCAAATTGGGTTATTGGTCCCAACATTTTTGAGTCCCTGGGAAAATGTAAAGCCTTATAAATGTCAGTGTTCCTCCACAATACAGAGAATTCTTCCCTTTCCCATGGTGTTTGACTTGACTGTGCAGTTAGTTGATTTGCTTCATAAAATACCAGTGGAGGTAATGTCAGTAAAGGGCTTAACTATGTTGCCTGACTGCACTTGGCACTTTTATGCTCCTGATGTTTTCCATGACAAAAAAAGATGTTTCTGTAGTGATACCTGAAGCAGACTGACTCCAAGCCACAGTATGGAAATTTGTAAATCCAGGCAACACAGAGCTGAAAACAAAACCACCCTGCTGAGCTCAACCTATATAGGCTATATACCATAATCAATCAGCAAACTTATCAGTGTGACTGTAAATCATTGCATTTAGGGTGATTTCTTAACCAGCATTATTATGACAATAACTAGTAATTAGAAATTATAAATTTTTCTCAGGTCAGAAAGGCTCAGGGTTTTTTAAAATTATTATTATTATTTTAAAGATTTTATTTATTTATTCGTACAGAACTGGGGTACAGGCCAGAGATGCGGAGGGTGAGAGGATTCACCAGAGACAGAGTGGGGAGCAGAACAGGCAGATCGACGAAGTACACTGCTGAGGGGAGCAGCGGGCGGGTCAGGAGAGGTCTGCCACGCCATGTGGTCACCTCCGGGGCAGGCGGGAATCGAACTAATGCGGGAGTGGCTTAAGCTTCTTTGTGCTGTGCTTTAACCTGCTGCGCCACCAGGGAGGGCCCTTTTTTATTATTTTTTAACTCAGTGCTCTTTTATTCATAAGGAATTCTGTCCTTAATTGTATACTTTGCCATGTGGGCAACAGGATAGTACTGGTTCATAGTAGCTAACATGCATACCATTGCTAATAATATGTATCATATATATAATAAAATAAACATAGTTAATGTTAATTATGTTTCAATTAGTATTTAAGAGAGCCTTGAATGGGTTAACAAATTTAATTCACATAATAGTAGGTTATTATTATCCACATTTCACAGATGGGGAAACTGAATCACAAAGATGTTAGGTAATTTGTCTACAGTTAGAAGCCATGGCAGCAGGGTTTCAAACATATACCAGAGACCCCTGCTGGCTCCCTGAGAACCTAACATTTATTGTCTGGTTAAGACTGTCAAATTAAGGGTCAGCATATCTAGGGAAAAATGATAATACAAAAAGAGTTGAAAACTAAGCTCTAACTCAAATGGATTAACGAAGAATACTAGCCTTGAGACCAGAGTTCATCTGATATTTACTACAATGCTACAACCCCAAACTTATTATTTTAATGCTAGACACTTTTGTTTGGGTATAATTTTAAGCAAGAGAATGTTACCAAAAAGGTACATGAAGTTTTGTTTTCCCTCTGAACCTATTGAAAGTGAGTGGAAGAGAGAATCAACTTCATCAACTTTGAATAATTTGTTACGTAGTCTGTACAAACAGGAATATTCTCCTTTATAACCACAATGAAACTGTCAAAATCAGGAGATTAGCATTGATGACATTTCTATTATCACAGGCCACTTTTCAGGTTTTACTAATTCCCCAATTACATTTTTCACAGCAAGCTGGGATCATGCACTATTGTCACATTTCACTGGGTTCCTTCAATGGGACACAGAAATGCCCCCCCCCCCAGCCCTGTCTGAGTTTAGTAATGGGTGCTTTCCTCTCACTCCCCTTCAGTTTGATGTCTAGCTTGATCACCCACTACTTAATAGATTCAGGAAGGAAGAAAGGGGGAGGGGCGAAAGAAAGGAGGGAGGGAAGATGAGTTTCATGCACTTAAAATTTTTGTTCTGGAGATGTTCTCAGATGATTGATCTATTTGGTATTTCATTGGAAGAAAGTAAGTTCCGAAGCTGTAATTGTAATGAGAACCCTCACATGCATTGTTCAGGCAGGTCAAAAGAGGTTCACAGTTGAGGAATGACCCTCTAGCACTGGGGGGTGCCCCCAAGGCAACGGGCACTTTATGCATCTCATACCTGTTGTACTGTGAATCCCACAATGGTCCTACTGAGTTAAACTTTCATCTAGATTTTTCACATGAAAAAATCAAGGTCGTGTAAGGTCAAGTCACTTCCCTGAAGTGACACAATTAGTGGCAGGTCTGGAGCTTAAACTCAGGTCCAGATTATGCCAAAGCCTGAGGTCTCTTTCTTGCCTTGTATCTTCCTGTGACCTCCTCTGACCCTCGAGAACTAACTATGGTCCTTGGCTGAATGCTGTCCCTCACTGTCCCTATGATGCCTTCAGAGCCAGCACTGGACCCAAAACTCACTAGGGCACCATGAATACTTGTGAAGGGATTAAAAAAGAAATTTCGTAATTATAATTACTGTAAGCAGTAAAACTTTTATTGCTTGAACTATATTTCAATTCTCAATATACTGTGTCTCTCAGAGTCTCTGACTGAATCTACTGTGTCTCTCAGAGTCTCTGACTGAATCCATCTACGCTCTTGTCCTGATTTACGTTTTTGGTTTTATATAAAATAATTACATATAGTCTTCTAACATGTAAGTTATATATTTTCATTGTTTATGTGTTAATATACCCACTTGAATGTCAGTTCCCCTAATGCAAGGATCTTAGTGCTTGATCTCACCTAAGTACCTAATGAGCAAATAAATGGTTCAATACATATTTGTGATAATGAAATCTGTTCTTCCCTTACCTAGATTTGCATGACTAGCTCATAGATTTATCAGGAAAACAAATAAAATAATAATTATCCTTTATTCCAGGATCAAAAGTTTACTTATTCAATAAGAGGCTCATATGTCATGGGGTCAAGATATTTCAGGAACTGTGACCCAGACACTAAACCCAGATACTTGTTATAATAGATCTGCCATCATTTTGTCTTCTTACTCAAGTTAGTTTAAAATAGGAGACCTTTTACCCAGACCACAGAGGTTGTATATGGAACTTTAAAGAAAAACAGTAATCCAGACCCATGATTTAGGACCTCCTGGGAAGTTGGTGGGGCATATATTCTCAGTTGGGGCAATGCTGTCCTGTTACCATTACTAGCCCTGCCGAAAACCACCCAAATGGTATTATAATTATGCCCCACTCATGCAGGCTATGTTAGAACCATGGGTTGATCTTCAAGTAAAGGAAAGATAAGACTGTCATTGATCCTATCTCTTTTTAATAATGTCCTGAAAGAGCATAACTTGTCTCTGTAGAGGGAAAAGGAAATATTTTTTAAATTTTTCTAGTTTTCATTTTCTTGAGGTAATGTTGGTTTATAATACTGCTCAGTAGTAGTGTTCAGATGAACGTCACCACACCACACCATACCACACACACCACTAAGGCACCCATAGTCCTCCACCACAGTCCAGTAAGCCCCTTTCATATTTAATATGAAAGGGGCTTAATTATTTCATATTTCGCCATCCCCCCTTCAATGACACTCTGTAAGCCTGTTATTTTTAAAGCATATGTGTCTATTAAGAGGTGGTGGGAAGCCTATAGGGGTCACATTGAGATGGAAAAAAGCACAAAATTAAGAATGATGTAAAAAAAAAAGAGAGAGATACACACTCTTAAGTGTAACAAAAGTTCAAGAAATAGAAGATAGTAGTGTGCTTTAGACTGTCCCTTCCAGATAGTGTGATAGAAGGTACAGAACCAAGTGTTCAAGGGAACACTTTATGGAACTCCATGAATACCTGCTGAAGATTGCATTTTTTAGCATTTACACATTGAAAGTATGACCCTGGCACACCAAAGCTTCTTGTGGCATAACTTGATATAAAAATAGCACAAGGCAATGTAACAAAGAACTATTTCCAATATCACACATACCCTCTTAATAGATAACATGTGGGTCTCCCATATGGCATGTTAGTACAAATACTTTCACTTGATACGGTTAGATTTAATCCAAGCATTTTCCAAACACCATTTGGTAATACAGTCTTCCCTAAGGAAGCTGTAGCTCCTTGCAGAGATACAGAGCATCCTGTATACTATCAATAACTATTAAGGGATGACAATAATAAGAAAAATATTAATGCAGTCTTTGTTTTAAAGATCATTGAGTAAACAAATAGGAATTAAACAACTTTCCCAGTCTTCCAGTGACTTTATTGTGCAACTAGGATTAGAAATCAACTTACACTGATGCTTATGGTTTTCTCCTAGCTCTTTGATGCTGGTAAATTGGTGACAAATCACACAGGTTTTCAGACACACACACACACACACACACACACACATATACACACAGCCTGATGTCTACATCATAACTGAAAAAGTTATGAAGAGTACAAAGTTAGCATAATAGCATAACAATGGGATTTCTGTGCTCTCTTTTAAACAAAGCAATTTCATTTTTCATTTAACTTTAAGCCCTAAGGTTAAATTTCCTTCTAAAAATTACATTTTGCTGTATTGTCATTTATGTTTCTGAGTGGAGATAGCTGATGTGCCTACACATTTGCTTAATGCTGGCATACTTTGTATTCTGCACAGATGTTAAGATACAGAACTGGTAAAAAAGAAACACTGTTCAGCTATTTTTTTTTTTTTCTGGGAGAACATAAAGCATATAAAGATGTTCTTTGAATAGAGGAATCATTCCATGAATATATTCAAAAGTTGTTAGGTATATTTATCATCAATTAATATTTGTTGAGTACCATTAAAGATCAAGATGGTAAAGAGTGAATAAACAAGTTTTTTCCTATAGGAGTTGGCAAGAAAAGGAGGGATGGAGTAAATTTTATGATATGTACCTGTCTGTGAAAGACAAAATAGGGGTGCTCATAATTACCTAGATGAAAAATATAAAACCTTATCTTCTACATGTAGATCTGAATAGATGTTGGATATCTGAGCTGAATTAAATGAGGAATATTTGGGTTTCAATTCTTCACTTTGCCTTGCCAAGTGGCTTTTTGGGAAATCATTGATTGAAGTGTTCATACACTGAGAACTAACGTCCCTTGGGGAGGTCACAATTCCATATACATATATTTGAAGGTGCAGGCAACCCACCATTATGACAGTAAACAAGTTTCTATCATTTTCCCATTTAACAATATAGTCCCATTAGTATTGAAACACATTCTTTAAGTGGTGAAAATAATATTTTAGAGATTGAATTGGAATTTTGAAGTTTAGGATGAAAACAATGAATGGGTCTTCCATGATTCAGTACCACAATTTTATAAAAGTATGCCCTCAATTATAATCCTGTAGGGAACAGAATATGACTATTAAGCTCACCAACACCTATACAAACAACAATGTTCTCTGTGTACTTTATCTCTCTAAAAATTTCAGAACTCCAGAAATGTGTTTAACCAAATGCTCACTTTAACAGCTTCCTAACATTGTATCGGAACACATTTCAACTTATTATTCTCTTTATATCACATGAAAATAATTCACATGCCTGTAGGCAAGAAACCAATGTTTTATTCGTGTCTAAATTTATCCCAGAAAGCTGTATTTTTGGGCATCTCATACTTTCTGTGGAGAGGAGTGGCTGGAAAATGAGTGTCTGAGCATCAACATCCTTTGGAGGCCAAGGCCATATTTTAAAAATATGATAAAAAAAAAAAGCTCAATAAATATACAAGTCACTGGGTCTGGTTCAGAAGGTCTGAGAGGAGGCCTAAGCTTGGCGTCTCCAACTAGTTTTCAGCTGAAGCTGCTCAGAACTGCTCAGAACCACTGGTTTCAGCTCCAGAGTGTTAACAGGTAAGATAGCACAATATGGTTTATTCTCATTCTCTGAACATTACTGTGAGTAGCCCAATTTAACTTTATGAACACATTGTTCCAACGTCCCTGAATCTTCGTGGCTACTAGCTGAGTAATCCCTTCAAACAAAGCGATGGTTCATAGGCAGAAAAAAATGTCAATCTTTCCATGAAAAAAAAAAAAAGTACCTTTTCACTTTCACTAAAATTATGACTGCCACCTTATTTTAAAAAGTTTTTCAGCCTTGCATACAACTTTGGGATGTTCCCTTTGTTCTGGACACTGTGCCAGGTGCTGCAGATACAGGAACAAAGAGGGAACCCCCTGCCCCCAGGCACTTACTGAAGAGTTGAGGAGTACCACACAAGCACGAATGTTGTGCTGGAGATGCAGCAAGGGTGCGAGGGATAATCCCAGGACTGATGGGTCAGGGAGAGGGGATGTACCAATTGGAATTGGTCATTGAGCTAATATTATTAAGTAGTCAGTGCCCACCAGACCCTGCCCTTTAAAATTGTGGTATCCAGATCTCCCTGGTGGCCTAAGGTTAAGTCGCAGTGCTGTCACCTCTATGGCCCGAGTTTGATCCCCCTCTAGGAAACAGGCCCACATATAGGGCAGCAGACCTCTCCTGTCTAGCCCACTGCTCCCCTCAGCAGTGTTTTTCAGTAAATTCCCCTGCTGGGCTCCCCACTCTCTCTCTCTGGTGAACCCTCTCACCCCCTCCAGCACCTATGGCCTACATCCCAGCTCTTCCACTCAAAAATAAATGAAATCTTAAAAAAATTAAACTGTGGTGTCTACTGTGATTGTTCTAGATCTACTATCCTTATGATTTCTTTCCCATAACACTGTGCTTTAAGAAAGGATCAGCTGTCATTTTCAATTTAATATAAATTACTTTTATTTATTACTCTATCATCTCTTCCAAGACTACTAGTTTTCTAGAACTATTACCTATAACACTAGTTTAATAATTACTATTCTCAATATCAATACTTCCTGGACTTAATTTAAATTCCCCCAAATACCTATTAGGTCTATCCTATAAAGTTTTATTGGGATCTTACTTCACTGTAAACAAATGAAAAAAAGTCTAAGCATTTTTCTTTATGCTCTCTTCCCAATGGTATCTATCTTTTCCCTGTGCCAGAGCAATACCTGCTGGTAATATACTCTTAATAGTCATCAAAAACAATTAGTCAACAAACTCAAGGACTAGGGAAAAACTGTCAGGGGTGGCTGATGTTATTTTAGAAAAGTCAATATAAATATCAGAAGCCACATCAAAAGACAAATAGAAACATCTGTTTCTTTTTTCCTGGTGGCAGAGTAGGCCACAGACAATTAGGTATTGCCAGCGTGTATAATACCATAGACATAAAACGACACTTGAATCCCTCTCTGGACAGTATTCTGGCATATACTTTGTTCTTTCTGCCAAATTGGTCAATTTGCAGAAGTCTGCCCTTATCTAATGCACTTTTTTGGATAACTCCAAAAGAATTCCAGCTGTCTTCACTCTACAGAAATATGTTTGGTGAAAAAAAAAAAAAAAGTAGCTGACAGCCCTGTGATCAATGAAAAGAGCAATCTCTGCAAGTGATTACATTCCTTCAAAGCAAGAATCAGTCTACCTAGTAGACATTGGTCTATTCCCTGTCATGGTTTCCAGGGATGGTCACTTAATAGGTAGAACCCCTTCCTGTTTAAACTAATGGGTCCCCACGAGGAGGTAGTGGATAGAGCAGGGAGCAATACACAGACACAATTTGATGGTGGGGCATGATGGAGCACTGCCAATGAGAAGACCACAGGAGAACACTCTTACAACAAAGGCTTCAGAAAAGATCTTAGGCTTTTCTGTCTTCTTGGCAGTTTGCTTATGAGAATAAATTATTTGACCTCTTCCAGATCTCATTGCAAATGTCAGATGATCCTGGGCTTGGAACCAATTTCCTTCTTTCACCCCAGACGATCTATAGTTTCTAGAAGTGTCAAAATGGTTTGAGTTTTTAACTTTTTTTCAAAAAGTGAAAATATTGTAATGATGGTGGCTTGTGATTTTGATGTCAATTAAAAATATATCAAGTTTGGCCCTCCCTGGTGGCGCGGCGGGTAAATGCACAGCACTGAGAAGCTAAGGCCACTTCCTCATGAGTTCGACTCCCACCTGCCCGGGAGGTGACCACATGGCGTGGCAGACCTCTCCTGACTCGCCCGCTGCTCCCCTCAGCCGTGTACTTCGTCGATCTGCCTGTTCTGCTCCCCAATCTGTCTCTGGTGAAGCCTCTCGCCGCCCCTGAGCCTCTGGCCTGTACCCCAGTTCTGTATGAACAAATAAATAAATCTTTAAAAAAAATATATCAAGTTAGATCAAAAGTTTTTCTGATCACAGGACATTTGGAAAAAAAAGAACCTTCAAATGAATGGCATGTGACTAATTTTATCTATATAGCAGATTTTAAATTTATGATTGGAGTAATTTATAAGAACAAATAATGACTGGAAGAAACAACATGTCTTCCAAGAAAAAGATAACCTTTTGAAGTCTCTCTGTCCATTTAAAATTATATTATTATTTTGCTCAATTTTAATTACCACAAATAGTGGTCCAATAAAGCAAGCCTTAAGAGAGTTAAACAGGTAGGAAACAATAATGTAAATCAGTCTGGGGCCTTCCCTATTGGCCCAAGTAGCATGGCTTCAATTCCCCGGCCAGGGAGCTAACCTGCATGGCACAGAAGACTTCACCTGTCTTGCCCGCTGCTCCTCTCAGCATTGTATTTCAGTAGATCTGCCTGTTCTGTTCCCCACTCTGTCTCTGGTGAATCCTCACACCCCTTGCACCTCTGGACTGTAGCCCAGTTCTTGTATGCATAAATAAATAAAATCATAATAAATAAAGGTTTTAAAAACATAATGTATATCTGACCATTTACATCTTTATAAAACAGCTTTCTTAATCTGTATTCAAAACTCTTAGATTTGCCATATTTTTCTTTTAGTGTCTGGAGTTCGCAATTTTGAAGTGTTACAAGTTTGTAGATAGTCATGAAACAACAATGCTGTTTTCCTGCATGTGTCTTAAACATTATATGTGGTGAGCAGTTTTTAATATTTCCCTTCAGTTTTTTTCTTTTAGCCTCTTCTAGTATGAAACATCATATATAGTTAACACATTTTCCTTTGTTGACTCATGAGCTAAATAACACTTTTACCAATACCTTGGTAAAATCAAAATATGATTTTTTTAGAAAAGAACTCACATTACAGGATTTTGATTCCATTTGTTTGCTGGTAAAGACATAAAATGCATTTTTTTTTGTCTTTTTGATGCATTCAGTGTAATTCAAGAGACACCCTGAATTAGAGAAAACAATGAAGACAATAAAATCACAGTTTGAGACGGGATTATTTTTCCCATTAAAGCCAGATTGGACATAATTTCCCTAAACGTTACCATTGCCTTATAAAGCCTTTGTGGTGTCAATATTTAAGGAGCAGTAAGAAATACTTACTGGTGGCCTACACATTCTTCACTCTGCTAGTTGGCGAAAGTTATTGTTATTCACATGATGGATAGAAACACAAAATGAGTTCTCTGAGAGACCATAACCCCGCAGGTCCATAATTCTTCCATGACAGTACCACATTAGTCATTTTAGTGACTTAATTTTTGAACTTGCTTCTGTCTCCCTGAAGGAATGAGAGAAATCCTATGTAAAATGTATCCAACCTGAACAGAAGACTCTCAGCTCTTAACTTCAAGTAATATAAAACAGGCACAAGGGAAGGAGACTGTTATCATGCTAGGTGATGGGGAAAACCTATCTAAAAGTTTCTCAAGGACACAATGAGTATCTTTCTGTGATTATTTTAGGGCAGGGTCATCAAACACCAGCCTGAAGGCCTGTTTTTGTTCAGCCTAAAAACTAAGAATGGTTTTTACATTTTTAAAGGGTTATAGTAAAAACAAAGAAAAATATGCTACAGAGACCATATGTAACCTATGAAGACAAAAATATTTCCCATCTGGTCCTTTATAAAGTGCTAGGACTCCTGTTTTAGAGCAACCCAATGAAATCCTGTCAGATGACAGCCTACACAATCACTCCTCTGCCTGTCTTATAGAGCAGCAGTTAACTACATGGTGAAGGGAATGGTTTGATCTCCTACAAAAATTATCTTCAACCTCCTCCCTTTTGTTCAACAAATAAGTTTTTACATGACATTACAGTTCCCATCTCTAACAATTTTTTACTAATTTCAAAACCTCTAGATATTATTGGAAGGGACTTTTGATTTAGAAATGGACTTAAGTGAATAAATGAATTGAATATATGGAGGGCTGTGGTCTCAAAGAACCCCATGGCAGAGACAAAGATGGGATATAAAAAAGTTTTGGAATAAGAAGCTAGAAAGTTGCTTGGAATGGTGGTGGTTTTAAAAAAAAATGCTCTCATACATATACACAATGGAATATTACTCAGCAATCAAAAAGATAAACACATGCCTTTTGCAGCAACATGGATGGAGCTGGAAGGGAACAGGCTTAGTGAAATAAGCCAGAAAGAAAAAATAAAACTACTAGATGGTTTCACTCATAGCAGGAGCATAAAGGACTGGAGGTGGTGGGGATGGGGGGAGGGGGGAGATAATAATGAACAACTATATACCAGAGACATTTTATAGACGTGGAGAGGGGAATGAAATAAAAAATATGGGTGGGGGGAAGTGCGCAGGACTATGGTGATGGCACACCGGTGATTTGGTGATGGGAAGCCCACGGTGAATACAACTGAGATGGAAAAAGATACAAAATGATGTAAAAATAAACTACTATAAAAATATAACATGAAGATTAAAAAAATATGCACTCAAACTCTTAGCTACTCCTTTCTTCAAGAATCAGAAGTCATTTCTCCTCCCCTTGAGTGTTTGTTGGACTTGCAGACTTGTGTCAAATTAATAGAAATGTAGAAATGATGGTGTGTCACTTTTGAAATCAGGTGATCTAAGAAAGGCCACTTCCTTGTGAACACGTTCTTATTCTCTTGGGTCACTTGCTCTTGCAGGGAGTCAGTTACCATGTCTTCTGGACACAGATTAGCTTATAGGAAGGCTCTCATGCTCTTTAGATAACAGTCCTGGAGAAGTTGCCCAGAACTAGGTTCCTGCAAAAGTACATAGGTGGGAGGGTGTATCTGAGAATAGGGGCATATTGGGCTATGTAGACTCTGCAGATATTAGGTTACACATTTTCACCCCATTTTCAATTAGATGTAGGTGTGATGGACTCACCAAAAGTTGAGTTGATTTTAATGCACTTTTTTCCTTTTCCTTTTGTAGCTTACTTTTATTTTCATAACTTGCAGCTCTTCTCTCTTTTCTCAAAACTGATTTTTAGTTTCTAAGTACAAAATAGAAAGCCCACATGGGGAAGAATTGATTCCTTCCAAGAAACCCCAATGTTATCTGTAAAGAATTTTTTTCCAGCAATTAAATGATTTTAGCAATTTCATCTTTGGTGCTCCTGCCTCCTCTTCATACTTACCTGCCTTCCACTTAACCAGTCCACACTCCCACCCTGCTTCTAATTTCCTTGTTCTGTGCTCTTCAGTACATCACTGTCAGCAGACAGTGATGAATACAACTGAGATGGAAATATCAACCTGCCTCCTCCACATCCCTAAATCTTTAACTCAAAGAATTGTGGGGGTGAAATGTCATTTTTCATGTTCTGAGTTAGCTCTCTCATGTGTACAAGGGAAGAAAGTAAAAATTATTCAAGAATTTCTGAAATGATCCCAGTATATACATGACATTGAATGGTATAAAATTTGGTGTGGTTTTCCTTAATTTCCCTTTTATTGAGGACTTACTATGACTTAGTGTTATTGTGATGTATAAACAGTATCTTTCTCTCTCTATATATTAGATCTTAATTTCCAACTTCTGGCCAGAGTTACTAAAATCTGTGTAACATCCTGACTGATAGGGGTTATAGAAACATCTTCTTGCTAGTTATAATAAGCCCCTTTTCAACAATACTTGAGTTTATGCTAATAGGTTAGCTCTTGGTGGGCTCCCAGAGAGCTTCCATGTGGAGTAGTTGCCAGAGTATCCAACCAGGCGAACAGAGGGTTGGTACTTTTAGCCCCAGATGGACCAATGACTTAACAATTCAATCAATCAAGTCTATGTAATGGAACAAAACTCTAAACGCATAGGTTTGGATAGCTTTCCAGTTGCACAGTCACATATGGTGAGGTGGTGTACCCCATTATTTCCACAGAGCCATCTGAACTTAACTCTGGGTACCTCTTTACCTGCATGTTCATCTGTGTCTTTATAATATCCTTTCAAAGAACTGATAATACCAAATACATTTTTGTTTACTGTAAATTTACTGCAAGTAAGTTTTGTATGCTGTTCTAAGAAATTATGCAGAAACCCAGGTAGAGATTGTGTGAGCCCCCTACTCTACAATCTGAAAAATGGATGGTGTAAACTTAGGGTTAGTTTGTGAAGTGGGGGCAGACTTGTGAAAACTGAACCCTTAACCTATGGGGTAGGGAAGTGTCTGATGTTAATCCTAGATGTGTAGTGTCAAAATTTAATTCGATTGCCAGATACCTGCTTGGTTAAGTTGGCGAGGTGAATTGCTTGGCGTTAGGAAAGAGCCCGCATGCTTAGTGTCAGGCTTATGAATAGAGAGGTATCATAATATTAGTAATATGTAGGCAGAGTGCTAAATACCTGAGAGATTTAGCTCATTTCTCACCCAAATTACTTCCAAGTGGATATCACCTTTGCCACACTTGTTTAGATAACAGTCAAGGCTTCCAATGAGTGAGGTACCTAAATTCATACTGCTCAAGTGAGATTTTAAGCCAGGTCTTATTGCCTTAAGACTGTGTTCATATTTTGATTCCCACTTCCTTTGTAACATTCAGTAAATATCCTAAAAAATTCATTGCTGGTTAGTGCCAGTTTAAAATAAACTTCAACTCTCAATGGTCTCTGTTAACAAGGATAACATAAATTGCTCTGGGATAGAATTAACTGTTGTAGAATAGCCACAGGCCTGGTATTCTGGGGATGATTCTCTGTCCAGGAAAAGGAAGATTTCAAAACCTAAATTACATACAAGGCAAGCAATCCTACAAAAGAAAAGGATTAATAGGCTTCCTGTAACTGTAACTACCCCATTCTCCTTTCGGGAGCAATGTTTTATTGCCATGTTCACTGCTCTTTTAGTCCCTAAAGACCTCTTTCAACAATGATTTATCTTAATTTAACATTTTTTTTTCCTAGGAAACCAAGCAGTATACTTCATTCAAGAGAAGTGATTTGTAGTCCTGGTAAATTCCCTTTGTTCATTTGCTTATTCATTTGTTCATTTATTTGGTCTCCACAAATATTTACTAAGTGTCTTGTTTTTAAAAATGGCATTTCTCTATAATACTCTAAGCCCTTTCATTTTTACAGGTAAATATATATGAGACTTTATGGCTGCATGTGTGCTTTTTAAAAATAACATAGTGTCTGTTTGGACTGGAGATGAAATTTTAAAGAAACCTATGCTTTGGAGATGAAAAAATGGCCAACAGCCAGTAATAATTACCAGTTTTCAACATAAAGAACAAAGAGTGTTCCATAAAGTATAAGAAGAAAGACACAAACAAACAAGTACATTCCAGACTTAAGCATGTTATAATTTTCAGGAAACTGGATTTTTATTTCTTTCCTCAGTTGAAACTTCACTGTTTGCTCATAAGGATTTATGATGCTTTTTGGCTGGCACCTGTTGAAGAAATAATGGCAAACTTACTAAGGGGACAGCAACATATACATGGCCAGCAGTGTTTCTGCGTAGAGGAAAGTGAATGTTATAAATCTATTTAGGGAAAGAATAATTTGACCATACTTTTTTTTTTTTTCCTTTCGAGGAAACTACTGCAACTCCCTCCCTAGCCTGAATGTGATTTTACCAAATTGAATCAATTTTCAGTTCTTTACTCAGACTGTTTAAAAAGATATTTTGTTTTCTGAATTTTTTTTCCACTGTGGAGACGAAAAATAGATATCTATCTAGAAGAAATAATAATAGTGATAACAGCTACCACTTTTGAGTGTTTACTGTAGTACAGGCTACATTTTAGGTTTTTTTAAAAATACGTTTTATATCTAAATTTTGCACTAAACCTCAAGAAACAAGGGTTACTACTACAGATGAGACAACTGAGATTTGAGTTGGTTTTATTAAAGCCTACAGGCCTGTAAGTGGCAGCGGTGAGATTCAAACCCACATCTAGCTGCCACTCTAGCCAGTGTCCCTTGGCCACGACCCAATGCATCACTCTTGCCTAACGAACTTTTGACCAAGATAATTTTCCTAACTCATTGTATGAAAATAAATGTATTTTCATTTACATTTAAATTTATGCACAGTTATATTTTAATTAGCAATTCATTATATTTCTAGGCATAACATTTATTGTGAAATCACCATCTTTTGTTTCAGGAATTTGTTTGCTTTGCATTCACTATCACAATAAACATCCTCAGTGCACATGCCAATATGCTCCTCTGAGGCATGTTTCAGTAATGGAGAGATGTGATGTTTTAATCATGTTTTATGATTACTAGCTTTTGTCATCAGTGACCTAGACCTCTGCCACCTTGACCTTATGAAACTCAGTATTTGGAAATCTAGCACTGTGAGGTATTAATGAGTAAGTTGAAAAGCAAAACTTGAGATTTCAGACTCCTAAGAGCTGTGTCTGGAAAATGGGGTCTTAAACCCACAAACTGGCTTTTTATGTTATTTGTAAGATCTGTTCTCCACAAGGCATCCTGAAGGAACGTTGACATGCAGGAACAACACTGAAGGGCATGTGTTATTGAAACACAGGCCTGGTAAAATGATTAGAAAGCTAAGCAGATCATGAAGTCAACTTTCCTAATTTAATGAGTGGTAGATAAGGACATCAGGCAGTACTTGAACACCAAGAGGAAAGCAATTCCCTGTGGCTTTCAATACATAAACATCAGGCTTCTAAAGACAAGGTTAACACACAATCCAAAGAATTTCTGAGGGTAAACAGAAGCTCAAATTCCATTTAGCCCAAGGCTGCCATTTAAACTGGAGCTACTCATAAACATTCTCTGGCATTCCTTTGACCCACTGTCAAGCAACTTGAACATGCAGAAACATTTTTTAAAGAGCACACACACATTTTAGAAGTTGAATTCTACGTAACCTACCTAGGCACTCTTTGAGACTAGCAGCGACATGGTTTACTTTAAATCCCATTCTAAGCCAGAGGGTCTTTTTTTGTCTGTTTCCTATGGATGTGTCACCACCACAGTCACTTCCACTAATTATAGTCACTGCCACAACAAGTCTTTCCTTTTTTTAAAATTTTTTTGAAGGTAATCTGAGGGTTTATTTTTCACTCATTTTATTGCATGAAAATGTTGTTAGGCAAGCATAGAAGGAACTTGAGACATCCAAAGGCTACAAAGATCAACAGACACCTTCCAGAAAAGGCCTCAACCTGTTACTAGAAAAGGCTGAACAACACAAGAGTCCCCTGACTCTT
>NW_004567123.1:7838288-7845159 GCF_000260355.1 Condylura cristata
AAAAAAAATGTGCAAAATGATGTAAAAATAAACTTTATAATAAAAAAAATGTGGTTAGGGTTTTTAATTGAAATGACATTGCATCAGAGTGTTTCACGTGCTCATTGTTGAGAATCAACATGGTATATGCTGCTTTTTAAAAATTTCTGCTTCTGATATTTTGTCATTTCTCCCATCACACTGATTTTCATTTTATATGTCCTCCATTCACTTTCACTTGTCCTTGAATTTTGTCTGTCAAGGTATACTGATCAGATATAATGGTAATGATACTCAGTATAGCTTCTATCTATTCCACCACCAGTGTTCAAAGTGGGACTTTTAAGGAATGTCAGTACATTCCTGAAAACTCAATTTGTTCATTCATGAAAAAGCAAAAGTAGAAACAGGAGAAATGCTATCAAATATACTACTAAGTACAATGTCTTCATAAATCTTATTGTCTATTTTCGAAAAACAAAGATGCACTTGAACAATCCATATATTTATACTGATGATGGGCTATGGGAGAATGTTCACCACCCATTCTTCCCATTGATTGTTCCCTTGTTTTCTTTCATTCCTATCTGGTTCTGTGAGATTCAGGGACAGTTGGCTGCTTCTCCCTTTAGAGATGCAGGTTTGCTTAAGCCAGTTTAACTTGGCTTTCTGTCTTTAAATCTTTATAAACTCTGTGGTGGTTTACTTGTCACTCTTGATTGCACATCAACAATACCCTGAGAGCTGTAGAAGTTACTGGATTAACAATCTCATAGACTGGTTGGTGCAACCTTGTACATGGTGTTCATCATTTTCAGGTATTTCCCATGCTATTGTGACTGGCATCAAAAAATGCCTAGTGAGTGTATCACTGCATATGAAGATACTTTCTAGAGACTTGTGCACACAATTGGGATTGTCTTTATGTCTACATCCCATTTCTTATTATTCCCTACCCTTTGGATTCAGTGATCTCATGTCTTTATCTACCATCAAAATTGTCACTTAGAATGTGATAAGTGGCATCAGTTTATATATATATATATATATATATATGTAGTTCCTTATACTTGATTACATTACAACCTCCAATTTCCTATTACTCCTCTGATAGCACACATTCAAAATGCAAATTTTCATGCACAAAGGGAGAATAACTCTTGAAATAAAGGTTGGTGCCTTTGGAGATTTGAAGCTCACACTTGATTTAGTAGAATCGCATAGACAGCCGAGTGTGACTGTCTGCTCAGCGAAACCAATAGAATTGAGTCAGCAAATTTTGTAGGACAGTAATTTTAAACAGGAAACAGAAACGGGGTTGGGAGTCTATCTGCTCTCCAACCTTTCAACAGAACCAAAAGCTTTGGAAGAGACCATCAAGAACATCTAGATTAAAGCCTTCATTCAGCAGAGACAGACTTATTATAGTCAATCATAACAGATAGCAATCCAGAGCTTTCATTCCATCAACTGCACTGACTCTTGATCTCCCCAGTCATGAATCTTAAGTCTCTTAAATAGATATTAAGAGACTTCTGTAATCATATCTTCTTGTCTGCTTGTTTTCTATAGGTAGTATATGCTACTTTTTTTCTTCAGAATCTCATGCATAGTTTTTTAAAGATTCAGATATACATTTGTGTATGTAAGTAAGTACGTATGTTTGTATGTATATAGGATGATATTGGAGCAGATTGTGTTTCAAGAAATGTCTGCACTGATACATGTGCCACTCGTGGTTTATTTTTGGTTTTGTTTTAATGTGACACTGATGCTTTCCTTTAGGAAGTGAGATCTATGTTCTTTCCCCTGGAATTTAGGAGGGCCATGAATTGTCTCAACTGGTAGAAAATGGGCAAAATGACACTATATGACTTTGAGAGTGACCACAGATTCAATTGGCTCTGGCTCTTGAGACACTGAGTCAGATTGCCTCAAAACTCCTAACCCTGGCAGACCACATACAAAGACTACCTACAGCTAGAGAGATGAACAAGGAGCCCCAGCTATTCCTAACTTCAGTTGTGGAAATTTTCCCAGCCAAGGATTCAGACAAGTGAGTGAGCAAATATCTGGCTAGTTCTACCTTTCAATTTTTGAGCTACTCTAACAGATGCTGAATGGAATAGAAACAAGTTCTCTCTGCTGAGTCTGTCCATCTTCCACATTTGTGGCTGTAAGGAATATTATAATTATTTTAAGCTAGTGAATTTCCTTATTTATTTCAGATGTCCTCTTTTATTGACATTAAACACAAACATTTAGCCTCTATAATGGGGACTATGGGAGGCTTTGACCAAAATGATGGCAATGTCTAGTTCCTGACCTTATAGCTCTATTACTACTGAATGCATTAATGCTGTGACTTGTTAAGTAGAAACTGTATTGGTTAATTTTTTTTTTATCAGACCTGTTTTGGGATCTAGCTTAAAGCTGTAAAGCATCACTTTGTATTTCATATTAAGTTTTTGCGAGGAGCACCACGTCACTATGATGCTGATAAAGCACACTGTGCTGCTGAATTCCCAGCAAGTAGAGACCAAACTCGTCTGCTTCAAAGTCCTTCTTAACTAGCCCCCAACTCATCTACCCATAACTGCAACTTCTCTGTAGTTTGGATTCTTTGCTTCTTCCTGCCTGCCCAAACTTCAGTTTGGTATTTAAATCACCCTCATATTCCTTTTCTCCTATAGAGTCCCTTTTCTATGGTGAAGCCCTGGAGACCTTCATAAAAATTTCATAATCCACTCCTAATTTCCTTCATTGAGCCTGGGTCAAAGCATTCTTTTTAAATTCTCCAAGTGAATCCAAACCACAAAGTTTGAGAATCTGAAGAACTGTAAATCCTAAGACCCACTTAAAAATCACTGGCCTATGGTCTGGTCTGGTATCAAACTACCTGATTAACAGCTTAGCTCCCCACAGGGTTCTTTCCTGTGATACTGTGCAATTTTCCCCTCCTCTCGAGTCTCAATTACCTCATCTGTGCTATCAGCATACCTATGAGAACAGATTTTCACATCTATAGTAGTTATGCAGATGCATAAATGTCAATTCATCATGAAAAATCATCAGCATTAGAAACATACTATGAATAATAATAAACATTTTAGAAGAATGCTACAATATAATCAGCATGCAGTCTTCAAAAGTGTCAAGGTCACTAAGGTCAAATTAGGGTGAAGAAGGCGGAATTGCTTTTCTACACAGGAGGATGCTGGAAACATGACAAAGGAAATATAAGCCAGAACTGGATCTTTTTGATAAAAGGACATTAAGAAAACTGGTGAAAAATGGAAACTGAAAATTAGATGATAGTCATGTGCCAATGCTCATTGTCTGATTGTATCTTTCATTGTACTCATATAGGAGTACAAGTCATGTTTGCAAGAAATGCAGAATGAAATATTCAGGGGAAAGCACATCTGATCTGCAATTTACTCTCAGTCGTTCAAGAAGAAAATGGTTCTTTTTACTGTCCTTAAAATTGCTGTAAATTCGAGAATGTTTAAAGTAATAAGAAAAAAGTCCATAAAACTGGTGTTCCAAATAAGCAGTATTTTGACTCAAATGTCACTTTCTGTTCTAGTGGAGAGCTGGCACTAGGGGACAAGTAACCACAGTTTTAGCATTTACCATAAGCGGCAGATTTAGACTGAGGATTGAGAAGCTCCCTGGAGAGGAGCAGTTCACAACCATTCACCAAGTACTCAGCAAAACCACCTCAGTTTGGTCCCTTATTCTACAGTCAGTCTACCTCTTTCCTCCCAAATCCTGTATCTATTTTCTTTCTTACTTCCTTTTTTTTTTTTTTTTTTTTGCCAGCCGCAAAGATTGTTAGAGATCAATGGGGAATTCTTGGGATAGAGAATTGAGAAATGATTCAAGTAGATCTGGCAGCATTTCTGTCCAAGGAGAATAGAGTTCCATGGTTTTGTGTGTATCATTCCTCAAGTAGGGTGATCCCTGGAGGTGAAGTCATTTCCTGAGCCGGACTCTGATGGCCCCAGAGTGACAAGAGTTAGGAGAAAGCAGACACACTTCAGCAAAGCATTAGGAGAGTATGGCACGCAGCCAGGTAATTCTAGTGTAGGTAGACAGTTTTAAAGCTCTCTCTGGTATAGTAGGCAAGCAAAACTTTGTTACACTAGAAAATTGAAAGTTTGAAAAATAATGTCAAAATCCTAATGTGAAAATCCAATACTGTTCAAATAGTAGTAATTTTCTTTAGACTAAACAAAACAAACCCTTTGCTGGAAAAAAATAGTATCTAATATTATAATCCCTTAAATATCCTATGGTCATTGTGCCAGTTTTGGAAAAGAAAATTAATATTCAACTGTATGAAACCAGAGGCTGATTTTCAGCATGACAAAGACAAATGTATCACTGTGACAAGTTCTTTACTATCCTTAATTTTGGAAATTAAAGTAGACATATGGTTAAATATATGTAATCTGAATTCTCCACAGATATCTAAGAGCCTGAAAGAAATATACTTTCAAAATTATTAATAAAAGTAGCACTGTATATGCCCTGATAAGCTGATTCTTTCTTTTGGTTCTTGAAGAGTTAATTTAGGATCACCTTTCATGAAACCTCTACACTACTTTGGAGGACTTTTAAAAGAAATTTTTTCCACCTGTAAAATGCAAAGTTAGCCCTAAAGGTTCTCAGAGGCCTATTTGGCTATTAACCTATGATTCAGAGCTTTTGAATTAAGGATGGAAATACTATTGGGCATGAAGGAAAGAGTTCATAAAGAATCAATTCTCCTGAATTTGAAGGTTATGTAGAGTTACAGAATTTGATATGTAGAGAGGACCTCTGGGATATTAAGTGAAGGATTTGATCATGCACCTAAGAAAAATTATATATATATGAAAATAGATTCCAGGTGCATGGATTCCTAGTCCAGGGCTCCTTCCACTAGGTTACAGCTATATTTTCCTTTCCTTTTCATTTTGTCCTTCTTTTCTCCCTTTCTACCTTTTAATCCTCATTCCCTTCCTCATTTCCCTTCCTACCCTCCTCTCTTCTTTCCCCTTCTCTCCTTTCACCCTTCCTTACCTCCTTCCTTCTCTCTTCCCCTCCCTCTCTCCTTCCCTTCCTCCCTTCTTCTGGGCTTGGCAATCATAAATAACAGCAATTTCACAATTACCCATTAAGTGGAAACTTACAGACTGAAAACAGAGTAACAACCATGAAAATCACCTCTTGTAGGAAGAGCATATCAAAACCCTACTATTGAAATAGTCTTTTTTTTTTGTTAGCTACCATCTTTGTTAATATTCTTGAGCTATCACTCGTTACATATTTTTTTTTTTCCTCAACTGAAAATTTTGCTTTTGCTTAGTAGGAATTTGACCTCGGAATGGGCTAATATGGCCTTTCCATGGCAGGTTGAGCAAGAAACACCAGACAGAAATGGGGGAGGATAGTAACAGGGGTAAGTCTGAGTTAAGTCTCTTCAAGTACAACTTATATTTTTACATTCATGGGTTGTGCAAAGGGTAAGAAGACTTACCCTTGACTCCATTCTTCCTCTCAAATGTTGGACTCAAACTCAGAGAGTACTGCTATCTCTCATTTTAACAAATGTCCAGAGACAAACCAATTCTCACACTTTTCATTCATTGCTGCTTAGGACAAGACACCAGTAGTTCTTGTTCTGACAGACTGTCTTCCCGTTTTGCTTTTAGAAACTTACGCCTGTTCTCAACAACAAACCTGAAGATTGCTTTAAAAATGTAAGTAAAATCATATTCCTTTTCTACTTACAATGTTTTATTCTGGCTTCACTCAGAAAATGTAAACATTCTTACTGTGGCCTACAATACCCTAGGCAGTGATTCTCAAAGTGTGGGCCCTGGCCCAGAACATCAGGCTCACCTGGAAATGATTAGAAATGCAGATTCTCAGTCACCCAGATATCACAAGCCAGGAACTGGGTTTAACCGTCACTTGGAAGGTTCTAATGCACACTAGTGGGTGAGCACCACTCCTCTGTGGTATCAGCTTCCAGACACCTGTCCTGTTACCCCAGTTACTCACAGTGACCTTGTTCTTCCTTGAGCTCTCATTCATTAAGGCTCCGGTATTTGCTTTCCCCACTATTAGAATACTGTCTCCCCACTACACTGCTGAATTTGCATATTTGTTTCTCAGGATTCTTATAAAAATCAACAAAATAATCTGTGAGGTCTAATAGATTTGACCCCTTAACCCATTTGTCTAATTACGTTCCCCAATCCAACTGACATTCATACACGCATCCCATTTCTCCTCTTTTTATTTATTTTTTGGTTGTTGTTTTTGCATGGCACTTGACTTGGGGGTTTCTCATAAAGTGGCTGTCAGGATGTCAGTCAGCTCTTCAGGCATCTGAAGGCTTGTCTGTGCCTTTGGTGGCAACAAGGGTGGCCCAATGAGATGAGTGATGACAGGCATTTGCAGTAGGCAGGAAGCCTCAGTCCCTCACCATGTATACCCCTCTGCAGTATTGCTGCAGTGTCCTCAGCATAAGCCAGCTGCCTTAGCCTACACCAAGTGATCGAAGAAATAGTCCTACAAAAGCAACATTATTTTATGTGCTAGAATTATATAAGTGGAATGTCATACACTAACATGGACTCTTCTGACTAAAGATAGCAAAGATACACTACTCTCAGATTCTTGACCCATAGAAGGTCTGAGATGAAAATAAATATTTAGGTACCATACGAGAAATAATACTGTATATGCCATTACTTAATTTACTAAATATTTAATTAAAAAACAAAACTGTCAGCTACCACCAGCCTAAGCTCCTTAGGATATCAGGGTAAGAAAGAAAGGTGTGTGTGTGTGTGTATGGTGTGTGTGTGTGTGTGTGTGTGTGTGTGTGTGTGTG
>NW_004567123.1:7845259-7932064 GCF_000260355.1 Condylura cristata
GAGAGAGAGAGAGAGAGAGAGAGAGAGAGAGAGAGAGAGAGAGAGAGAGAGAAACCCCCAAGTCAAATGCCATGCAAAAACAACAACCAAAAAATAAAAAGAGGTGAAATGGGATGCCTTTATGAATGTCAGTTGGATTGGGGAAAGATTGAAGGTAACTGCCTATACGTTTAAATAGCAGGTGTTTAACAAAGGTATGTGGGAAGAATGCTTAGAGAATTTGTATCTAGATGGTGGATGCAACTGTAGGAAGGTTGCTGTAGAGCATCACTACTTCGCACAAGTCTGTGAGAAGCCATTCACACTATATTCCTCATGAACAGACTTCTGAGAGCACAGTTCCACATGAAATACACTGACCCTGCGGATACCTTGAACAGACTTTGATGACTCCCTTTGCTCCCTGCCTATTGGGTCAAGATTCACTCTCAGAACAGAGAGCCATAATCCCAGCATAGTAGGAATAGGGGGCATTGAATCTCAAGGGATCATGGGGACTGGTTCAATGACTGTCTCTTTGGCAAGGACTGACGGAAGTTCAGTACCAGAGCTGACCTCCTTCCTCATGACCCTCACCTAGCCTGGTACCTCCATGATGTTTTACAGCAAAAAGCAGAGGTTGGTGAATGACTCAGGGAGGAAGTTACATAAATATCGGGGATAGATAAGTTTCATTAGGAAGCTTTACTAGACTATAGGGATCATTAAGCTCAGGAAGGGGAAGAGAGGCAAGGAGGAAATTCCATTTGGGTCAAGAACTAATTTCATGTAGGCAAAGCAGATTGTGCTGTGATTCTCAGGGAGAGAGCTAAGAAAAAACAATTAGCCAGATATAAGATGTGCTCCATGCGTTTAAAATCTTACCTCTACTTGCAATATGATTTTGTTTATATTGAAAAGGATTTCAAACATTAGACAAGGTAGGTGAGTTTTTTGGTGTCAGGAAGCACTGTTTCAAATTCAATACAGACTGCTCCTCTGTCCAGATTATGTTATACAGTTCCCATATTTCCTCATTCCCATCTCTTCCTCAGTCCTAGAGAGTAGGTTTCCCCCTCCATCTATATGGGGAAACTGAGTTTGGGGTTAGAGCAAGTGCCAGTAGGAAGCAAGTTGACAATCAAGAGCTCTATTAGCAGTTCGAACAGCGAGCCAACATATCCAGGGTCCAAAGAACACTTCAGAGCCTGGGTATGTTGGCTGTTGATACTTTTCCAGGGGAGAGCTGAGAAATGCTCAGAGAGGTGTGGCAGGCCCTCACCCCAAATCACAGGCAGGATAATAAAGCCCAGGAGAGCAGCTGAGCGGAAGGCACATCCCTGCCCCCAACAACCTGCCGGCTGACCAAACCACATCCTGGGAACACAGGAGAAGGGGGAATCAGCTGAAAATTATTATTTGGACTGATAAGCCAACAGACCAGGAGCACCTGAACAATGCACCCCTGAAAGGGACAAGTGAGCCCCATTTAAGCCAGGAGTCCCCCACCTGTCTTTACAGATGTTCATACCTGGACTCTGCCTTTCCTGATATGCTCCTTGTGAACTTTCATTTGTTGCTAATAAACTTTGCTTAGCCTAGATGTGGCTTTAAATTCTTTCACTGTCATAGTCAAGGACTGAGGAAACTTCAGACTAGAAAACATCCATGCACACACTGCTCTGCTTCTCTCTGGGTAGGCCATCTTCAAGAGGGAAAAGGAACATTCCCTGTAATAAGCCAAGGACAATAGGCACTTACAGGGATTGCTCTGGTCAAACAGGACCAATGGTAATTCTATTCAGGTAAGTTTAACCCTCCTCTTTATGAAAATGTCTCAAAACCCACTTTCTTTAAGCCCCCTTAAAATCCTAGAGCTGATGTTAAAACACAGCACAGCTCGGTTTAACAGGCAAATGTGGAGAGCATGACTAAAAATTCAAAATAGACTGCTGGATCCTTCTATTAATTTGAGACAGGGGAATAGTTCAGAATGGTCTTGCATCACACAGAACACAGAGGGTATAATTAAGTCAAGATGGCGACATAGGCTTTTATTGTATGCTGATTTTCACCATGGTAATGCACATTTTGCCTAAATTCTTATCGTTTTAAGGTCTAGAGGATAAAACAAAGCGTTTCTTCATAAGAAAGCTTTTTTGACTCACTCCCACTTTTTAAAAAGCTGGTCAATCATTAAACTTGTTTGAATGATGGCAAAGTCAAAATTATGACTGCCTGATTTTACCCTTCACTGCACTTGTCAAAAAAATTAAATTAAATATCATGCTTATGAATATAATTCATGAACGGCTGCATGGCATTCAGAAAGATAGACTTTCCCTTCTGTCCAGCCACTCACAAAACAGCATGCCACACAATACTTTAATATGAAGAGAAAATAACAGGGCAGAAAGAAAAGGCTACCTCTCTAGTAGAGGAAGTACATTCCACCAGTGGTTGTAGACTCAGAAAAAAACTATTTTACTGAAAATGATAATAATAATACCTCTAACAGCCATGTTAGATCCTTAAAATTTGCAGTGCTTTCTACCTTCCAAAATGTTTCACATAAAATTTCATGTGACAAAAGAGATCATTAATATTTGAAGGTGCAGTATAAGGCTGATTGATGTAGCATTGCAAGAGCTTGGGTTCCTGAAGAATGAGCATTCCATGTAAGCTTGTTGAATATTCTATGTACAGGCAATTGTACAGCAAGAGTCAAAACACTAATGCCTTCTGTAAAAATATGATGGAACAATAGCATTCATTACCAAAACCACAGAAGGCTTTAGAGATGTATGTATGTAGAAAATTACTGTTTTAAACCTAGAAGCATAAAATTTAGGTTTTAATGAAAGTATGTTTTTGTTTTATAAATATAATTTTTGCCATATGTGTGCATTTTTTATTATATATTAACGTAGAAACTGGAATATTAAACACCTCAAAATCCCTATATTTCTTCAAGATAATTCTTGAGGTCAGTTTGATATATACCTTTGCAGACTATGTATTGGGGTGTGTGTATATGTGGATGTGTTTATATGGTATACAAATATAAACATATATGTAGTTAGTCAAGTCAATGTTATTCTGTGATTTAATAAAGATAATGAAAACAAAATTGTATTCCTAAACCCAAAGTATAAAAAAAAATAGAAAAACATGCATTTAGAAATTGTTTGATTTTGAATTTCAGCACTTCAGTAAATTATAAGGTAATAACTCTTAGTAATAATAAACAATTGAAGCTATTACAAGGGTACTATCTCCTCCTTCAGCAAAGCTAGATTATTCTCCAGAAGAGTGAAAGGGAAAAG
Source organism: Condylura cristata (assembly GCF_000260355.1). Taxonomy (NCBI): domain Eukaryota; kingdom Metazoa; phylum Chordata; class Mammalia; order Eulipotyphla; family Talpidae; genus Condylura; species Condylura cristata. The sequence continues at coordinate 7,848,565 of NW_004567123.1, forward strand.
GATTAATGACGTTGTGTTGTTTCTAGAGAAAAGAAAGTTTCACATTGATAAGCTGCATGGACTTGGGCAAGTTAAAGGACCCCGGGCAGTCTCTCCTTATAAACCTATAGAATAGGGACATAGGGCCATATGCTTTGAAAATTCTTCTTCTGGACCTAAATACAGGAACTGTGATTATACACGCTAGAAAATCTCGATGAGTTTGTATAACAACTCTACTGTGTGGCCTTGCTTAAGACTGTATTTGTAAGATAAGCCATGTTAATCAGAAGGCAAGAAACAGGGTAGGGGTCATATGCGAGAAGATAGATGTGGTCAAATGATGGGGAATTAAATTTGGTGCTCCATAAATAAAAATATCAGAAGCCCCTTGTGAGTGAGATGACCAAGCTAGAAAAGATTGATGACTCTAAAATGGAAGGAAGACTTAGAGAGAAGGGTCACGATCCCCATTACCCCTCTGGCCAGAAGGGCTATCCACCATGTGCATATCCAGCAAGAAAGAATGATGATGACCTTTTGAAATGTGGCAGAAAGTGAAACATGCAACCATACAGCTCATGAAATTGGGAAGTAGTTTATCAAAATGGAAACACTGATAAGTAATGAGCACATATCATGTAGTCCTCTACTAGTGACCATTCAGATTATTCCCCTTTCTGAATAGCTTTACTTTTTTGTCTGTAAAGTCATTTTAGGAATAGAGACACAATTCCTAAGTTTCTGTGGAGTGACTAAATTCACACTAGTCCACGATGCCACAGAGAGAATATCCTGGTAACAAGCAGGATTCTGTGGCCATGTATTGGGAGAAAGAAACCATGCTATTTAATTTTTTAGGATTATGGAATGATATCCCAAATAAAACAAGTTATTTAGTAATTAAATACCACAATTTGAAGAAATAACTCGACAGAATCCCTTATTAATGGAAGGTGCAGTTTATAGCCTCCCCTGTGACCTTCAAAAATGATAACCCACTCAGGCTCTGGAAAACAACTTCAGGCACAGATCATGTATTAATTAGAAACCATTCAGTGAGCCCTCTCTAGGAAGAGGCAGTTGTTTTGCCCCTAATTCATTTCCCAATAATTGCCCTAAGAGACTGTTCAGAAATGACCTAATTACAGTAGGAGATAGAAGCTCTGGCTTCTCTCCCAATCAGAGTCAAACAAAGCTCACCACCTTGGGCAATTAGAGCGACTGACCTTCTCCACGGCTCTGAGTGTTCTCCAAATGTTTCTCAACTTTCAAGCACATTTTTGGGCATTGGGGCTGTGCCCACCCTATCAGGTCCTGATTATGAGGGCAATTAGAACAGTCATTACTAGTGAGAAGTCAGGCCTGTGTTATGTACTTTACACATACTATTTTCATTGTTGATCACTTCTATTGTGTGCTGTTAGTTGGAAACATGTGTGCCTTGTTCCTCGTCCAAGTGTGGGCAGGGAACACTCACTGCTGTGTCCTTCTCCATATCCCCTCACTTTGCGAGTGGGGAGAAGGAACAGAACATCTGCCTGCAGAAAGCATGCATCTGATCTTTGTAAACTAAGCTCACCAGGGTAGCCCAGGCACCTAGTCTTAACTCTAGCTTTGAGGGTATGCCATTAATATTCAGGGGTGAGGAGGCTGGGTAACAAGATGCTCTGGTCCAACTTCATCAGTGATAAAGCTAAAAGCTTTTGACTGTGAACTTTCTTATAGCTTTGCTTTCTGAGTGGGTTAAACTCCCACAAAGGTTAAGCCAGTGTAGTTACTCAACTGGATCCTGACACACAGATGGTGAGCAATTGTGGAGGTGAGCTGCACAGGATTCCTCTTTAAATAGAATCTGTTGCTGGGAGTGAAATTAGCTGATAGCATCCAGAGGTCACATTTTTGGGATCCACAAAGGCCTTAGGTCTATGCTGAGGCCACTTTCTCCCCAAGTTGCTTGTAACTGGATGGTAAGTGGGAAAAGGATGCTAACACCCTCAATAAGAACTAGAAGGCATAAATACTTTGCCCTTTCAGAAGTTTATGTCAACTCTTGGGCTAAAGGAAAATTTGAAAATATCTACTCTACATTTTGGAAGAAAATTTAAATAACCTGAAAGTGGTGGTGATAGTCGCATTTCCTTATACCACTGAACCCAATTGGACTTACCCATTCCATGCAAAGGTGTGTGGCCCCCAGAAAGTGGAAAAGAATGCTGAAGACAAGAGACATTTCCTATTTATGTTGTTGAGGATTTATTCTGGGTTGAGAATGTGTTCATGAGAAAAAAAATATTCAGAATACCTAACTTTTAGGCACTACTCATAAATTTCTACTTTGCAGAAATGGAAAGTGTATCACACTGAGAGAATTATATTTTAAAATCAGTTTTACCTTAACAATGAAATCTGATTTTTCATATTCACATTCAGGAGAGAGTAGATACATTTGGAAAGGATAAATAATTGCTCTGTGATTTCTGAACACTTAGAAATATTTGAAAATGAGGCCATATACACTATAAAAAATTAAGTGGCATGGTCTTCTTCTGGCAAATATATATTTTTTAAAGAAATTAGGTATACAACTTATCCTCACTAGAATCTTTTGAACTTTCTGGATTCTTCACTTTGCTCTTCTTGTGGGGTGGAGAGGCCTTTTGACTCTAACTCCTCTGGAAGCACAATAATTTAATACACCCTTATTTAAATACTTACCAGTAGGGTTCAAATTATGTCAAAGCTTTAAACAAGTTTTCCTCTCAGTGAATCCATACATATAAGGAAGCTTAATCACAGATTCATCTATCATCATGGCAGAGTTAAATTTTGGCAAAGACCTAAGATTTCCCACTGAATATAGATTTAAAGTTAAATTGAAACATGTTTGTAGCCATAATTAATGATTCATACACATTTTAAATCTTAACTGATTTAAAAAAAATAGTAAAGTCTCTATAAAACAATCCCAATTTTTTTTCCACCATGAGATTTTGATTTTAAACTTCATGGAATAACAGGTGTCATACATTGTCTCCTTCAAAATAAGGCTAGGGGAGAGGCAATAGCATCTCATTTTGGAGGGAGTGGAGTTTGACATGATCTCTACTAAATTATTGTGTATCTCACTTTTCTCACCCCCACCCTTGTTAAGTTTACCCACATAAAATAAGAAATTCTCAAGACAGTGACAGAAAATGTAGCTCCAAGTTAATCTTATTCTTCCATGAGACCATTTTTAAACATTAATTTGTACCTCCAGCTCTGGCTTCTCTATAATCTTACACTTTTTTTTAAAAAAAGATTTATTTAGTTATGCATAGAGAACTGGGATACAGGCCAGAGTTGCAGGGGGGTGAGAGGTTTCGCCAGAGACAGAGTGGGGAGCAGAATAAGCAGATGGATGATGTATACTACTGAGGAGAGTAGGGGGTGGGTCAGGAGAGGTCTCTACACTTTGGAAAGTTTGCCTTTGTGGATTGCACAAATGAATTCCCTGGTTCTCTGATTTCCTATCAGAATCAGCCCATGGGAAGTCCAGTAATTAATTATTAGCTTGTCATTAGTTTTCATGGGCCAGCTACATCCTTCAATCTATGGTCACAGCTACCACCAGTTGGCCTTTCCACATGGTCCTCTCTGTGTCTTAGGTTCTGTAACTGAACCCTCCCATTTCCTGTGTGACTGGGATTTCAGTAGAACCTATTCTTCTATTTCTAATGATTTCCATTCACTCAACTCCCATCAGGCCTTTCAAACTTATATAAATAATTCCTTTAGGCATTTCAACAACATTATCAGAAAAATAATCTTGATGTCTATAAATCTAGTCTCTCCATCATATTCCATACTTCAAAGGATGATATTTCTATGTATATAGGAATCTAAACCAAAAATTGAAATATCATCCTTATATTGCTTTCATTTAATTCTCTATTAAATCATATAAATCCTATCAGTTCCTCTCCAAAGTAAATCTCATATCCATCCACTGTGCACATCCTTTGTAATGATTGTTCTAGTCCAAAACCTTTATGTAGATTGCCGCAACAGCCTTATAAATTCTAATGTCTACCTTTCCAACCATCCTGCAGTCTATTCTTCTTGTAGCAGCAATAGTGATCGTTTTAAAACATAAGCCAGATCGTGTTGTTCACCTGCTTAAAAAAATATTGCTCTTAGAATAAGGTCCAAAGTCCAATTCTGTGGCTCAGCATGTTTCCTGGGCTGCACCCACTGCTCCAGTCACATCTCCCATTTGCTCTTTGTCCTCACGTTTATTGGGTTCCTCTGTTTTTCACAGCTCAACTGGTCCCTGCCCCAGTGCCTTCGCACTGCTGTTTTTCCCACCTGCCCCCCCACCCATATTCACATTTGCTTCTATCTCATCCTTTGAATCTCAGATCAAATTAGATTTCAAAGGAAAATATTCCCTGCATGTCTACTTTCAATAGTCCTTGCAGAGGAAACCTCTCAAACACACAACTTCTCATATGTGAAACCATCTTATTCACCCTGTTGTTGCTGTGTGTCTCCTTCCTGTGTCCTACTCCCAAGAATGTAAGCTCCAAGAAAAAAAGGATATTTGGCCTGCTTGATCTCTCTCAAATCCTCCCCTGTGCCTAGTAATCCCCTGAGAATTTCATTTCAAAATCTATTCATTTCCCCTTTATACTTATTTTTTTTTAACACCTTTCTTTAAGGCCAAAATGTAATGGAGCCTGTGTCTAATGTTCACGCTTTTAGCAGCTACCACCTAATGCCAGGACTCTAAAATTATACAACAGAGTCATGGTGAATATCTCCCTCCCCCCCATTTATTAATAAAGGAACAAAAAAAAATGAATTTGATTCATGTGCTATTAAAAACTTTGGCATTATGGACTACAAAGATTTTTAGACACTAGGTTGGTTTTCTTTGGTTGCAAGTCAGTCACCTCTAAGGTCTTTACCAAGGCCAGCGTGAAAATTTTTGCCAATGACTACATTAGCAAGTCACCCAAACTCTGTCAGCAGGTGTGAGATAGATGTTGACCCTTTGGAATGGGTTCAGCAAAACCAGAAATGAGATGCTTGGAACAGCTCACTGAGCACAGATGCTGGGCTCAAAGGAATTTGTAAAATGGGCAAGGGAACACTGACCATCTCACTGAGAAGATTCTAAAGCTTGCATGTCCCTGAAATGCACTGTCTGCACCTGGGACCAAAAGGGGCATTGCTAGAGCCAGGAATCTAGCTTTAAATCAACATTTCCTAAAAGTGAATTTTTGAGGATTTAATTCTTGATATCTCACCTGAATGAGAATTCATGGGGAATAGGTGAGATTTATAAAGACATTGACTTGCCCACATCTTGAGATACTTAAGTTCTCCAAAACATGTGGGAAAAGTTATAGGGCACTCCTCGGTAGTGAGCAAGCTTGCATTGTAAGCCATCATCAATGACATAAGTATAATATCATTTCATAGTACAGATAAATACATGTTTGGGGACACAGAAGTGAAAATTGATGATACCTATGCCCCTATGCCAAGGTTTCTACTTGTGGTTCAGCGGGAACAATTCTGTTTGTGTGAAGAAGCTAAAAGAAGTTTCCTCAAAAAAATTCATTTCCTTGACAGTCTGTCGTGTTATCTATGTCATGGCCTCTCTTTCTCGTAGAGTGTGCACACCTGGAGCTCAACACTAATATGACTGTCTCCTAATGAACTTCACTGTGCTCCTGGCTATGATGGCTCACCTGTCACAGTGGCTACTGATTTTCTGTCCCTAATAGTACAGGTTGGGCCCATTTCAACAGCGTATGATCTTGAAAACAGAATAACATGGGGAAAATATTTACTATGTTTGAATTAAAGAAACTGATTGAGGACTTATAAGAAATCCTAGGCATTTAAGCCTGTCTGTTTATACCACCTCTCATGGGCATAACCTCACCTTCGGGATGACCTTGCTGGGCACCATCTGAGAGATGATTGTCTCTAGTTACTATTGGAGCTTAGGCATAGGAGCTAGGGATTTAAGAACATGAACTCTGGGGTTGGACACACCTGGATGCAAATTCCAGCTTTGCTGTTTAAACAAGAATTAATCTCTCCTAAGCCTCAGCTAACAATAGATCTTGTCTCCTAGAGTTGCTGCATGTCTTAAATGAGTTCATGTATATTGAGTGATTGGTGCAAGTCAAGTCTGGCTCAGCAGAGGTATACTGGGGGTGAGCTGAGGCAGCTTATACCATCTGACTGTACCCATCTCTCCCCAACTTTACATTCACTGGCCTCACATTGGTACCTTGAATAGTACCATGATAGGTGTATTTACTATTTACACTATAAAATTCTGTAAATTCATCATCAGGGTTTCCCCTATCAGGAAAACAAGTTTACCGGCCTCTCACTAACTTTAGGTATTCAGTATTATTATTAACATTTCTGTCAGTTACAGTTTTAAAAATCCCTCCAATTATTCTATTTGTATGAGAAGATGAGGTGATACAGGGCCAAGGGAAGGCAGCAGTTAATGATCTTGGGAGGATGATTCAGACTCATCCTTGGAAACCAAGATGGAAAATGAGATCTGAACTGAAGCCAATTTGCCCACCAAGTTCTAGCAGGTCCAGCTGGCATACCATGAAATTCTCCCACACAGAAATCCCCCAGGATTTCAGCACTCAGATATTAGGAAATGGAAAGCAGCTCCCAGGGCCATTTTGCCTTAGTGAGTTAGCATTCTTGGGCCACTGAGTGTGACTTGAACAGCTGTGTCCAGCTGCAGGAGAGAAATCCCCCAGGAAACCTGGTGGGACGAAAGTTGAAATAATGACCCAATTAATGCCCCCAAACCGCAAATGCTGACTCTTTATTAGCATTAGTAATGATTTTTTTACTATGACTTAGTGGCTTGGATTGTTAGCTGCATCTCATTATGAAGTCAACTCCCTTTGCTTGGAAATATGTACTTCTGGCACTTAGTCAATGAGCCTTAGCCAGATAAGGTCCTTAAACGGTTTGAAAGGGCAGTACTCTCTATGGCTGTAGGATATTCCAAGGGCACTTGAGTAAACAGGATAAATGAAACCAGCAAACATTAACAATGCTTCAATTTTCATGGACTTAAATCTAAGACAGGAGGACCACTTAAAGTTTTTCAACATGAGTCTTAAATAATTAAGACATTTTATATGCAAATGGAATTGACATTTTCATTGTAATTTTTTTTCCCCTTGGGCTTTATGTTTTACAAAAGGTAAGTGAGTATTTATCTTTGGTTGAATTCTCTCAGAAATAGATACTGAGACAAAAGTTTAAGTACTTAATTTGAGAGATTATCCCAGGGAACACCAGGAGAGAATAGGGAAGGAAAGAGAAAACAGGAAGTAGTCAGTAAATACTAGGTGTATTCAATGGTGGACACTCAGGGCTCACTTCTATTGGGAATATCACCTTATGGTGGAGAGTCCGATGGTTTAGAATCTTGCTGTCCAATGCCATCTGCTACCAATAGATGTGTCTAGTTTGCACTGAGAGGTGAATTTGTAAGGTGTACACAAAAATTAAAAAATTCAGTTAAAAAATGTAAAATATCTGCCTAACATTTTTATAGTATTGGAATGATGTTTTATATGTGTTATGTTACATAAAGTAGTATTAATTAATAAAAAATTTGCAATGTGGTAGAAATTCTGAAAGTATACATGTCATTCACATTATATTTCTACTTGATAGAGGTGGAATACACCATGCCTCAAAATTGTCTTGAAGGGATGTCAATCAATTGATGCTTGTCTATCATTGGTTGAGGGCTACTCCAGAGAAATTAATAATTTGGTATTTTGAGTTAGCCCTTTCTATCAGAGTAAAGCACTCAGCTGGGAGTCTCCAACTGCCCCAGCTAAGGGCTCAGCTGACAGTCATTGTTAGTCACCAGTCACACCAAGGGAACACATGTTCGGGTGATTTTTAGACCCTAGGTAGAGTCTTCTTTCCTGAGACTTCAGACCTTGTGGAACTGGAAGATGAAGTCTCCCTGCTGAACTTTGTCTGAATTCTAAGCCTACAGGATATATGAGCATAGTAAATGGATGTTTTAACCATCAGATTTGGGGATGATTTGTTACACAGCTCTGTTGACTACAATCACATATTTCATTTCACCTGAGCTACCTGGAAGCTCAAAGTCAATTTTAATGCTTAAATATAAAAATACTAGCCATAGGAGTAGTATACTACTTTTTCATTTTATGACCTTGAGCATACATTTCTGTTTTATGAACCTTATTTTGTCTTTCTTTGAAAAAATGCAAGCAATAAAATGATCCTTGTCTAAGAGTAAAATCATAAATTTAATACCTGAGTCTTCTTTCATGTCCACGTCCTCTTCTTCATTATCATCTATCAAAAAAATTACAAAAGACATACTCATATAAAATCTAGAACACTAGAATGCTTCAGTTTGACTGAAAGAAATCAAAGAGAGTAAAAAAAAAATGGTTAAATCATGCATTTCTGCTATCTTAGCTTGCCAGGCTCATGAAAATTGCAACTTAAGACACAGGGTATACATTTCCTTTTCAAAAGCTATATATTTATGACATGCCATATACACAATAATATGTTTATTTTTATTTGTTTATGCATACAAGAGCTGAGGCATAAGCCAGAGGAGCCAGAGGATTCAACAGAGACTGAATGGGGAGCAGAACAGGTGATCTACTGAAATACACTGCTGAGGGGCGCAGCGTGTGAGACAGAGGACCATGTGGGTCAGCTCCCTGCCCAGGGATTGAACCCAGATTGCAATGGCTGGCAATAGCTTGATAGCACTTAGACTTCTGAACCCATGCACCACCAGGGAGGCCCCATAATGATTTGTTTTAATATAAAAGTAATGTTTACCACTTTGATCATCTCAATTCCTAAGAAATAAAACACAATAGGCTTTAAATGATGTATTTTCTGCATTTAGTAAAGTTGTACCTGCTCACATCTAAATCCTGAAGAACATGGCATCACCACTTGGTTAGAGCTTGACCTGCCCAAAGTGTTTGTTTGCTATACTTGTTACTCAAATGCTCCGACCTGTTGCACCTTCTCTTATGTCACCCCCAGTACAACCCACAAGGAGTGTTTTCTCAGTGAAGTGCAGCATTTTTGAACTTCTAACATTTTGAACTTTTGAAGTTCTCTTAAATGTTCCTTGCAGCTAGCCAGGGCCAAGTCCTATCTCATTTCCATGTTTCTTCCTTTTGACTCACATTTACTTCAACCCAAATCCAGACTATCAATGTCATCTTCCTTCCCTAGGTAGTGCTTTCCCAACTGCTTCTCTCTTTTTCCCATTCCTAGTCCAGATCACAACTATTCTATTATTTCCTTTTTGCCTAATGAAAATATCTATTATGTTTTTCAGGGTAACACTCAAGGCCATAGTGTTTATTTCCAAACACTTTCGCCATCCCTGTTTCATCCATGCTACCACCTGTATAGACGACAACGATTGGCTATTTTCTCCACGCGGCCTTTAGTTTCCCCTACTTGCCTTGGTCTTCAAGGCATGGCCCTTCACCATCTCTATTGACTCTCAGCCTCCAAGGCCAAGCTTAGGCACTGTACCATCTATACCACTGACATTTGAATGAATAGTGTTCTTTTCTATATTCCACATTTTCATTGCCTTCTCAGTATGAATTTTTAAGACTTTTCGGATTCAGTTCTGCATGCTGGTCCTTCATTCACCCATTCATTTATAAGATGTTTGGTCTTGAAGGACCATTAACTCTCTGATAGGATACTAATAATGCTTCCTACATTGAGTTGTAAGGATAAAATGAGATAATGCCACAAGACAGTTATTAACATATTACTTCCATATGCCCATATCCTGATTAGAATTAGGGCAAAACTAAGAACAAATCTCTTGTTTCTTTGTATTCTCTGGTATAAGGTCAACTGATTTTATACATGGGAATCAATAAAAAAATCTGCTGAATTAAATTTTTGTTATTTTCTATGTATTGATATCTTCTACATGTGGGTATACCATGTATCTGCACTTAAAATGATTTGCAAACATTCTACTGGGTATATAAATTATAGTTTAATAATTTCTAAATAAAATTTATTCAATATGGCACTTCTACAAGTGTTAGTTATTAATGAAGATTAGAGATATTGGTCAGTAAAAATGGAAAATGCATTTAATTTGAGGTTTTATAAAGGTAGTTCTTGATGGGCATGGTTAACTTTTTTTTTTTTTTAAGATTTATTTATTTGTGCATACAGAACTAGGTACAGGCCAGAGATGCGGAGGGTGAGAGGATTCACCAGAGACAGAGTGGGGAGCAGAACAGGCAGATCAATGAAGTACACTGCTGAGGGGAGCAGCGGGCGGGCCAGGAGAGGTCTACCATGCCATGTGGGTCACCTCCGGGGCAGGCGGGAATCGAACTCATGCTGAAGTGGCTTTAGCTTCTCAGTGCTGTGCTTTAACCCGCTGCGCCACCAGGGAGGGCCCGGGCATGGTTAACTTTTAAAGAAGTAAATCTTCCATTCAGATATTTTAGAAACAGTAGTGATTTTCTATATAGTTCTTTATTCTTTCTATGAAAGCAGCTTTGGAAAGAATAACTACTTCTTAGAAATATAATTTTCTAACCAAAATGATTATCAACATGTTGTAAATTAAACTCTTCACAGAATCTTCCTTGAATTTATAACATTTAAACAGAATTTTATTTTCCACCGTTGTCTAACATCTCTATGACAGCAATCTATGGACTTTTAGTGGGAGCTGGAAAAATATCTCCCTACTTTCTAGGGAAAGATTGAATAAGAATCAAAGATCTTCTTACTTGCCAAATACATATTCATTTGTTGATCTGGCAAACAACTCTCAAGGGGAGTATTGTGTTTAAGACTTAGTGTTTGGGTCAATAGAAAACATCAAGTTGAATCGCACACTAAAGCAGTTGTCTAGAGACTATCATTAGTGCAGAAACAAGTACATGCAGATGGATTTGAAAAAGTGGTAGTGAGAATTCAGAGATGGTAGAGAAGGAGTGGATGCTTCCAGTTAGACAACTGGGAAAGGATCTTAAAAAATCTGGCATTAGACCTGACACTTGAACATTAGACGGTACTGAGCACACCTCCCCCAGAAAGGTCCCCATGTGTTAAAGGATCAAACTTGGTATTATCTTTCATTCATTTACTCATTTCACTCCCTCATTCATATTTAGTTAAGAGTGTCTTCAGCCTCTGTACTCAGTTGCTTGGGATAATTTTGAGGTCCAGATGTGTACAACTATGTGATCTTGAGTAAATTATATAAAACTATACTTCAGTTTCCTTACCTAGAAAATAGGAGTAATAAAAGTGCAAACCTTGAAGAGTTGGTAATATATATAAAAAATGATTACATAGAACGAGCATTCAATAAATATTATCACTGTTTATTACTTCTTTTACTATTTTGCAACCATTGTTGCTAACATCATGTGGAAACACTACATAAGGCTCTGAAGACACAGATAAACAATCCCTTTTCCCAAAGAAAACACAAAGAAGCAAGCAAATGACAAAGAAAAGTAAGAGAAAAATCAAAGATACAGTTAAGAGATTCTGAGGTGAAGGTAATCAATTCTATTGGGAAACAGACAAGAGGCAGTTAAGTAAGAGAGATGGTGTAGGAAAAGTTTTAAAAGATGTGCACCTGAGCTGAGTTCTAGAAGGAAAACTGGAATAAACAAGAGAAAAGAGAGGCTACAGTAGCATCTCAGATGCTTACACCTAGTTCTTCCCAACACTTCATTACCTGTGGTTATTGCTGATGCCCTTCCAATCACCAACTTCAAAGGCTTTTCTGGGTTGCTAGAAACTACTGAAGGAATATGAGGGAATTAAGACTCCTCAGAGGACAGCCATTCACAAGTGACTCATAGGATTTGTTTCTTGGATATACTGAGCATGTTCTAGATCACTGCCCAAAGAGAACCAGAGCCATCCCAGCAATACCACTGAGACTAACTCCCCCATGGAAAGAGGCTTACACCTTAACCTTTCTTTCCCTGTCTCATTTCTCCCTGGGCTTGTAACAGAGACATAAAAAGAGGACATTATATAAAACTATACTGCTGTCCCTGGGCTTGTAACAGAGACATAAAAAGAGGACATTATATAAAACTATATGTGCATGTTCTCCACCTCACTTAAAAAGTGAAGTAGTTAAGCATCCAGGAGAAGCTACAGAAAATGGAAGGCAGGTGAGCATAGGGGAAGAAGCTGCACACTGGTACAGCTGGGAAGAAGACATGGAAAGAGACAGCTGGTGAGAGATGCTTGGGGAGGCTACCAATGGCAGCTATTACCTTGATTTGTACTTTGATTTTGTTCCTTTTGTCTCAGCTTTCTGGGACACACTTCAGAACATCCTTCTTATGGTTTCCCACTAAAAGGTGCCTTAGATTTGTGGCAAGGCTTCAGGACTTAGTGGCTCCCACTTCACAACAACTCTGCTTGGCTGGGCATTAGCCTATGAGAGGATGGGTAATTTTGGGCAACTTGTTGGAAACGATCATACTCAAATACAGTAAGAAATCAATTGTTAGAACAGTGGGTCTATGAAATGTCAAATGCATTTAGGTAAATAAACTATCTCTGAATGGCTGAAGAATGGGTACTTTTTAAAATAGATTTATTTATTTATGTATACAAGAATGGGGTGTATGCAAGGGGTGTGGGAGATTAAATGATTTTCACCAGAGACAGAGTGGGAAGCAGAACAAGTGGACTGACAGAAATACACTGCAGAGGGGAGCAGCAGGCAGACTGGAGAGGTCTGCTGTGCCATGTGGGTCACCTCCCGGCCAGGAATCAAACTCATGCTGCAGTGGCTGCAGATAGTTTCATAGCACTGACAGTTAATCCCTTGTGCCACCAGGGAGGCCTCTACAATAGGTAATTTTATGGATCAGGATGACTGGGCCATGGAATGGGAATTTTCTGACATTTGCCAAGTGTTATTCTGGGTGTGCTTGTAAGGATGTTTCTGGATGGAATTAAATTTTACTTGGGGGACTAAGCAGAGTACCCTGCTTACAGAGACTGGGTCTCATTCAACCAACTTAAAGCTATTCTCTACACAAGCTAAGAGGGTATTCCTCCTGTTGGACTACCTTTGCAGTGGACCATGAGGGTTTTTTTTTTTCTTTAACTGTTTTTGGACTAAAACTAAGCATTTTCTAGATCTCAAGTTTCTATGAATTTGGGCTGAAACTGTGCCATCAACTCTCCTAATTTTTAAACTCCTATTGGGACTATATTCAGCTCTCCTGGCTCTGTTTGCATATACATATTATTGCTGTTATAATGCTATCAGTTCTCTGTCTCTGGAGAATACTAATGTATCAGGTTGAAGCATTTAAACTTTATCCTGAAAATTAAAAAGAGACTTTAAGCAGAGGACTGAAATGCTACCTTCTGAGTAATAACATTCTTTTCATGAGAGAAAGTCACCAAAGACCTAAAATTCATGTCTTATTATTTTAGCATTATTTGTATTAAAACCATGCACAGACTACTTCTGGTCTGCAAAGCACCTAATGTGCTGTTACTTATTAGTGAAATCTACTTTAGTTCAACATTATGCTACAGAATGTGCTCACTTGAGCCATATTTATGCAACACATTTCTAGCAGGGATTTTTTTCAAACAAAACCAGGAACCAAAAAGACAATATATAAAAGAAGATGATGGTCTGCTGAGATAGGGAGTCAAGTCATTCAACATTTGGAGGCAGTTCTCAGACTGATGGAGTGTAGGCACAAACCACTGCCCTTTCTAATATTTCTTCAAACATCAGACTTCTTTGTTCAAGGACAAAAATGAAATAAAAGGTTCTCACCCAAAGTGATACTGAAACCATTTCAAAACAGAGAACAATCCATCAGACGGTATTATTCTGTATGCTCAGAAATACCAGTTCCAGAAAATCCTTTTGCTTTCCTAGAGGGCCCCCACAGGCTCCGGCTCTATTTCATCTTAAGGAAACTCTTTGATGTTAATTTCATAGCTGATGTGGTTTTTATTCACTACATAACTCTATGTCAGATTATCCTGGTGTTCTGTGCAAAAAAAGCACAAATATGACTAAAATTCTTATTGTGATCAAAAATAAGAATGAAAACCAACAACTTTCCCATGAGTAATAAGTTTTCAGAAGCAGCACTTCTTAGGGTATGGCTTGACCTCATCTGAAGACTTTCATAGTTACTCTACCTTTTTTTAATGGGAGAAAGAGTCCAGATGAATGGTTATTGTCTTAATCATGCCTATCTTTAGGAAAGGAAATTTCCCAATAAAAAAGTCCCATACTTCTTTGATAAGCAAACATACCTTGGGTTTTGCAATGACTTAAAATTTGTTTTTTTTTACTAGATTTTCCATAATTAATATATTGTAAAGGTTTAATATTGTAAAGGGACTAAAAAAGTAAAAAAAAAAAAATCTCAGAACTTTAGTCTAAAGTGTGGTCAGGACCAATTGCATCATTATCATCTGGAACTTGCTAGAAAATTATATTCTCAGATCCCACTAAAGAAATTGTATCAGAAACTGAGAGGACAAATCAAGGGCTTCATGTTTCAACAAGCCCTTTGGGTGATGGTGATAGTAACTGAAGTCAGAATAACTAGTCTACAATACTGATGGATGTGTTGGAGTAAAAGCTTTCAAAAGCAGTAGGTGTTCTGTTTTGTGGATGTTTAAGTTGAGCTAATGTGTGGTATCTAACCAACACTTATACTGGTAATGGACTACAGAGGCTGAAGAACAAGTATTCTTATAAGATATTAGAGACTCCCATCTGTGTTAAATCACCTAGCTACCATGTTGCAGGATGGCATGGTTATAGTGGTTCCTGGCTAGGATGTAAATTGGCTAGCAGATGAGATTATGTTGGACAATGGCTCCAAGGATCTTAAGGGTTGCATGGAAGAAGTGTTTTATGAAATAGTTACCCTTGTGAGCTATTGGGGCATACTTTCCACTCCCAAGGGAAAAAGAGGAAAGGAGCCTGAAAAGGACCATAAAAGTTCCTTGGCAAAATTTCAGGGGCATACGCACATACAGGCAAGACTGTCAACCAGAGCAATCACAGCGATCCTTGTGGGTCTTTTATTTCATGTATTCTCAAGTCCTCTCTCTTCTTTTCTTTTTTCTTTTTTCTTTTTTTTTTTTAAAGATTTTCTTTATTTGTGCATACAGAACTGGGGTACAGGCCAGAGGCTCAGGTGTGGCAAGAGGCTTCGCCAGAGACAGAGTGGGGTGCAGAACAGGCAGATCGACGAAGTACACTGCCAAGGGGAGCAGCGGGCGGGTCGGGAGAGGTCTGCCACGGCATGTGGTCACCTCTGGGGCTGGCAGAATCGAACTCATGTGAAAAGGCTTTAGCTTCCTAGCGCTGTGCTTTAACCCACTGCGCCACTAGGGAGGGCCTCAAATCCTCTCTCTTAAGGCTTAATTTCTTGCCAGTCTTCTTGTACACTCCTTATCTTTTTAATATTTTATTAGCAAGGGCTTCTAAGAGCAATTTGCATTTGCAAGAGAAAGCAAATGTTATTAGCAAAAATGAAATGCTCCAATCTTCTCAGGATTTCCTTGGAGTAGGGAAAACACTGGTAGCCTTAAGGTTTTTTGTGAAACTTGACAACGCAGAAATTCCAAGCAAAGAATAGATGATGAAAGAATAGTCTGATGGTGGGTCTCTGGCCATCAATTGTAAACATAGACCATGACATCTAACTTTGATAAATATACTTTCTTGCAGGTAATTGATAGGGCTAGGAGAAATTAAAAATAAATAAATAAATAAGACACTTCCCTAAGTAGGGAAATGTCTTTTCCCCTTGCTAGGAGGAACACTCAAATAACATGAATTTATAAATAAGTAGGAGACACTGCTTGGGAAGTTGCATGATTGTGTTGCTCCTTGATTGGTCAAGTGGGCATATGATAATTTCAATACCAGATATGTATTCAGGATGACAATGGAGTGGGGGAGATTTTGAATTTAGTATTAGACATGTTGTCTTAGAAATACTAAGGGACTCCCAGCTGAGAATGCCTGTGTGTGGTAAGTGTGCCAGAAGACAGGAAGAGAAGCAGAAGACAGAGTATGTTCAATATGATAGATATTACCCAGTTATGTCAAATAAAAGCTGCAAATTTGCTTGTTAAGCCATGTGATCAAATACACACTGGTTTCAGTAAGCATGTTCAGCCCATTATATAAACTCTGAAAACTCCAACAAGGCAGTGGTAGCAGGGTAGACATCATCACGTAAATGATATGAACAGCAAATGAAAGAGACAGACAACTCTGACAATACACATGACTGAGTAGAAGTGGGCCCACCTGTAAGGTGGAATAGTGGTTGCAAGATTTTCATTTCCTCTGTTGTTTCCTTTCATCATTATTTTACTTCTGTGTTACATTAGAAATTAGTCCCTTCATATACATTCTCTAAAGGGTGCTTTTCTTTTTCTTTTTTTTTTTTTTTGCATGTGCCTCAGTGTTTTCAACTAAGGAACAGTTGGGCTTTCAAAGCTCTCTGCGTGGGCCTCTGTAGAGATGCCTACACCACCCTCCCTTCTCCAAGCAACATTTTGTCTTGTCTTTGTTTTATGTGAACTTCCTAATGAGATCAAATTCTGCTTAGTGAAGGCTCGTGTCCCCAGGTCTTTATTTGTTCTGCTGTTTATCAGCATTTGCTACACACACTGCACATTCTCCTCTTTTGAAAGGACAGACTGCTTTCTGTCTATGCCTGCTGCTTGTTCCTGAATTCAGGTTGCTTGGTTACAGCAACAGTTCACTGGATTTTCATTGAAGGCAAAATTTGTTTGTAGCTTTTGAGGCCCATCAAGTGGAAATGGTTAGCCCCAATTTCCTTAAAGGGCAGTCAATTCATTGATATCACATTATAGAGAGTGTGTATTGTATAATTCCAAATATCAATTTGATCCCCAGATTAAAAGTATATAAAAGTGCACAAGTGTGCCCAGTCCCTGTAAATAATGATCCTTAAAGAAAATTCTGCATTTTTTTCACTCGTGCTTTTCTATATACTGAATGTGCCATTTTGGGGGAAAAGTCAAATTCAGATTGGGTAAGCTGTTTTTCTTGTATTGCTTTTACTTTTCAAAGACAACTGGTAAATCAGTTTATTGGTGCTACTGGAGCAAATTTCCACAGAGTTAGTGGCTTAAAACAACACAGATTTATTTACTTACAATTTTATAGGTCAGAAGTCTGATATGATTTCTAACTGGACAAAAATCAGGATGTCTACAGTGCTGCCTTTCTTCCGGAGAATATAGAGCAGAATCTGTTTTCTTGCTTTCATAACTACT
Organism: Condylura cristata; assembly: GCF_000260355.1. Classification (NCBI taxonomy): domain Eukaryota; kingdom Metazoa; phylum Chordata; class Mammalia; order Eulipotyphla; family Talpidae; genus Condylura; species Condylura cristata. Next base: position 7,865,953 of record NW_004567123.1, read on the forward strand.
AGAGACCACACACATACCTTAGCTTATGGGCCCCTTCATTATGGAAGCCAATAATGCTGCATCTTTATGAATGTTCTTCCATAGTCACATGTCCATTGAACCTCCCTCTTTCAGTGTTTAAGGTGTCTATGATTATATTGCAGACATCTGCATCATCCAGGATACCATCCCTAGAGTAGCATTAGCCAATTAGCACCATTAACTTTATCTTCAGAGTCTCTTCTCCCTGGGAATGTAACCTAGTAGATTCACTACCCCAGTCACTCATACAGCCCACAAGTTTGTATTCTGGTTATTGTGTTGATTTGACAAGAGGAAAGAAAATCTTGTGATCATGACACCCTGTGCTTCATTATTACTCTTGGAAAACTATTAATGGGGTGGAGGTAAGAAAGGAAAGGAGGACTTGTGAATGGGCCATATGCTTGCAGTCATTACAAGCTTTTTAGGAAGTTTAGCTCTGTTACTATGAATAAAAAAGCATATCAAAGCCTACAATTAACAAATGTCCATATTTTCAAGATTGCAGTATTGCTTTCATAGAAGACACACTGGACAGTAGAAAGACTTTAAAGTCAGAAATGCTCAGCCATGTGCCTTTGGGCAACTTACTGAGATTTCTCCAGTGTCTGTGCACTAGCATTCTAGTTAAAGTGGCTGATGAACTTATGCAATAGGATTATTATTGTTTCTAAGGACTGAATTAATCTTTCCTAATATGGGTGCACCATACTACTTTCCCACTCAAGGACTTACTATTAGACTCAGCTGCTTATGTGGTGGTAAGTGACTACCTTTCCAAGAAATTCATAAATTGGCTATAAGCAATTCATTTATTTCACAAATGATCTCATCTGAACTTCTCCTGTTTTTTTTTTTTTTTTTTTTAAGATTTATTTATTTGTACAATACAGAACTGGGGTACAGGCCAGAGGCTCAGGGGCGGTGAAAGGCTTCACCAGAGACAGAGCGGGAGCAGAACAGGCAGATCGAGGAAGTACACTGCTGAGGGGAGCAGCGGGCGGGTCAGGAGAGGTCTGCCACACCATGTGGTCACCTCCGGGGCAGGCGATCGAACTCATGCGGAAGTGGCTTTAGCTTCTCAGTGCAGTGCTTTAACCCGCTGCACCACCAGGGAGGGCCACTCTCCTTTTTTTTTTTTTTTTTTAATGTCACTGATGCATCATGTGGGAGCACTCCTGTACAAGTGCTACATTCTTCATGGAATATACCACACCTCCTTGTGTCCTCATACATATTCACCTCTCCTTTCCTAAGTATTATAACCATCTAACGCCACATTTGATTGTTTACTGACATGGTCTTCCAACTTCTCTGGATATTATTTGCATTTCAGGCATATTAGAAGAACTATATCTTAAATACAGCACTGTTCAAAGCTTCGGGCACACAGTAGGCATAAGATAAATTATTCATTGATTAATGAATAGAAAGATAATGAATAAAGGTGGAGAAAAAAAATTTATAGTCAGTGACAAGGAAACTGTATATAAGAGGCAGGTGAATGCTTTCTCGTGTTGGTTTTCAGAGCAGAACTTAGGTGAAAATTATGAAATATGTAAAAGACTTGTAAAAAACTATAGTTAACAACAAGAACAACAAAAATTTGGGGGCAGAATATTATTTCTTTACCGTGAGAAGTGAAAAACATATGACAAGAAATAAGAAATGTCATACTCGCATTTAGCTATGTGAACAATACTTATGAAGTCTAGGAAAAAAAATGTTTTCTTTTTAGAGAAGAATAACATATTTGCCTCTGCTTCCTTAAGTGCTATTTTACCATATGCTCATAGTATTTGTAAAGTCACTTCAATAAGCACTAACTATATATTGATACTAGAAATTTCCTGGATTATATAAATACAATGGAATAATAGAAATGGCCTCAGTTGTTCACAAAATTATCTTTTCACTAGTAAGATCAAATAAAGTAAAAAAAGAAATTATAACATACAATTCCAGTTGGAGTTGCCTATCAAGAATGTACATAATTTAGAAGACAGCAATTAATGACAGAAACACAAAGTTGAGAAAATAAATGAAATGTATATCAGTGACATTTGCCACACATTTTGAAGATAAGTAGGTCAAAATAAATAGAACCTGATTGAGATGATTCTGATTTTCTTAGAAAATAGCATATGAAAAGATACAACAAGCATCCTAAAAATATAAATTTGTGGCCCTCCCTGGTGGTGCAGCAGGTTAAAGCACAGCACCAAGAAGCTTAAGTCACTTCTGCACGAGTTCGATCCCCGCCTGCCCTGGAGGTGATCCACATGGTGTGGCAGACCTCTCCTGACCCGCCCGCTGCTCCCCCAAGCAGTGTACTTCGTCGGTCTGCCTGTTCTGCTCCCCACTCTGTCTCTGGTGAATCCTCTCACCTTCCACATCTCTGACCTGTACCCCAGTTCTGTATGAATATATATATATATTTATTCATACAGAAATATATATATATATACATTTGGAATTTTCTCTATGGCAGTTTGTATCATAGAATACATAAAATTTAAATATGTCTACATTCTCAAATTAAATAAGTTAACAACATGTCTATCAATATTTGAAAAAATCCTATGCGATTCAGGCAGACATTGAGATTGTTTAAACATTTAAGAAGTTACCAAGAAATAATACAAAAACTTGACCTTGGCTTTGGCCTTAACTTAGCATTTAAATTGTTTTGTGTTATATACAAAAAGGAAAAATCTGTAACAAGGCCCAATCTTCTCTCCAGTAAAGTTTATAATTTATAAAGTTATTAATAATTCTTATATGTATTAATATTACCTCCTGTTAATTTATACTTTTCAAACATGAATTTTTAATGTGTGTACCATTCCCCAAGGTCATTTTTTGTGGCACTGAATCTTCTTAATACTTGGTCTTGGTGAACTTTATTGTCTTATGCTGTGCTTGAGTAATAACTCCAAAATATTAGTGGGCTAAATAGCTCATAATTCTTCTCAATCAAGAAGAGAGGGAAAACATCACCCTCTTTTATTTTAGATGTTTTCAGAAACTTTAAAAGTTATACTCATAGAAAATAACAAAAATAATGAACAACCATATACCAGAGACATGTTGTGGGGGTAGAGTGGGGAATGGGATCAAAAACGGGGGAGGGGGAAGGGAGGGAAATGCATGGGACTATGGTGGTGGCACACGGGTGATTTGGTGATGGGAAACCCGCGGGGATTACAATCGAGATGGGAAAAAAATGTGCAAAATGATGTAAAAATAAACTTTTGTAATAAAAAAGAAAAAAGTTATACTCATAAACATGTATGGCATTCTCTGTCTTAGGCAGATCTTTCTAGAACACAGATGGCAGGCTTGGGGTTGGGAGTTCCCAGGGGTCACTCACCTGCTCATCTGCAGGAAAAAGTGCCACAGTGTCAGGATGATTGGACTGAATTTGATTTTGGGATCTTTATAAAGTATCAATTCAACTCAGATTAGAAAATGTGTACCATGAAATCATTTTTCTATCAATTTTCTTAGCTGTTATTACTAAAAACGACATCTGCTAACTATATTTAACAATTGTTTTTAAGTTATATAATTTCTTAACTGCTAAAGTATTGACAGATGTAATTGCTTTTAAGGTTAAAAATTAGGCATTTCACTGTGAATTAATCAGTTGAGCTTGCATACTAGTTGGGGTTCAAGATTTCTTGGATACTAGTTGGGGGTTCAAGATTTCTAAAATTTAGGCATAGTTGTGAACTCACAAGATTATTTTATCAACCGATGGCCACTACAACAGTGGTCAATGAAAAAGTAAGAACTTTTAGCCAAAGAAGCAATAAGTTTTGACTGCTGTATGGAGTGAGAACAATGGATGAATTTATTCTTCATGCTTGGTATATTGGCCTTTACCTACACACTAGCTTATTAGGTGCATAAAAATTATATACCACTTAATAACATTTCTGAGATGATTGCACTGGACTTTTAGACAGCAATGGGGGAATGGTTTCAAGAGTGAGTGGAAGCCAAGAGAACTGGGCACACGCATGTCACAGGACAGAGCATAGGAATCTGTGGCTAGAGAAAGAATGGAGCAGGGCAAACCCAAACCTAGGTTAGAGGCCATGAGTACAGGAAGCCAGATGTCCGGATGAGGGTGCAAATTCCAAATCTGGTGCAGCAGATAAACTGGGGAAGAAGTCAACATCTAGGACATTTTGGAAAAAACCCAATCCAAAGGGAAAGACTGCCTCCCTGGCCCAAGTGATAAGAGAAGGAGGTTACAGCAGGCCAGCACTTCTTAATCTTGACAACAGTAACTGGAAAATTCTTTGTGGAGGGAAATTTTCCTCTACATTGTGGGATTTTTTGAAAAACATTTATTTATTTGATTACAGAACTGGGGTAAAAGCCAGAGGAAAAAGGGTGGTGAGAGGCTTCACCAGAGACAGAGTGGGGAGCAGAACAGGCAGATTGATGAAGTACACTGCTGAGGGGAGCAGCGGTGGGTCAGCAGAGGTCTGCTGCGCCATGTGGGTCAGTTCCTGGGCTAGGGACCAAACTCACACAGAAGTGGCAGCTAGCTTGCAGTGTTGGGTCCTAACTGGTTGCACCACCAAGGAGAGTCCCTCATTGTGGGATTTTTAATGACATCTTTGACCAAACGCCCACTAGAGGCCAGTAAACCTCCCCTCTCACATTGTGGCAAACAACGAAAGTCTCAAAATATCCTCTGCAAAGCAAAATCACCTCTGGCTAAGAATAACTCCTATGAATAAAGGTCGACCAACTAAAGTGGGGGAGGAAGGAGTTTTGGCCATATTTTTCAAGTTTCTACCATGAGAATTTTTTCATATAGCTTCAAAAACTATAAATTTGGCATTGTTGCTATAAGAAAAATTAATATCTCTAAATTCTCTATGAAGATGTAGATGCTCAACAGTTGATTTCATATTTCAGATCAGCCATTGTCTTTTTGTTTGATTTGTGCTCAAAACTGCCTACAATCAATCTTAAATGTGGAAAAATACAAGGTTAAAAGAGCAGAGAGATTTGTATTTAGTCATACAAATATTATTTGCTGTAGGTCATGCAATGGTGCACTGTAATTATAAATTATTTACAACCAAAGTGTGTGATAATTCCATAAAACTGCCACCCTAGACTTTCAAATAATACACCTGGAAGGAAAACAGCAAATGTGCTTCACCCACAGCAAAATATAAATCTATGGAAATAAAATTGTTTCGGGTTTCTTTTCTCTGAGGCTGTCCCTGTATTTCTGTGATGAATCCTGTTATGGTCTGAGTTTTATTCCCCCCCCCCCTTCCCGTCCCCAACATTCATATGCTGAAGTCTTCATTCCCAGCACCCCAGAATGTAACTTTATTTAGAAAATCTTTAAAGACTTAAATGAAGTTATTGGGTGAGTACTGATCCAAATTGTTCTTACGAGAGGAAGAGTTCAGGGCACAGACACATAGAGGGAAGACCTCACTGGAGGAGACAAGCAGATATCAACATGTCAAAAAGTAACCAACCCTGTGGAAACCTTGATTCTGGGCTTCTAGTCTTCAGAATTGTGAGAAAGTAAATTTCCACTGCTTTAGTCACACACACTGTTACTTGCCCTAGCTGACGAATACAGGCACTTTTCCATCTCCCTACTGCTCATGCTGTAAGAGCTTTTGAATTCCCAGTGGCTACTCACCTGCCCACCTGCAGGAAAAAGTACCACACTGTCAGGATGATTTGGATGGAATTTCATTTTGAGATCTGTGGTAAAGTGCCAATTCAACTCATATTAGAAAAGGTTCTATGGGAAATTCACAGGTATTAGATGAAAGAGGAGCAGTGAAACTGAAAAATAAGGGGCAGCTGATGAAATTAGGAATGCTATTTTCTCAGTACTCCAGAGATATCTCAGATGTGAACCCCACTTCCCCAGAAAATGCTCCAAGGAAACTAACTCATATGTGCAGTATCAGATGTCATTATTAGCTTTAAGATACAAATTGGTTGTATCCTAATAAATTTTTATCAAACATGCAGTATTCACCATATCTAAAATATAGAGTTATATAGTATATAATTTCTTATATTTATAATGAAGATTTACTGGTTTAGTGCCTGCATCTGGTTGACAGAATGCAATTTATAAATGTTTGCTGGTATTACTATTATTAATATTATCTGGTAATAATTCACATGTCATAAATTTAATATGATATTTTCTAGTCTTTTATTGCTCTGTGATACATTTAGTCTAGAATTCCTCATTTTGAAATTGAAGTACATGGTATTAAAATACTTTCTATAACAACCTGATACAACATAAAAATGACATTTTTTCTAAACTATTATCATTATTATATTGGGAAGGGTTAAGAAAACTAGTTAGAGACACTTTGAATAATTCAGTCTATAGGAGAACAAATGCAAGTCAGAAAAATTATATTCCAATTTGGTATGATCATGGACAGATCATATATATCATCTAGATTAACAGCTACATAGTCCATCAAAGGTCACCTTTAATTTATTTTGCATATTTAGAATGTACAAATTATTGATGCCTCCGAATTGCAAAAATACTCAACAATATTGCAGTATTTTGACATTTAGTTTTAAATTATACTCACTATTATAAATAGGCCTGGAAAATAATTTCATAAGCATGGCATGAATCAAAGCATTTATGTGAAAGTGAGAATGATTTTATTAACATGTCACTTGCCTCAATAGTATGATGCATTTTGTATTTATTTAGAGTAGCATTTTTTCAAACAATAATTTATTTGCATAGTTATTAAATATATTTTAAGAGCATTGAAAGAGTCCTATTTTTTTTAAAAAAGCTTGTTTTGTATGATTTTTTGCATTGTTTTCTTGGAAATACCTGGTGATAGATTTGTTTTAATACCAATGGGTCATATTTATGTAATGATATCTTTGCCATATATTAGAGTGAAAATAAGTTTTGAAGATATGCAAATGTTCAGAAATCATTTGGTTTTGAACCTCACTTTTGATGTGAGGATTCAAGATTCAGGGGAAGAACTGACCTCACTTAAGCACTGAGCATGATGTCATAACATTTCTTGACATCCCCAGAAATTAAAAATTTATAAATTTTCATAAATTATGTTGTGATATTATAAGACATGAGATTAATTGCATAACACACCTGAATAAGACCCCTTTTTTTATTACAGGAGTGAGCACTTTTTAAAGAGAACCTCAAATACAGAAATATGGGCATAATTAGCACAGTGATAATATAGCCAATAAAGAGAAAGAACAAAACAAGAATACTGAAACAAAAACCAACAAGTCAACCAACCAACCAACAACAACAACAACAAAACACATACACACACACACACACACACAGGATTACAGGAAAAATAATTGATCACATCCAAAAAGACCAGCAACCATTTATTTAAAATTTATTGTATGTCATGTACTCTGTTAATCAGAGTTCTTTAAAAATGAAGAAAGTGGGAAAAAAGGAGACAAGGGAAAGAACAAAGGGAAAGGAGGAAAAAAATGTCACAACTGCAAGCTCCTTCTTCATAATACTGAATCTTTCTGAATTTCCATTACATTCTAGTTAGGGAAATACTACAGTTCATTTAAGTCTCAAACTAAATGTACTTAAAAGCTTCACCTTTCAATTTTAAAATAGAAAAGTGCTTCAAATTATCCAGAAGACCTTAGCTTGCTTTGAACATTTACACAGAATTGAACATTTGTAGTTTCTGTAGCTGTTCCCGACAGCTGCCCACAGTCTACTCTGATCCATGGGCAGGGTGTCCTCCCTATTGTATGCCCTGACAGACTGCTGAAGAGGGTGACTGTGCATTCTTTCCTTCCCAGCTGCCAGAATAACTAGTCACATGAAAAGCCACTTCAAATGGACATCAAAGTCTCAAAAGAAACCTCTAAAAGTCAGACACCAACAAGGCTCATGGTAGCTTAAAATTTCCTGGAAACTGTTCTGACTGTGGCCAACATAAAACACTTTGGCCACTGTCACCTTAAAGGCACCTTAAAAACAAAAAGGTCCTAATCACACCTCAATAAGGTCTAAACAGGGGGAGATGTTCAAATTAACCAACCCAACTAATGGTGCATTCCATTGATGTAAATCCATCACTCAAGGTTCTTTAGTAACTCAGATTTTGCCTACTTCCTCAAAAAAGAGTGGAAGAAATGAACTATTATCCGTCTTTCTAAGATTGCCCTAGAAAGTGCTGCTATGTCCATCGCACTTTGGGACAAGATAACTGAGGAAGATAAGGATAGAATGCAGGGTGGCTACAACTCTCACTACAAATGAGAGGGCTCCTCACAACTCTCAACATGTTTAACATGGTGGCTTTAGCCACAGGCCTGAACAATTTAAACGTGTGAAGAAGAAATCACAGCCGTGCAATTTAGAGCCTGAGGAAGAATGTTCTGAAGGCATTTGGTTTTGTTCCTTACTTTCGATGTGAGGAAATGAGATTCAAGAAATGAATTGACTTCCCCAAGACAATTTAATGATCTTGTGGAACAGGGAGTTCTACAATCTAGATCTCCTTTTGTGCCCTATGTTCTAAAAACCTGTAATACATGTTGTCAGAAGTGACTGGTATATGGAAATCACATTGATATGAGTCTTTAAGATGCAAAATGAAGTGAAAACATAAGCCTTGTCTCCCCTTCTTCAACCTTCAATTCCAGAAAGGTAACAAATTTGCTTTACTCACCTACAGGGAAAAACTCGCTCATTTTCTTTTTGTAGATTTTGAAGTCAACTTCTAAGAAGACACAGAAGATGATCCGGTCCACCTAGAGGCAAATAAACACTCAAAATGAAAGGGAATATGGTGACTGCCTTCCCAGACCATGGTCTCAGAACAAAACCAAGTAGAAAAGCTTCATACAGAATTTGGTCTATACTGCCATTAACCATGTAACATTGCTTGGTGATGTTCAAGTGTGTGAATATTTGTTGTATGCTTTATGAAAGTAAACCCATGGGCTATCTGGTTGAAAGATGTTACATAAATCAAGTAAGAAATAGTAAATGATAATAAGCCACTTTGCAGCAAGTTGTAAATAAGATCTGAGAATACAACCATCTACCTAGACTTTATGTCCTATTAAACAGTCACATGAGATACAGACAACAGATTGACAATGATGTCAATAGACAGTTTTTGTCCTAATCTTGTTAGACAAATATATTTATCATACTTGTTAGTATTTGAGCATATTCTAAAAAGCTTGACACATGTGAATTTGAGTGAAGCCACTGTTTTTAACTGAATGTACTCAGCAAAACAACAGAAAGAAAATGTCATTAGTTGACAGTGACATGAGGTCAGTATAATTTCAATCTCATAGATACTAAATATGAATATGCTGCCTCTAAAGTAAACAAGCATTTTCTTTTTCTGCCTATAAGAAGCTTCTTTGAGATATTCAGAGGGCAATGCAGTAGACAGAGCAAGAGAAAGAGTAGCCATTACAGTTTATATACATATATATATGGCATTAAATCAGTGACTCAAGTTTGTGTTCTGACTTTGGTTCCTTTATTTTTAACAATGTACCGAAAGTTAGAAATTACTTGAACTATCAAACTGAAACTGTCAACTGAATAAAACACAAAGAGAAGCATTTCACATAGTAGTAAGTAATAGATGTATGCTTTTCACATAGTAGTAAGTAACAGATGTATGCTGAGCACTTTTCCAGGACATCAAAAACTCATTGGATGTCATCCACCTACCCACCCTCCCTAATCTCCTTGTCGGGCAACAATGACTCACTCTAGCCATATCCAGAAGTTTCCAGTAGGAGAGAAGAAGAGAAGATCCACAGTGGTGGGGGGCAGGTTAAGGAAGAGCTAGGACAAAAGAACTTAGCAGGGAATCAGAGATCTGGACCTTTAAGGCATGTACAAGTCAAAATCCCCACTGGGGTCGACTGCTGTCTGGGCAGTCACTGGGTTTCTGTGGTATAATTTCCAAAGGCCGTGCAGTCTCAGTTACTGCCCATACCTGATGAATTAGAGAGAAAGCTGTTGGCTTTCAGAAGTGGAAGGGCTGGGGTAAAAATAGCCATATTTTATCTCCTGTAATCACTTAAGTTACTGGTGTCTAATACTGTCTGCAAAACACTATAGTGCTCTACAAATGCAAAAACTTCCACTGCTAAATCAGTATGAGGTAGGCTGTAAATGTAGTACATAATGCTTGTCTCTACTGTTTTTTTTTTTTTTTAAGATTTATTTATTTATTCATACAGATGGGTACAGGCTAGAGATGCAGAGGGTGAAAGGATTCACCAGGGACAGAGTGGGGAGCAGAACAGGCAGATCAATGAAGTACACTGTTGAGGGGAGCAGCCGGCGGTTCAGGAGAGGTCTGCCAGCCATGTGGATCTCCTCTGGGGCAGGCATTGAACTCATGAGTAAGTGTCTTAATCTTCTTAGTGCAGTGCTTTAATCTGCTGCGCCACCAGGGAGGGCCCTGCTTGTCTCTACTCTTATGTGTCAGGTTTATAACATAAGCTCGAAGTTATGTTGAGTAACAGAAGTGAGTTAAATATGGACACGCTCTAAGAAACCATTGATATCAGTTTTTAAAGGACAACGAACAATAGTAGGAAAGTCACACATGAAGTTCAGGATGATTTGTGGGAAGGAAGATAAAATAAAGGGACAGACAGACACTGCTTTAATGGAATAGTTAATGTATTATTTATTTGGACAGACAAGAGGTTTGAGACAATGTAAGTAAGCGGTAGCTATTAACTATGGGGTGGGTACCTGGACATACATAAATGTGTAATGTATATTATTTTCTATACTTTTTGTATAGTTCATAGACAGCTTTACTAAATGCCAAGTTTTGTCTACTGTCCAACTATTGCTTATAGTTTCCAAGCACTTAATTATTCTCATCTCTTTACCTAAAGTGCTAAACTTTTTCTCCAGGCTTCAAATGGTCAGATTATTTCAAAAGTCATCTACTTGAGATTAAAAAAAAAAAAATCAAAACAAGGCAATTTGACTAATAGCAGAGCTAACAAGATTAAGCTGAGAGTCTCATTTTTACCCATTTTCCTTTATTTTTATTACCCCTTAGTATAAATTATTGAACCATTTTTTTAACATTCATGTTGCTTATGTATGAGTGAGTATATGTGCTTGTGGAAGGAGAGAATAAATGGTGATGCTTTTTACTGCTATTAAGTGTTCTTTTAAACACCACATATACTATACAAGATTCCTTCAGTTTTGCAGAGCATTAGAAGATACTCTTTTAGCACTTCAGGCTTTGTTACCATGGAAAAGGTGTGGGTCCAAAATTCAGTTGTCTGATGTATTTTCCAGAGAGAAAATGGGTGTTGAGGGAAAAGTACTTTCATTTTAAACTAATTGAGTGGCCCAGTTCCCTGCCTTTACCCTTAGGCATGACACTGAAAATATCTTGGAAGCTAGTGGAATCCAGCAATTATCCTCATTTGCCAAGTTGTGATTATGCATATCTCTGCATTAACATATGTGTGTATAAACATATTCTCCAGGGTTTCTGTTGGCCATGAGCTCATTTGGTTGACAAGCTCTGTTCATCAACTCATCATGGGTATTGATCACTTATTGTCTTTTCCAAGATGGCACAGAGCACTCCTTACAATGTAATGCTGAGGCACCTGTCATTGTGAGGCAGAAGCTTTATTTCTTCCTTTGAATCTGGAAATGATTATGTGATGTGTGAATTCATGTCATAAATGGTGTTACAGATTTTGTCTGGTGTTCTTGGGAGGTTTACTCATGTGTCCAGTTGCCATGCCATAAAAAAGCTGGGAAGACTACTTGGAGGAGTCACACACTGCTGTTTTGGCGAATAGCCCTGATTGAAATTGAGTAAACTTTACATGACTATAGCTCCTGTCTTTACAAATCACAGTAGCATTGCATTATGACATTATATGAGTTTCAGATGTACGTGCTTTAAAATTCAACATGTGTATATACTACATTAGGTTCATTACTATAGTCAGTTTTTACTTATAAGCTAGCCCAGATGAATGTCATATGGAACCAAAAAGAGCTCATCTTGCCGAACCTGTCCAAACTGCAGCTTCATGAACAAAACATAGAAATACTTAGTCAGAAACCTGATATTCTTCTATTGTAAGTAATACAAAGGGCAACATAGATAGGAATTAACAATTGACAGTTGTCCTTATCACACCTTCTATTAGAACCATATAGGGAACTCGGTGATGCTCATCTTTGCCCAATCACCACATGGTGGAGGTTATAACATATAGTTGGAACTCTGCAGAATAGATGCAGAAAACAAACTTGAGTATATGGCAGATATTTTTTCAAGGATAGTAAGTTCTAGAAACAAATTAAAAGAAAACAGCTTCTTTAGGAAAATATAAAACTCTCCTTTGTGCCTACTCACAGACATGAGAACACAATTATGAGTTTGGATAACTTTGCAAAGTAAGAAAACAATTACGTGAAAGGCGTGAGCCATTCGTCATGACCAACTGTTGTTTCATTGATACTATGCTGAGAACAATGGTTCTTTAGTTCCATATTGATGCTTAAAATAGGGTGCTCAGTAGTAAGTTCACCATAGTAACAATAATGCTACTTATAAGCTAAGATGTATTAAGAGTTAAAATCTTTTTTTACAAGAAAAAAATATGAAGTGTTGGTAAGGATGTGGATTAACAGGAATTTTCTTATATTGCTTTTGGGAGTAGAATTGACAAAAATAATTATTAAAAATAATTCTATGGAGAATTATTTGGCTATATCTAATGAATTAGTTGAATTGGCTTATACCCTCTGACGCAGCAATTTTACTCCTAGGTAGACAATCTAGGAGTATGCACATAAGTTCACGAAAGACACCTACCAGAATAATACAGCAGCACTATCTGTAATACTTCCTAGTTGGAAGCTATTTAAATGCCCCAAAATACTAATGTGGGTAAACAGTGATTTATATAATGAGATATTGCATAACAGTGAGAATGACAAGTTAACCAATAATACAGGCAAACATAATATTGAGTTAAAAAAAAATCAGGAAATGAGAACACACTGGATAATTCTATGAAGTTCAAAAACATGATTGAGATTGACAAAATCCTCCATGGGCCTAGAACACAGTGTAACAATTATTCTGGGCTGAGGGTTGGTGAAAAGGGACTGAGAAGAATGCCTGGGAACCTATTAATCTAAATACAAGCCTCATAAATGTGCTCAGTTTGTGAAAATTCATCAAGATTGCACTTAAGAGCTATGTTCCTACCTGTATGTTATACTTCAATGATTTTTTTTAATAGGTTGAAAGTCTTATGACTGACTGCCTTGGTCAACAATCAAAAATCTATTTAATTGACTTAGAGGTCAAAAAGTCCTTTAAAACCTGACTCTCTAAAGGCAATCTTTCTATATATTTTCACTGATGTCAAGTATAACTCACCCATCAAGGCATTAAGGAGTAAAGATGTATTTTTTTCCACCAAGCTATCCATTCATCCACAGTTTTGGGTTTTATACCCCATAAACATGGTAACATAAATTCTATTAATCTTTTCCCAGCATTGTACCCACTGCCCCTGAAGAGGGTTACGCCATGGAGTGGGTTTGGAGTATCTGCAGCTAACCTCCATTTATCATGTCTACCAGTCCTCCGGCTGCTGACACAGTAAGATTATCCTCTGTTCCGTGATACTGGGAGAATGAATGGATTCTGATGAATGTAATTTGCTTCCCCAATGACAAATGACACATTTTCAGAGACCTGGGGAGCATGCAAATACTGCAGTAACTAAGGATGCATGGAGGACCAGCCTGTAGAAATACACCCTGGTGGGCAGTGAGGCCGACCTCTAAGCCTTCCTAAACTACAAACCAGTAGCCTCAGACACTGGGGTGCCTTCCTAAAGCAGTGGCTGTTGCCAATGAGTGAATTAACTTTCAGGACTTCAGTGTCAATGTTGTTTAAAATAGTGTTTTTGGAAAAATCTTTAAAATTCATTCCTTATATAAAATATTTTAAACCTTTCAGATTCAAATAAGGTAAATGGATTAAAAAAATAATTGAGGCCCTTCCTGGTGGCACAGCGGGTTAAAGCACAGCACTGAAAAGCTAAAGCCACTTCCACATGAGTTCGATTCCCACCTGCCCCGGAGGAGATCCACATGGCTGGCAGACCACTCTTGGTCCACCCGCTGCTCCCCTAAGCAGTGTACTTCATTGATCTGCCTGTTCTGCTCCCCACTCTGTCCCTGGTGAATCCTCTCACCCTCCACATCTCTGGCCTGTACCCCAGTTCTGTATGAATAAATAAATCTTAAAAAATAATAATTGAAGTAACATTGGTTTATAACACTATGTATGCTTCAGGTGTTCAGCCTTCTATCTTAACATATAATATAGCATTGAGAAGAGTGGAAAACCATGACAGCTGAGCTTGCTTGATGCTATGAGTAAATCAACTAGAGAAACAGAGAAAAGCTACTACTGATTAATTAAAAAATAAAATCAAGAATTTGGACGTGAGGGTACTAATTCATACCCTTTCCACCAAATGATGTAAAGAAGAACAATATGTCCCTCCCCCATTGTTTGTTCCCTGTTTTCATAAACAGAGTCCACAAATTATTAATTTTTTTCTTATACCATTATAGCCCCATAGTTCTCCCATCACCATGCCACCCAAGAACCATCACTAAATCCCTTCCCCTATTTTACTCCCCTCTTTCTTCCTACTTTACTGTATGCCCTAGATTTATGGCTAATGAGTCTGTATGTCAAAGCCTGGCATGTTGTTACAGGGTTCTTGGTTCAGGTATTTGTAGGCAAGGAGTGGTTCAGGCTCTTTTTCACCTCCAGCTGCTAGCCTCTGCAGCCATTAACTGCAGCCTGGCTTTCCTCCCAGGTTTCATTGCCTGTACATGATATCATATGACTGCAAAAGATACTTGAGGGTCCACGCACAGAGCATGTGTGCCTGTAAGTACAGAT
Source organism: Condylura cristata (assembly GCF_000260355.1). Lineage (NCBI taxonomy): Eukaryota > Metazoa > Chordata > Mammalia > Eulipotyphla > Talpidae > Condylura > Condylura cristata. The sequence goes on from NW_004567123.1 coordinate 7,881,012, forward strand.
GCTCAGGGGAGATCATTATGAGAGAGAAGCCAGAGAAGAGCATGGAGACTGTGGGGGGAGGCGTGGGGACGGCCTTCGTAGTGGTTTGCCTCCCTGCTTCCCTCATCCCTTTCTTCCTGCCTACTATTCTTCCTGGATCCAGCCCCCCAATTCAGCATTAACGTTCTGTGAATTCTACTGGGAACTCCAAGACTCTTTTCCATTTGCCCAAATCCATGTCATGGGCCTAGCTGCCCTGATAGAATCATAAGGGTGAAAGCAACATACCACCTAGACTGAATTATTGACAGGAGACTGTGGAGAGAGAAATCCGTGCAAATTTTATTTCTCCTGTTGAAATAAGTCACTTCCTCGAAGATGAAGGACTTAAGTTCTCATTTCCTTGCTGGCTGCCAGATGGAGAGTCATTCTCATCTCCTAGAAGTACATTACTTGTCTTTGTCCATGTTCAAGTCAGAAAGGCAGATAGACTCCTTTTTAGGTTTGAATCTCTCTTCCTCTCTATTTGACCTCCAGCTTCACCTAGAACAGTGCTGGGCCATGACCATTCTCTTAGTGATTTCTTATTCCTTCCTTGAACTTTTGAAATAGTTCAAGAAGTAGTTCAAGAAAGTACAAGCCAGAGGGTGAACATGGGAGGCAGTTTTTCTAATTGGTATGCTGAGAGACTGTCTTACTCCAGTTTTAGCTTTGCTGAGAAATTCTATCTTAAAAGAAACATCTATAAAAATGGCCCACATTATATGTACATATATAAAGCAGCTCTTTTTCTGGTCTCTCCTCAGCCAATGAGAGAAAGGAAAAAAGGGTAAACTAACAGTTGAGCTGTAGTAATGGAAAAGATTTCACAAAACTATATAGAGGTTTTTTTTTTTTAAATATAACTGTCAAATGTCACTGGATATCCTTCTTCTGGGTTTTGAAGGCATTAAGTATGTTCGTATTTGTATACTTCACTTTGGCAGCTAACATTTCATGCTCCAAATTACTAAATAGGAAATTTTTCTCTCCGTGTGTCCAGAGAGGTTTGAATGAGTGGAGAACATTTATAATCCATAAACACTCAAAGGGCATTTTTTGCATTTTGAATTGCTTCTGCATGCATAAGGAAAATTCTTTATTTTGGGGGACTTTCTGCAAACCAAGTTTATCTGTCATTAATCCATGGCAACACTCTTGACTCTTCTTGTTTTGTTTTGATAAATTGCGCTTTTTGACTTTTTTTCAACTCTATAAGGATAAATGGTCATGTATCTGAAGAAGCAGGAGTTATTTTGATATGAGCTGGAGGCTCATTGTTCCCTGGCACAAGTTAATTTCCAACTTGCTTAATATTGATCAAAATGGACATCCTGCAAGTGACACATCTGTTGCGATACATAAAGTTGTCCCTATGCTTAGCATACAGCAGCCATGGGATTAGGGGGCCAGGACCAGCCCCTGTAACTAAGGAGATTATCCTGGGGAAGGGGAGGAATGCCCTCAGGATAAAGAACAGGTTCTCTTCTCACAACCAGAGAGGGTGCTGTGTTGGGTTACTCATGTCTGCTTCCCTCCCCTTAGGAACCACCATTTTCATGCTGCTGGAGGGCTGGGAGTTAGCATCTCTGAGAAGCTCTCAGAAAACTGTGCTCAGTTAGTAGAGTGCCACATCCATAAGACTCTCTTCCTGTAGTTAACCAGCTTCAAATGACTCACCCATGTAGTTGCCAAGGTTCAGACCTCTTTCCTCATTGATTATGAGCTGAATTGTGTGCTTCCTCCACAATATCATATATTGAAACTCTGGCCCTCACTACCTCAAAATCTGACTGTGTTAGGATATACAGTGAAAGAAGTTTTGAACTTAAAATGAGTTCATCAGATTCGACCCTAATTCAATTATGACATATCCTGATAAGAAGAAGAAATTTGGACATAAATTGGCTCAGAGGGAAGAGCATGCGAAGACCCAGAAGAAGGTCATCCACAGGTCATCTTCTGAAGAAATAAAACCTGATGCACCCTGGCCTCAGACTTGCTGACTCCAGCAAAGTGAGAAAGTAAATTTCTGTTGTTCATCTACCCAACCTGTGGTCCATTGTCATGACACCCTGAGTGAAGCATCATAAACCCAGCTTCAGAGATCCTGGTAGGATCAGATGAAGCCTTTTTGGAACTGTATTCAAATTCTCCCTTTTTTTTTTAATCCCTCATTTGTCCCCAGTTTTCTCAACGTGTGGATGAGGAACATGGTCCAATATACCTCATGCTTACAACTCTCTCTCTCAATATGCTACCCAGAATATCTGACCTGTGACAACATATAGCTTTTGACAATCTGAATAATTTTATTTTTACACTCACTTTCTACAAAATTTCCAATAATGCAAATGGCAGCAGCTAATCACACAGGGGACCTGTCAGATGAGGTTTAACAGCTGGCTCTGCTCCCCATTCCTTGTGAAGGAAAAATCACATTTTGTGTTTGGGCAGCCAATGATAAAGAGGCCAGGACTCATTGTAAAAAGGCACTAAAGTCAAAATAAATTAAACATGCATCCCAACTAACAGTAGATGAGATATCGAGATGGAAGGTCTGACAAGCACCATAGGGAAAGCAGTCTCAAAGCTCTTTGTATTGTCTATTCTGAGGGTGAGACCAGCCCTTGGGCAACAGTGCAGTGACAGTCATAACACATCAAGGCAAAGTAGATACATCTTATCATCACTGAAGTTGTCAGAGTGTAGATATTCCTTTACATGTTTTCTCATTTTGATGCTAGTTGTATCCTTTAATATAAGAATACTGGATTTCCAGCTCTCCCTGGCAGCATAGCGGGTTAAACCACAGCACTAAGAAGTTAAAGCCACTTCAGCATGAGTTAGATCCCCGCCTGCCCCGGAGGTGACCCAAATGGAACAGCAGACCTCTCCTGACCCGCCCACTGCCCCCCTCAGCAGTACACTTCATCGATCTGCCTGTTCTGCTCCTCACTCTTTCTCTGGTGAATCCTCTGACTGCCCCTACACCTCTGGCCTGTACCCCAGTTCTGTATGCATAAATAAATAAATATTAAAAAAAGAAGAAGAACTGATTTCCTTTGATAAGTGGTGTGTGACTCTCACACATCCCTGAAAGATAAACTGAGTCTACACGTTCTGGAGCTGTGGCAGGCACTGTGGTGTCTATGCCTCTCAGGTCTTTGTAGCAGAATTCAGGGAATAGCCAAGCAGCTACATTTTTTGACGGCAGGTTTTCCTAGTGCTAGCGGAGTTTAACCTAACTAATGATAAGGTATGGGCTTGGAGAATTAATGCCCCTTACTTCAACTGAAGACCAGCAGTTGTTGATGTTTAAAAACCCCAAAGGCACCAAAATCAGGGTTCTCCAGGTAGAATAAAATTGTGGTTGCCTTGAGTGGTAATCTGATTACCTGGTCTGAGTTGACCTTCAACCCACATTAATGTATCTGGACATCAATCTTTGTTTTAACATCTGATGCTAGGAGAATCCAAATCAAGAGAGGAGAAAAGCATCAGCCACATATCAACTCATTCCCTCAGCACCCAGCCTGTCAAAGGTTAATTTAATATTGGTGAGCTCTTAAATCAGATAAGGTAATACATCCTTTCTGCATTTTGCTATCACTTGCCTCGTACCAGTCACCTTAAACTGGGAAGAGAGTGCCTAGAATAGGTCTTTTGACTCAAGTTGCTCTTCACAATCAAATCTGTGACATGAAATTGCCCTTTCACGGATGGAGCTATTGTTCATCAAACACTCAGGCAGCGCTCATGTCAACCCCGGGAACCCAGCTGCAACCCCCTATTGTATAAGCCCGTCTTCTGACTCTGAGAACATTCTGTTTCTTTTTTCTTTTATTTGATTAAGAACATCTGCAGAGGTGGTTCAGCTACAAAAGTTAATAATTACTCTTTTTTTTTGTCACTGTAATTAAAAATTTCAAGGAAGAATTGTCTTTTATTGCTGCTTATGTGGCTGCCCATGGAGGATAGTGCTTTATAAAGTCAACAAATCAAAACCACCTTGGGGGGAAATATGCCATCTTCAAGAGAAACACAAGCCTCTCTTCGAAACTGGAGTGTTATGACAAGTCACAATGTGTCTGTGAATACTGGCTATGATGTAGGACAGGCTGGGGACCACCACACATCTGTGCAAACTGCCCTGTGCATTCTCATTTGCTCAACATTCCCAATAGCATCTCACACTCACACAGATGCTATTTACAGTTCAAAAGAGGCTCATGGATATATCCTCTAAAAGACCATTTTGTGAGGAAAAATCTGTTTTTCTCAAGCTGGTGTTTCTCACACTCCTGCAAGAAAGATTCCTTTTGTTCTGAAGCCAACCCAAGAGCGCAAGTGCTAGAGTAGTTTCCATAGTTTTGTAACTCATATAACAAGTAGCAGCAAACCAAATCTCAGATGTCCCAGGAGATCTGGATGGTGGCAACAGTGAGGGATTGGGGTGTGTGTGTGTGTCCTGTGTGTGGATTTATGATGTACATAAAAAAAGAGAAAGCTGGGACAGGAGAAATGATTCCATTGTCTTTCCACTTAGCCACCTTTTATCCTCTCTTTACATGGTTTAGCTTTCACTATCTGCTTCAAATGATTGTTGCTTTGCATTTTTGTTTACTTGTAGCTATTCCTATTAACTCCCTTTAGGTGTCAGGTAAAAACATAGGTGTCCCACTAGACTATACATCCCTGGGGAAACAGCACCTTTTGCTTTAGAGTTTCCACCTAGAAATCTCTTTTTATATAGAACAGGTTCTACTGGACCAGTAGGCTTTGAATGACCTGATTATCACTTATCTCTCACTCAGGAACAACCCCCCCCCCACTCCACCTCCCCGAGAGAAAGACCATTTGAGGACAGAAAGTAGAAATGTTGGCCTTGGGCATTTACTCTGGGATAAATAATGTTTATTCTACTCCCTCTGCCCCCTAAGTTCTTCCATCCTCCATGTTACTTTTTTAAACTACTCTAATGGGTTTTAAATAAAACTCACAACTTTGAGCTCTTATCAACTCCTTGTTTTTCAGGTATTTATTAGAGAATACCTCCAAGATTATAAAGTCTCCTCTAGGAACTTAGACAATGACCGATTAAATCTGTAAAAAAATTTTTAACTTTGACTTCTGTCACATAGTCTTTAATGTAATGAACTGTATAAAATGTTCATGTTCACATATATGTAAAAAAAAATCATTCTTTCACCAAATCTGTTCTGATCCTCTAGAAGGTGGACTCTGCTTGTAAAGTTGATGCAAGTCTTCCCTGTCACACTGTTTCAAACCTTCCATGGGGACAGGAAACCCTTCATCCAGAAAATCACAACTTAAAGAACTACTGTGTAAAGTATATTGGTATATTTGCAGGATTAGATTAGGTAAGTAGTTAGGCAAATAAATAGAAAGATACTGTACATAAATATATTTGAACTTTCAAAAGTATTTATTCTTCAGATACTATAATCTTAAAATATTCAATTCTATGAACTCAGTATTTTAAAACCATCTCAGAGGAAGTGTATGAAATGGAAAAAAGACTAACAGTCATTGAAATGTTCTACATTCAAAATCATATGGTTTTACATATATAAACTCAGGTCATCCAGCCACTGCATATACAATAAGAATTGTTTTCTTAATTTTGTAGTGAAACTGGATTTTTTTTTATTTTTAATAAAACAAAAAAAATTAAATAACAATACAAGAAGAACCAATCAACCAAACAAAGATGGAAAATACGACTAGAGATAATCATTATATGCATGTCAATACTTTTAAATACTGTGGGCATTTGGGGAAAAAAATATAGCTAGGTATCCACTAAGATTATTTTAATAGAGGGTAAAAGAATGACAACTTTCTGAAAATAGCCAACAGATGTCCCTCCCATTATACTGCGTCTTGTTATGTAACATCTGCTGCTATAATCCCTCAAAAATCTATTTTCTAGATTTGATTCTGCTCCAGCATCTGTGATGCTAAATCCTGCAGTGGCTGTTTCCTGGTTTTCACTGATGCTTCCAATGCCAGTTACAGGTCAAAATTTAAAATCAGTAAAAATAAAGACTTTTTTTGAATTTTTAGCAGGAAAATGATGCCTTCTTCACATCTGTGCTGCAACCGATAATATCACATCCAACCATCCTTAAACAGGCTAGGAAGTGCCCAATTCACAAAGATATGCATATGTAATTGGCATATTGGTATAATTTAGACTAACTACTCAATTGTTTAAAGAGACACATTCTTAAAATAACACTGTCAAAAGTCCACATTAAAATTTCCACCTAAAGTATGAACTAAAGTGGATGATTTATTCTTTCAGAACAAACAGATTCTGTAGGTAATACTTTTAAGAAGTTTGGGGAGGAGAAGCCAAAATTCAGTTCTAAGACCAGATGTAAAAAGTATTTTGGAAAGAGGTACTGATGATGTGTTCATTGAAAAAGTTTAACCAGGATTCTTTTTCTATTTAATTTGATTTCTAAGTTGTTAAACATATACACCCATTCTGGAAAACAAATTATATAAATTGTACTTAAATCCCAAGTTAAATATTTGGAGAACTGGATGTAGAGAAGTCATAAATTTTTTAGCTATGTTAAGCTCCATTTTGGGAAAAGTACGGGCTTCTAGGGAATTATATATTTTTTCTTGATGTTGACAATCTCACCGCTACCGTGCTGGTTTACCATATATTGTAATCTGTCTGTTTTCTATCTGTAAGCAACCTTTAGCCATACATCCTCTTAAACCAGTGGGTGTGAAATTGTTAACAGGAAATTTCTAAACAGAATGCATCATGACCATATATAAAAACTTGCTATCGTGCTCATGATTCTACTCAAAGGTGGAAAGACCATTTTTCTCTTTGGAGCCCAAACAAAAATTGACTTTGTTCAGTGAAAATGGGCTCAACCTATAGTCTCACTGCCACCCATGGGGAAATGCAGTAGAAATGAAAATCACGGTATTCAGGTTAGAGACAACTGTTGCACCATCAAGTAAATAAATGTGTTTGAATGGCTTCCATTTTACGAAATATACTGAAAAACAACTTACTGTGGAAATCTATTGAAAAGGACTGATTCAAGGAAACTAGCATATGTTTGTGACATCCTAGGCAGTCCAGTGTGGAAAACATCAGATTACTTCACAATATTTACCACAAAGTAGCCTATAATATTGAGAGCTTTAAATGGGTATCCAGTTCATGTTGACTTGAGAATTTCTGGTCAGTTTTCCTCAAACAGGTATCTCTTATCTTAAAACCACAATTTTTTTTCCTGCATCTCAGCTGCAGTCCCTATGAACTTCCCATCACCAATTCATCCATGTGCCATCACCATAGTCCAGTGCACTTCCCTTCCCTCCCCCCTTTTTGATCCTATTTCCCACTCCACCCCCATAAAATGTTTCCGATATATAGTTGTTCCTTATTTTTTCTTAAAACCACATTCATTTTTTTTAAAAAATGTACTCAATTATATATCTATGCTTATTTAACTATAAAGGTGCTTCTTTCCCCAAATATTTGTGCAAAATTGGGGCTCCTGAAAAGAGCACGTACATATTGTCATCCAGCCCATATAACAAAACTCAGTTTTAGAAAAAAAGCTATGTGACTTTAACAAGAAAGGCACTGTGATTGAAGCTATGGGAGGATGGTGACAAGTAAAGAAAGCACATTCAAATATTCTAGATTTTGTATCTGGACTTGGTTCCTTACAATATGAATCCCAGAGAATTGTTTTAACTCTATACCAGTATTTCTGTCAACACAATTAGGTTAAAAGTTGATATCATGGGTTGTCTAAACTATTCAAAGGGATGATAGGTATGAAATAATTATCACACACTATTTTTCAGTAAATGGTAGCTGTCATTCTTAATGTTAAGACTTGTTCACCATGTTAACTATCTCATTAGAGAGCATTTCCAGTTCTACTTTGCGAAAGTCCCGGTTTTTAGGGAATAATTATATCGTGGTTTCCCCTTAATGTTGAAGTTTTTCCCATGCCATATTGGTGTATAATAATCTCTAACTACACATCAGCCTAAATGTTTCCTATCTCAGTCAGCAACCTTTAACCACACTTCAGCGTGTGTGTGTTCAGTATGCACTAAAGTTGGAGGCCAAAATAAAGTTTTGTTAATTCCTAACATACTTATCCAATGTGTTCCCACTCATAATGACCTCTTCTTCCTGCATGTCTACAGCAGACTATTTCCACAAAGAGGATTAGCTCTTGTTTTCTTATGAGTGTTGTTACATAACTCTCAATAGTAAGTAGACCATATTTTCCTTTTGGTGCCCAACCATTCATAAGATGTACCCTAAAAGAGAAGGGTGATATACCTTATATATATATATATATATATATATATATATATATATTCACATCTCTAAAAGTCAGTTTTCAAACTATCATAAGCATAAAATCTCCAGGTAAAAAATGTTGATTCTTAAACCCTTTCACAGATGTTATGACTTTGGAGGCTTGGAGTGATGCCCAGGAATTAGAATTCTTCTAGTGATTAATTCTCACTGCTGGTCATTTCTACGCAATTAGTCAGTGGTTCTTTACAAGGCCCCCTTAGAAAACCAGCCACTAGATTTAGGGATCATACTAATCTAGTATGAACTTGTCTTAAACTAATTATATCTACAAATACTCCATTCCAAATAAGAACACCTTTTGAGATTCCAGGTAGATATGAAGTCAAACCCTGGTTTTGAGACCTGTGCCCTTTTCACAGGTGCTTATATTACAGTGTAAATGAGTACCATCAAGTATGACCTCTCCTATTAATATTCTAGGTAATTATTTGAATACTACCTGATGATGTTTCACAGAATAATTTTTCTGCTACTTGTCTTTATGCTTTAAGTAAATATTATTTATGTCATGATTTTTTTCTAATAGATTATCTGCTATTAACATGCATCCATTCATTAAAGAGGCATTTTTGTACTGTCTTGTAGTTTTTCTTATCCTCCTCCATGTCACAATGTATAAAATATGGATCTGGCACTCAATAAATATTGAGTTGAGTGCTTACATTTATTTTGCAAACAATGACAGGGATTATAGAAGACACAGAATGAGTAAGAGAAAATTTTCCTATTTTCAAGGAGATTTTCCTGGACAGAGGAGATAAGTATTGACACAAATATTACAATGTCAGGTAGACAATGCAGGCTCTGAGCTTGCTTACAAATCCTGCTGTCACCAATTTCTAAGTGCATACACTGGGTACATTATCGAACCTTACCAATGCTCAATTTTCATGTCCATTTTATGGAGATTATATTTTAACCTACTCTACAAAACTGCTGCAAGGAATAAATATCTGTACTAAGTGCTCAGCATATAACAAATGCTCAATAAATGTGAACAATTACAAAGTACCCAGGGGAAGGAGGATTGTCTGATAGGCTGATGATATTTTATGTGATTATCATGTTTCCCAATTGGATTAGAAGCTTCCTAACACAGGGACCTCGTAATTACACCATCCTAGAATCTCTCATAACTCTTGGGGAAGTGTCTCTTCATAGGGGATTTGTATAATTTCACCAAGTTTAGTCCCAGTCGACTGATTGAAAGATCCTGTCAATGTTTTGGCAGGCAGCAACAGCAAAATATCTGTATGTTCTTGGTTTTGGTCCTTTTATCATTTTTCTCTTTAAGAAATACAAATTTTTGTTTTTCGAATATCTGTAGGCAGATGGCAGGGCATAGAAGAATGATGTTTGGAAAGACAGGAAGCCCAATTTAAGGGAGTTTGAGGTGGGAGGAATTGAGATTATGCATAGGAGGCAAGAGTAGGAATAGTGAATCGTCAAAGAGGACCCTCCTTACTGTTACTTTAATACTATGAACCACATTCAATACTGAGGTCTAATCAGTACAGGTTATAGCATGATTCAGCATGAACTCAGGGGTGGTCAGGGAGTATTACAAACTGCAGCTGCTAATTACATATTTTTCACTTTGCAGCAGTGACTGGACTTTCAGTTGTAGCTTTCTGATCACGCACAAAATGCTTTGTTTTTGCTTTGATGCAATTATTATGATATTGATTTTTAAAATGGGCCCATGGTAGAAATTGTACGCATATGCCAAAGAAAATTCTTCCATGACTTTTACATTTGTATTTCAAAAATTACCCTAAATATCCATCTGGAACCTTGCAGCTAATGGATTTTCAGCTAGTTAATTTGGTTGGCGACACCAAACTACCTCCAGCATAAATTCACTTAAGTATCAGTTACTGTGAACAGGCCTATTTATTTAGCAGAAGTCACTTTATTATGCTGCTGCAAAAGCAAAAGCACTGGAGGGAAAATATCACATAGAATTAACATAACTATACCAACACATGAACATGAATTGGGATAAACTGTCCCTGTGAAAAATGATACTCTGTTCACAGTGCACATTTAGAAAGAGCAGTAATCACACTTTACGTAAGAACTTACAGTCAGCTTCTAGAAATGAGCCCCCACGTTCTTTGAACTTGTTCTAACAGAGCCAGTTATTAAAAATAAGGAAATGGTGGTAGAAAATGTAAAATAATAATGTCAGTTGGCATCAACAGAAAGCTCTATTTCATTGTCAAAGTGTTTCATGTCCATTACCTCATTTAATTCACTGTTATACTTGTGGTCTCCACTGCAGAGGAATAATGAGTGGTTTATTAATTTCATGAACAAGCTGAGAACAGCACAGTGAGGTTAAATGCTGAGCGCCCTGTCACCAGGGGCTGAGGAAGAGAATGGAGATCAAAATCTATATTCTGTTTCCTGTCTCTTTCTGACGTTATTCTACCAAATAACTCGGCTGAAGAATATATATATTACCTGGTCAAATTCTTTTGACTATTGTAGCTTCCTATTCAGAATACTTCGGCTACAGTGCTAAGCCAGATCACAGGCCGATTTTTGAGAAATGAGCAAACTTTTGGGGCAGAAGAGGAGAAGCCTCACATGACTCTAAGAGTGTGAAGATGTGTAGTCTGTGCCAACCACTTAGAGCTCAGGGTCACCTCTCTGTCTCTCTCTACTGAGTCACACCTGTCTTCTAGGAAGGCTTAAAAAGGAGTAAAAAATAATTGAAAACTAGAATTATTTATAATGGCCAAAGTAAAAAGGAAACCAGTGTGATGCTTTGCAGGGTTGTTTTTGTTATTTCTATAAGGGAAATAGAGAAAAATATACACTTTGGACAATGCTTTAGTTTCTTCCATAGCAGAGTGTTTCCCACCAAATAAAGACTGTAAAATCATTTTAATGTTTAAAAAGTTTTCTGGAGTTTTACCTCATTGGTACTGAGTCTTAATAATGAACATATAATACTCAAAACCTCAATGTTCTCATCCTTGAAATAAAGGGAGGTTCGGCCCTCCCTGGTGGTGCAGCGGTTTAAAGCACAGCACTAAGAAGCTTAAGCCACTTCCACATGAATTCAATCCCTGCCTGCCCAGGAGGAGATCCACATGGTGAGGCAGACCTCTCCTGACCCGCCCGCTGTTCCCCTCAGCAGTGTACTTCATCCATCTGCCTGTTCTGCTCCCCACTCTGTCCCTGGTGAATCCTCCCACCCTCCGCATCTCTGGCCTGTACCCCAGTTCTGTATGAATAAATAAATATATCTTAAAAAAAAAAGAAAAAGGGAGGTTTATTGGATACTATATTGAAAGTTTCTAGTGGGGGTATTTCTCTCAAATTTTATGATTATTAATTTTGCAATTTTCCCTTAGACACAACTAGTGAGTTGCAGGGACCTGCAGACCCAGCTCTTCTGGAATCAGGCACAAAGCCCACCTTAACAGTGATGCTTTATCCTGACAGCTACCGTCAAGAAAATGTGCAGTTTTGTCCTCTGAGGCTGGATTGTGACACCAGGGCCCTGGACATCCTTTCGCTTGAGATCCCCTCATCTCTCTGACTCTCACGTCCTTAGTGTCCAGAGTGTTTCATCCTTCTCACCAGAACCCAAGACAATGACCTCATCTTTGTTAACACTTCTCTTGGTGTTGGCTTCTTATTTTCTCTACTAGATTTGACCATATGCCACTATGCCACTGCTATAAAGAAAGAAATAAGGGTAGAATGGAACCCACCTTTCAATTTTTTTGTCATCTCTATTTTTAGGGCTGGTTGTCCAGCTGGATACATTACAGTTGATCTCTGACTTAAACTTTGAACAGGATCCTGCTGAGCCACACTGCCTGGGCCTCATTCTAAGCCTCCTCCCTCATGTTGGACATCCCTTCCACCATTTTGACTGGATCATGATGTCTGAAAAGATGAGGTAGTTTGTACGTGTTCCCTTGGCCAGTATTTGATCTGTTCTTACACACTACCTTTTGCTCAGCTCTTCCTGTGTCATATGGTGAGCCACCCACAATCAAGGGCAACATGCAAAAGGCAGACAAAGCCATTCTACTTCACTAATATGTTAAGGATAAAATGAGATCACAAGGATAGAATGCTTCGAGAAACTTTAAATTGAAACACATATATGAGGTTTCATGATGCAATGCAACTTCTTTTTCAAGAGTAAAATTTCAGCAGTTTTCAAAATCATAAGCTTTTTTTTTTTTTGAAAAAATTATAAGGACAAAAATATTTCTCAGACAATATATGTGTGGACTTATATTATGAATTTAACCAGTAATGATAACATTTGATAGGCTTTAAAGTCATAAATTGCCTTGAGAATGTATATAGTTTTACATAATTTCTGCTCTAAAGGTTTCTCATTCCTCTTTGAGCTAACTAGATTCCTAGGAGATACTCATGGTAGTGGCAAAGTTACAAGAGCAAAGAGTGAAAAACACAAGGTTTCTGGAGATCTAGCTTTGGCATCAACACAAAAACCCTTTTTATATTCTTCCACAGGCCAAAAGAAGTCTCATGGATGAGGCAAAAGTCAAGAAATTTGGACATATTTACAAGAACAAGAGTGTTGATACTGGGATAGTTGAGAATTGGGGCCAATGATTCCATCTACCAAGGCAATAAAAGAGATACGAAATTAATCATTCTGGTTCAACAACCCTTGCTCTTAATTTAAGTGGTCTATTTCCTCCCAAAATATGCTTGTTTCCTCTTGGAGAGATGTATTGTGAGGAACTGCTTTTTTTTTTTTTTTAAAAATTTATTTATTTATGCATACAGAACTGGGGTACAGGCCAGAGGTGCAGGGGCGGCAAGAGGCTTCACCAGAGACAGAGTGGGGAGCAGAACAGGCAGATCAACGAAGTACACTGCTGAGGGGAGCAGTGGGCGGGTCAGGAGAGGTCTGCCATGCCATGTGGTCACCTCAGGGGCAGGCGGAATTCGAACTAATGTGGAAGTGGCTTTAGTCTCTCAGTGCTGTGCTTTAACCCGCTGCGCCACCAGGGAGGGCCCTGTAAGGAACTGCTTTTTGAGGGGAAGGGAAACAAAAATGAGATCTGCTTTATATTTAATATTTTAGCTAAAATAGGAGTCTTTCTTATAGAATTATACAAATGTTACATATAAATATAGCAGCAAATTAGGCAAAAGACAGTGCAGATATATGTATTTCTATAATCATAACTATATGTATACATACTTATACGCACAGGTATGTATCTATAAACCCACAAAATATAAATATCCAAACATGTATGTATGTGCTGAAAATCTAACGCCATTTCCCTAAATTATTTGGGTTCACATTATACTTACGATAGGCTTTCTGGGAAGCATTCTTAGTTTTATAAGTGTTTTATCAAATAAAATCAGAACACAACTACATAATTTTACTGATGTATTTACATAAAATTTTCAATCTGTTTTGCAGCAGCACCATTTTGAATGCAAAATGATTCTTATGCCCTTTATTTTCCTATGCTTCCTTTGTGTGCAGAGGTTCCAAAAATTCATCAAAAGCTAACTGCCCCACTGGAATTTATCTCACAATTACTGTGATGTGGCTACACTAGGCAATCTCTTCTCATCAAAGCACAATTGCCTTAGAGATAGCTAAGTGGATGAAATACCATTTTTAAAGAATAATGAAATTAAAACAAAACCCAAATGCCATCTTTCCAATATAAATCACAAAGTTAAGTTGCAGTGTTCCAAAAACAGATTTTAAGAACATTTGTAATTCAGAAAAGTTCAATTGGTGCTTAATTTTTCTAACACATTTGCTAATGATATAATCAGGGGCTTCACAAGATGGAAACAGTAAACATTTTACATAGAAAAATAAGAAATGTGAAGATCAGCATTAGCAATCAGCATAGAAACTTCTTGCTCCTCTTTTAGTATGAAATAATTTCTCCAAGTGGAAAGAACATTAGTTACTTCTGTTTCTGTTGTTTGCCTTATATATTAGTAGAAAGGAAGTCTGGATGGTAAGTTGAAATGAAAGTATAAAATGTATTACATCCCCATAGCTATTTTAAATAGAATATCTAGTCAGAGTATGATGTTCTAGGTAGAAAAATTGTTTCAAGGAATCTAACTTGGGCCCTCCCTGGTGGCGCAGCTGGTTGGAGTGCTGTACTGTGAAGCTAGACCAAGCCTTGGCCACTTCAGGGCGAGTTTAATCCCCATGCCGGAGGTGATCCACATGGCGTGGCAGACCTCTCCTGACTTGTCCGCTGCTCCCCTCAGCATTGTACTTTGTCGAGCTGCCTGTTCTGCTCCCCACTCTGTTTCTGGTGAATCCTGTCACTGTCCCTGGCCTGTACCCTGTTTCTGTATACATAAATAAATAAAAAGTTAAAAGAAAGAAAATTAACCTGGATAGACCCCTGGGTTTTTAGATGAAACTTACATACCAATTTTTCCTCTTTTTTAATATCTAAGGGACAAGTTTATTACAGAAAAGAACAAAAGGAGATGTGCTTGCAAGGACACATACAGGCAGGATGAGCTGCCACCGCTGCTTGGCAAATGGAACAGGTTTGGAGAAGAAACACCTGCACAGTCACAGGCAAATAGCAGAGTTGATCAAATTTTTCATATCACATGTTTATGAACCCAGTGTGAGCTGATGGCTTCTACTTAAGCTGCGAAACTCGACAACCAACTGCCCAAAGTGTGTAGGGATTGATAATTCTAAGTTATCTGATCATTTTCAGTTTTGACTGCTGGACCAAGGAGGTTAGAATGAGAAACCAAGCTGTGGGTCTGCTTATCCTAATTGGCCTATGCAGCCTCCATTTTGTTACCTACAATTCTGTATTCCTAAAGCAAGGTCAGAACTGCCCTATCATAGAGCCCAACCCTACAAGGTGATTTTCTAGCATAAAGCTAGATCACTCTGGGAAGGATGTGATCAAGAGGTATGGCCGGAAGTGCCCGGGGACTGGTGATTGATGCATAAATTTATCCTGACTTATACATTACAAGGTATGACTGAGAATGCCTGGGAGGTCTTTGACTGATAAATAATAAAGGATGCCAGAAGCTGATCAGTGGGATGCTGTATTGATAAGATTGAAAACCTGACTGGGGAATCAGGGCTGGATCTACATACCAAGCTATCAGCAGATGAGAAGTACAGTTCCACTCTTCCCCTCTTTCTACTTCTTCCTTTCCTTTTCTACTTTCCCATATGACTAATGATGTCTATCAATAAAAAGGCTTGCTCTTCAGCAGCACCCTGCACTATGTAGCCTGCTCCAGAACTCCCTTTCTTTAAACTGTGTGGGGACTGCTGGACACAACACAAACAGCTGGTGATGGATTAGGTGTTTCACAAAAATCACATAGGACTAAAATTACAAGGAAGCTAAACAAAGTTTTAGGGCCAGCAACCAGAATATAAGAAACTACTTTTGTACATTGTGAGAGGAGACCCAAGTTTTTGTAACCAAGAGGAAAGTAAGGCTAAAGATTATAAAGGTTTTATTTAATGTCTTGATTCTCCTTCATGACAGATCCCTGTCTATCAAAATCTATACTGTGGGCCTATAGAAACCTAAAGAGAAAGCTACATACCAAGTACATACATGTGCCTACAGCCCTTGATTTGCAAAAAATAGATATCCTTATGTAACAAGGTAGTCCCTAGAGAAGGGGAAGTTCCAGGTTCCCTGCTCCTCCCAGAAGGAGGGTGGAGATGAGGAGAGAAAAGGAGAAAAAAAGAAGGAATCTGAAGAGGAAGAAGGAAGAAGGATGGAGAGCCAGGAGACCTCAGGAAGCCACATGGAGCAGCAAGCATGTGATGAAGAAGCCATGCTTGTTTCTTGGCCCTGCACTGGTTAAGAGATGTGGGTGAGAGACCTGTAGGGAGGTGACTATGGCAGTGTTTATATTGATTTTGATTTTTCTCTTTTCCTCCCAGACTTGTCTGGTCATTTCTGACCCTTTTCTATGGGTCCTCTCCAGAAGATACTTTAGTCTTGTGGCAGGTTTTCAGGCCTTGCTTTGGACCAATCAATCCCTTTTGGGTTGACTTTTGCCCACGAGGGGATGGGTAACTTCAGGTGTTTGATTTAGAAATTATATTCTTTGTCTTTTGTATTGTATACTCACTGTATTAAAGTTCCTTTTCATTAACATCTTATATGTTTTGTCTTGATGCAGTGGATGGTAGAACCTATTTAGAGCAGGGAGGTTTGGGGGTTCAGTGGTGCCCCTCTCCCTGCACTGTAACACTTATAGAACTGAGGCCGACTTTATTTCCCTGATTCAAGAATAGACTTTCAGGGGCTGCTGGTTTCCATTAAGCCAGGCAACCTTCATAGGTACAGTCTCTCTAGTATACAACTGGACCTTCTACAAAGAAATACCTGTGGTCAATTTGCACTCCTGCCCAAACAGACCCATATTGCTTCCTTGAAAAATCTTGAGATTAACCATGACTTGGCATTGTTGTTCTGGCTGCTTGGTTCAAGGGAGATATTGTCAGATCACATTAAAATGGTTAAGTCCACCAACCACTCTTATGTCAAAACTACTAAGGATGGTTGAATCTTTCATGCATCACTCACTCTGTGAAAGCAAATTGTAGATGATAAAAGAAGCATTGTATGTTACAAAAACATTGTAGAAAGTAATTTAAAAATAAGATACATATTCCAGTAAATGAATGTTTTTCTGGTCAACCACAACCACACATAATCCAACCTTGGCACATTGTTGTGGTCAATTCTATTTCTCTCAGAAAATATTATGCCTTGATTCTGAATAAAAGAGCAAAAAGTAATCTATAGATTACTTGTATGACCAAATTTTGTGTAAGTGAACTCCGATTGATTGTAATGAGATTTATTTCTGCTGATGATACATTTTAATGCACAAAAAAGTATGTCAGTCATACTTGCCACAAACACTTCCCAACTGTCATTCCATAGTCAATGGGATTCATGTCTGCATCAATCCCATTTGCATTCCCACATGCAAAGGAGAAAAGTCTGTAACCATCATGGTAAGACATAGTTACTATAAACCCACTCTGAGTTTGAGAAATACAAATGAGGTTGAGTTGAAATAGGTTTCTTCTGTAGGAAGTGAGTCTTCCATTTTCACTGTGCCAAAACCCCTGTAGTCCTGGTAAAAACAGAAAGCCTGTTTCCCCACCTGGGTTTGTTATTGCTAAAAGCTTTTGCTAATGGACTAGGTTCCTGGCAATTCTTTTATTCACTTTGGTAGAAATACTTTGCTACACTATGAAGGAAAGAGAGAAAGTGATACCTATTGCTTATGCATTACGTAAGCAATAAGCAAGGATCTTTACAGTTTTATCTCATTTAATTCTTCACCAGTGGTAGAGATAAGTATCACTGTACCAATTATGCAGATGAGGAAATTCAATGCTTTGTGTTGGTTTTTACTGCTTAAGATATTTCTTGTCAATAATCATATCATATTTATGATTTGACCAGAAGCTCACTAATACTTTTAATTATCATTAGTATCAATACAACAATGTTGTTAACATTTTTAACAGTGGTAACATATGAATGGCATCAATAATCTATATTGATAATACATGAGTGACTCTCCCTGGTGGTGCAACAGGTTAAAGCAAAGCACTATGAAGCTATCACAGCCACAGCAGCATAAGTTCAATTCCCGGCCAGGAAGGTGATCCACATAGCATGGCAAATGTCTCCTGGACTCATCCACTGCTCCCCTCAGCAGTGTATTTCAGTCAATCTGCCTGTTCTGTTCCCCACTGTGTCTCTGGTGAATCCTCTCACATTCCCCACCCCCCTTACCTCTGGCCTGTACCCAGTTCTGTATGTATAAATAAATCTTTAAAAAATAGTAATAGATGAGTAATGTTGATAATAAATAGTAGATTTTAATGGCAGACCCATTTTCTTCTACCCATATATCTTCCCATGGGAAGGAGGAGTAAGAGCTTTCTATTAGTTATCTATGACCACATAACAAATAATCCCCCAATTTAATAGTTTAAAGCAGTGATAATAATTTATTACCTCACAGTTTCTGTGGGAATTTGGGATTGACTTGACTAGGAGGCTATGAGACATGGGGGCCTCTCCTAGGTTTGTATTCAGATATCAATGCTACAGGCATTTCATGAACTACACTTGGGGTTTGTTTTCAAGATGGTACTTAGATGACTGACAACTGGTATTGGCAGGAAGTCCTACTTTCTCTCCACATGACTCTCTCCACAGGGGTAGAAACAATGACCTCCTACATGGTGACTGGCTTCCTGCAGAGTGAGAGATCTAAAAGGACAGGCAGATGCTAACAGACCTTTTATGACCTAACTTCAGAAGTCACTATCACTTGTACTATGTTCTATTATCCACAGCTGTGGTTCATAAGAAGTGATAAACAAAAGGATTGGTGCAGGAGGTGAAGATGACTGGGGCCTTCTTGGAGGTTGGCTATCACACAATAGATTGGTTAATGAAGCAAGGAAATTCTAAGATATTTCATTTCATCACGTTTATTGACCAACAATTACGAGCTACCCTTCAGGGATACAAAGAATATTGTATGAAAAATCATAATCATTGAAGAAACTCTAGTCCACTTGTACATTTTAAAAATTATTTAAAACTGGAAAGTGATATATGAAATGAGATTCAAGCTATGGGAGCCAAAAGTAGAAACAGGTGAATTTAACTGGGTCACTGACATATTTGGGGTTTGAAGTTGGCTTTAAAAATGGAGTGGTACCTGGCCTGTACCCCAGTTCTGTATGCACAAATAAATATTATAAAAAAAATGGAGAGGTACTTGTCAAGAAGGGATAGAATTTGGATGTAAGAAAAAACACAAATGTTGGAAAATAGAGTACATATTTAAATAACAGCAAATAGTTCGTGAGAGTTATCCAAAGTCCTCTGGAGAGAAGCCACCCTGGAAACAGAAAATAGTTTGCTCTACAAGCTGGTCTCCACTTAATTTGTATCATACCATGAAATCAGCTACAAAAAGAATAATTGACTCATGGTTGATTATCAGTCATCAATTATCAATCATTGCTATGCTTTTAATGAGACAAATTTGGGGTAGTAACACAGAAATCTATTTATAATGTAAATTTCTTATATTAAAAGTATTAATTAGCAATTCATGATGACTCAACATTACATGGTAAATCTAATACTTGATTCTCCAAACCCTAATTATCTATAAAGAGCAGCAGCCTTATTTTAAGTTTATATCTTCTTTGATATGCTAATTCCATATTCTCCTTTTCTCTACTACTTTACATATAAACTCAATGATATTCAGATACAGTTCAGTCCTCATGTCTATAACAACTAATGTCAAAAAAAATTCCCCTCAGACATATTGATTTCAAGCATCATAGAGTTCTACCAAATTAAATTGAATGCTTATGTATCTACTTCTCACACACTCACACACTTAGAACATTCCCACACATAAATATGCCATGTGTATTTACTAGTTTAAAATGGAAAGAATTAACTATAATCTAGAGCTGACAAAAAAAGCAGAGGTGTGTGAAACATTGAGTCAGCGGGCTCATGGGCTGAACAATTCACCTTTAATATGAGGATAATTTTGGACATCTTCCTCATTTGATAATTCTATTTTCAGTCATCAATAATAGACATTAATAATGATGAATGCTTGAAATAGTTGTGTTACACAGTGGAGCCAAATTTAAGTGAATACATCTCACTATTTTGTACTTTTTGGATCACTGCCCAATGTAATTTTAGTGGTAAATTGTATTGGTCCAAAGGGACTGTGCAAAAGGAAAAAAAAAAAAAAAAGCTTTATCAGATGTATTTAAAGAACATCTTAGTCATTTTTTTTTTATTTATCACACTTGTTTAAAAATATCAGGAGAAGGAGAGTCAAAATTTTAATATATTTCTAACATCAGAGTGATGACCAAATAGTCGTTTTGATTCATGTTGCCTTATATGAGAAACTGGCAAGGTAAGGAATTTTCCACCTCATGGAAAGCTGACAAAATGTTGGTGCCCGTAAGTATTATTTAGGTAATATGTTGAAAATGCTGATTCCAGGCTCTACCTTCAGGGATTTAGTAGTTATCATTTACCTGTTTTTACTCAACTCTATTCCTTCTTCCATTAAATAAAGCAGGGACACACATATCTCTGGAAACCCGACCTGTAGTTTCTTGTTGGCAACTTAAGCAGGGGAAAAGCTTCAGGTATTTAGTCCCCTCTTGTTCTGTTTCATTCCCTCTCTGGCTGTGATCACTGCTTTTGAAAATTTAGCTCCATTCAGTCTGAGGGCCTGTCTTCTGGGCTAATAAATACCACCACCTGAGTTCCTTCTACCCAAGGGCTGGTAATGGCCTCCTGCAGTTGTGACCATTTGTGTTGTCTCATTGTCTCATTGTCTCCTACTTTGTTATCTCCATTGCCTTGGAGTCAGGATCTGGATTGCACATTTACTGTAGCATCTACTAACAGCATCAGATTTTGCATTCCCCTCAGGAAATCACTCTTTTTTAAAATTAATTATTATTTTTTATTTATTCATATGGAACTGGGGTACAGACCAGAGGTATGGAGGGTGAAAGGATTCACCAGAGACAGAGAGGGAAGAAGAACAGGCAGATCGACGAAGTACACTGCTGAGGGGAGCAGTGGGCGGGTCAGGAGAGGTCTGCCTCTCCACGTGGATCTACTCTGGGACAGAAGAGGATCGGACTCATGCAGAAGTGGCTTTAGCTTTTAGTGCTGTGCTTTAACCCGCTGAGCCACCAGGGAGGGCCAGGAAACCACTCTTATCTCTCTTTCAGATACAATGTGCACACACAAACATACATACATGCATGCACATGGACACACATGTTCTCAAGCAGGAGGTCATTGAGGACTGTGAAGTAAACTAAATTACAACCTTCATAAATCATTTTACCACTGTTAGCATTGAAACTTTTTTTCATTTTGATGCACTGAGTAAGATCAAATCTTATAGCTTCAACAAAGGACATATGTAGGTAGAACTAATCTCAATTCTTAGCTCTAGTCTCAGTTTAAGGCTTAATATTAAGTCCAACAAACTCCAGAGATAGCAGAGTGACATTTAGATAACATTTTCTTGAGAGTTTGCTAAACAACACAAACACGTCAGCACATGAAATCAAGAGTTGAGAATAGGTCACCTAGAGATGGATTTTATTTTTCTTCAGCCGGACTACTTTCGGAACAAAGACTAGTCCTTGGAATGGGCTTAGCTGCCTAGTTCCTGATGCCCAAGGGATAACATCAGAGGAGTGACTTGGTCACAACTGTCAGGGCTGCTCATGGGCACTTGAAGCCAGGAGAGAGAGAGAAAAATCATGGGCATAGCTGAAATGGTGTCAGGGAGAAAAGAAGAACAACTTGTGAGATTGTAAGGTCGGAGTAAAAACATACAAAATAAGGCCTCGAAGGTGGTCAGGGGCTAAGGCATAAGAAAAGAGGATGGGGGTTAAAAGGGTGCTACACAAAGCAAATGATGATGGCAGGAGAGTTGAAGCAATCTCCTTTGATCAGGGCCAGCATTCTGCATGCATCTGTATTTATGGGTGGGTCAAGCCAGAGAAGAAGCATGTAAGCCTCAGCCTTCTTCCGATAGACAATGCACTAATTTTTTTGTGCATGTACTTTGCTCAATGTAGGTCTCACTAACTAGCACATCTTTTTGAATAAAGTAGAGGAAATGTCTTTAGTAGTAGCTGGAAGAAGAGCAAATCCCAGAAACTGCTTGAGAGGCTCAGAATCAACTCCTGTTTCGATAGAACTTTGGTCAAAGCACTTAACATTCCTTAACTTCATTGTCTGTCATTGATGCCTAATTTTGACAGCATTCATAATTGTAGTTCTTGGTTTAGACTAACTTCTAGTATCTTCATATTCCAAAAATTTCCACTGAAACTTCATGTTGCTTCTGGGTGATGTAAATACTTTGTCTTTAAATTCAAAAAGCTTGAGGGTCATATTACCAAATGAAGATCCTTCCTTGCACAGAAAAATGTGCTGTTTTTACATTTTACGATAATATGAAAATATTCTAAGAAATCAACTTCCAAAATATGTGTACATGATTCTGCATTTATAACATATACAGATGATAATCAGCTTAATTTACATGATGCTCCATAGTTTTCAAATAATTTGATATAAATTATATGTTTTGATTATATTATCTTGTTTGTGTGTTTCACTTGGAAGTAACACAGACCAAGTCTTGTAACCCTAGGTAGATGTTTTACTTTTATTCTATAAACTCAAACACAATAGAGGGGGCTCTCCCAGGTCAATGTGCCCAAGTCTCCTTTTGGAGTCTTTAATCATATTTGGTGCTACCTCGCTTCATTCTACATCACTCAGTATTTCCCTATTATCATCTGTCAAAAACTTAATTGATGGGGTTTAATACATCACAGCTCCTCGGAAATGTATATCATATGAATGGACATTACTGGGAAAACACAAAAAACTTGGTCACTGGATTTTACATATCAATAGCCAGCATATTTAGGAAACTTATGGCAGTTGGCAATTGTCTTGGATGATTCGACCTACAGAAAATTAAGTCTTCACCTACTTACTTAGATCAGCAGTCCCAACATGAAACTCTGTATATTACGCACGCTTCATTTAGTTCTATTTCAAAGTGGATTCTCCCATTGATAAAGAAGGTTTTCATTTGGGATGTTGGGAATCACTTAGCCCCCAGCATGATCCCTAATCATATTGTCCACAGTGGCAATGGGTCAAAAGCCTATCTGCCTGCATATCACCCTCACTCTCATGAAAACAAAAGGCCCTTAAATTGTCCAGCACTTTTCATCAGTCCCCTCAAATCCACCTTACATTCCTGGCATGCACACCTGACTTTACATTCTGTAGCATGCTGTATATTTGCCTTGCTGCTATGTATATACTATTCCCAAACTCCAAAAGCATTTTGTCTTCATCACTTCTTCAAAAATTTTCCCTCAGTATTCACTTGAATTACAAATCCTGCTTTCATCATGCCCTACTAGCTGAATCTGGTACCTCTCTTCTACATGTTCACATTACTTGTATAACTGAGTGTAATACCGTATTACCGTATTTGACATTTTTCATTTATTTATCTATGTTCACTCTCACTATCCTTATCCAAAATAACTTCAGTGTATAACTGTGAGGTTTATCTCAGGCACACCCCAAATACCTCCTTTTTAATTTTAATAATTGAGGAATAATTAACACATAGCACTATATTAGTTTCAAGTATAAAGATTTAATATCTGTATATATTATGGAATGAGCACCACATATCTGGCTAAATCCATCATCTTACATAGTTACAACTTTTCCCCTGAAATGAGAACTTTAGCAATCTACTCTCAGTAACTTTCAAATATACAATATTATTAACTAAAGTCGCCATGCTGTGAATTGCATTCTCAAGATTAATTCATTTTATAACTGGAAGCTTGTACTTTTAGACTCTCTTAACAATTAAATACATGAGAGAATGGCTGATTTTGTTGAATAATCTAATTTAAAGAGAACCAAGATGAGCTCTCTTCAATTCAATGAACTAGCTTTTGCTCAGGAATCCATACAGCATCATTAGGGCCAGCTGATGATCACAGGGATGGGTCCAAGAGACTACAGTCATCATTTCATGTAATTAGTAATTTATGCAGCTGGTGTGGATAAAGTGTTTGGTTCATTCTGTTTTTAAATTTATGTTTTTTTAAAATGATATAGCTTAGTCTGTAAACTAGGGATTAATAAAAAGACGAATTGATAAAACTACACAGAATATACTATGTTTGATAGACAAGTTGTTACAATAGATTTTGTAGACTAGGAAAAAAGGGAAGTAACTTACAAAACCTCAGTTAAAAACTGGGACTAGTTGTGAGTAATAGCAGTTATGAGTAACAAAGTCTAAGTATTAAAAATGTCGTTCTGCTCTGACCCTAGGTTCAACTTCAGGGTTTTTTTTGTTTTTTTTCTTTACAATAATAAGATGATTATTAGAGCAATCTCTGCCACTCAAAAACTGCCTTGAGCATAATGTAGGATTTTATTGAATAATCATTAAACATAATTTAAAAGGACTGCTTTAAAATAACAGGCACCTGAAACATTAGCTTCTTAAAATAATGGTAATTAAAAAAAAAAGAGTATTAACAACTGAATGAAAGATTACAGCCTATTAGGGACATTGTTGCACATAAGTATGTCCTGATATTTAAGCATATAACATAGTTATTCATTCTCATTCATTCATTCCACACATTTAATTGCTTTTTCAATAAAATTATGAACAGGATATGACTGACATAATATGTGGTCTTTAATGCTTAAAAATTTTAAGTCTAATGAAAGAAAACAGGAACACATAGACACAATCCTTGGGAATATACCCACTGTATCAATGGCAACAAAACTCACTGTAAAAATGTTTTAACTTTTTCATGTGAAATTACCAACTCATTGGATAACTGGTCTTAATTCTGACATTTGCTCACAGGTTTAAATTGGCAAAATCCAATTTCCCTCTCTTTAAGAGCTACTGTCAGCATGCTTTTTACCTCTAAACTAAAGCAGAATTGAGTTTGAACGTTTTGAGGGGGCAGAGCGGTGCTACAGCACATAGGAAGGGAGGCTTGAATTTGAGTCTAAATTTCTTCCACCTCAACATGGCCATGAAACTTAAAACCAAAAAGAAATCATTACAGTTTGAAAAGAACCCAACTGTGCTGCCCTAAGTGTTGCTTCCACTTATTGTGTGCTGGTTGTATTCTCCTGGTTATGCACAAAGACCATCAGGCCACTGTTCTGGCCTGACACTACCATAGGTGAGGGGCAGGGGTAGATGGAGCACCCAGTGAAACCTCTCTGAGGAGTCCCCAGAAACCCTACGTCCAGGGCTCAGAAACTCTGCCCCCCATCTAGGCAGGACCTTTATCCACCACTGTGAGGAAGCACATTTCAGAAGCCTACACAACACACTGCTTTAGGTAAAATGCTAGTATAGTCTTGGCTCGCCAGAGACACAGGTAGTCAGTACATCCATAAGTCTGTTGTTGAGAGTATATTTTGTGCTGATCATTTTTTTCTCAGCTGTTTGATTCCATTAATTAATTTAGATACCCCTCTGCAGCTTCCAAACCTCCCAGCAGCCATTCCCACAAACAAAACAGTGAAGGAAAATGAACAGTGGAATATTCTTACTTGATACTTACTCTTCTATTAAGGGCATGTACATAAACAAAGCACATTCTTCCTCTTCCATTGCACTCAATAAAGCTTTACTAGGTGTGTCATAGGCAAAGTTATTTGAGGCATTTAATGATCCTCTTAAAGAATATCCTCAATACATCATTTCCCCTAATATTCATTGAAAAGATGTAAGATCTCTTTATTGGAGCCAGGGTATGAAACATGACTATCCTTGAAAAATGATTCTGAGACCAATTGACATTCACTGAAATACTGTTACTGTTTTTCTTCTTATCTTTGAAAAGTTTTGTTACAATTCCAGTGATTGCAGCAACAAAGATTATGTCAATCGGAAAGATGGTGGCTTTTGAAAGTACTTTTGAAAGAAGGAAACAACTTTCAAGAAACAGCCATCCAAAGGAAAAGTTCCACTACTTTTAAGGTAATTACCAGAATCCACCATTTACCAGAATTCATAACTCCCTATTTTCACTAATGATGATAAACACAACTTATCTCACTTTTTATTCCTTAACTGCTCATTAGTATCTGAATATATTAATGCTGCAGAACTAAAGTTCATATGTCAGCCACATCTTTTTCATTATTAAAAATGCAAAGAATTTTATTTAGAAGGACCATAACAAACACAGATGGTAGTATTAAAAGCTTTATCATTTCAAAGATAAGCTTTAGATCTCATTATTTTGTTACTTATATTCTTCCTGATGCCCACTGCACAATTTTCCCCCTTCATGTTTTGCAGGGATATAATTTATAAGCATTATCCTAAACATCTTTGTGAAAAAAATGGCTTAATAAAAGAATCTGTGTTTGGGCACGCCTTTGCTTATGTTTTTTGCAGAAAACATGTACATTGAATTTGGAATAAAATTATTTTGCAGCACTAATGCTTCAATGGAAATGAGAGTTCTTCCTTGTTCAAGAATATAGAAATGAACTTTGGTAAAATAACTCTCATAAAATGTTTAACATGCAGAGAATATCTATACCTTATGAAAATGTGTACATTTTAGAACCTCTAAAATCTCCAAGTTCTTGAGAGCATAACATGCAGGGTGTAGTGTACTGTAAGTTTTCAATATATGGCTTATTATTTCACTTCCCCCTCCCTCTCATGACCCTACTCAGATATACATATATCCTCCTCCAGCCCTGACTTATTCTCCTGTAAGGAACAATGACAACAATAAAGTGAAGTAGTATACTTGGAATGAGTTATCTGAATAGATTGCCCTGGAATGAATTTCCTGCAAATGCATTAATATGCCTGGTAACAAATATTAAAGTATTTCTTTAAATTGAAAATTCACTAGATCTGTAGAAAACTTTTTATTAATACCAACATTTGAAATTAATGTATTTCCTACATAAGCATATATATTTAAAGCTAGATTGTATTGCCTTATGTGAGACTATTATTTTCATTGTAATTATTTAAACTTTGTGGGCTGACCAATATTATGGCCCAGATAGAGAGGGAGTTTCTGCTTACTATTCTACATACAGAGTTAGATTTAGACAGGTATTATGAATTCTTTAGATAAATACATTAAAAAAAAACATTGCATGCTAGACAGATATAACAGCTTTTTATTATTATAATTAAAGATATGCACCTGCTACCTGGTCTGATAATCATGCCAAAAATAAGTGTTTATCACTTGGGTCAATGGACAAAGGATATGTGATATATAATCATAGATAACTTAACAATGCAGATTATTCTGAGAAATGCAGTTTTGTCAATTTTGTTTTTGAACATCATAGAATGTAATGACACAAAGCTGCGGTATAGTCTATGACACGTCACAGCTATGAGACACAGCCCATTAGTAGCCCTGTTGTACAGGAAATACACTGTTGACCAGAATGTTATTAAACAACATGTGATATAAAAAATGAAATACAATGTAGTCATTAAAAAGAAGAAAATGTCATTTGTTAAAACAGAAATGCCTTGAAGGTATTACTGTAAGGCAAATAAATCAGGAGAGAGAGAAAAAAAAATGTATGAACTCATTTTTATGTGGAATCTAAAACACTAGATTAAAAGTCAAGAAAAGAGTGGTAACTATAAACCATCATTGCAGTATCTGTGGATAAGAACAAGGTACCCCAAAATTTACTATACTAAAATGATAACCATTTTATCATCTTTATAGTTATTTAATTGACTGAGGTCAGTTGTGTGGGTTGTCTTTAAATCAGCTGGCAGCTCAGCTGCACCTGTTGACCAGAAACTACATATGGGTTTGTCATACAGCTTTTCATAGTATGGTGACTGAATACTGGGAGGGTACATCCTGACATTTAGTGTTCCGACAAGAGTCAGAAGCCTTTCTGTTTTTGTAGAGTCTAGGCTTAAATAGGCACTGATGTTATGGGATCCTCCCGTGGAAGGGGAGAAAGGAAAACAGTCTTTCTTTCACTGAGTTTTCATGCAAGAGCTTTTGTGGACAACTTTCAAATTCCCAAACCATCAATCTTAAGTTCTTCACATTGTTCTCTGGCTTGGTAAGAATGTAGTCAAAAATTGACAGCTGTATGTAGGACATTGTTAAGAAATCACAGCTAGACTGACTCACTTCAAAAAGTAAAACTGCACACCTCACTCTTCATATTATTCAGAGAGAAATATATTTTAAGAATATATTCCTTTCCTTCACTCACTCAACACATATTTATTGTCTATTCCAGCACAGTTGAGGTGTGAGATATAGAGTCAAGTCCAAACACTGCCTTGGCCAACAAGAGATTGTGTGAGCAGCTAATTCTTCTCTCTGAAGGAAGTTGCCATGGGCAACACAGACCAATGTTATATGTCAATTCTAATGTGTGGGAAAATTGAAATTCTCATTAGCTCCCTATTTTCCCATAATGTTATTGAAGCAATTATTTACTTCATCATGCCATCCCACATTGGCATCAAGTTCTTTTTACAGACACTCAGCAACATAGAAGATCTGGCATTTCCAAGTCACAAATGGTCTATAGTAACCATGCAAAAACTTTCTCAGTTGAGGATGGAAAGGTGAAGGAATGGTGTTTTTCTCTTACCCCCTGTAAATGTAAAATTTCCATTAAAGCTTCTTATATTTATCCTCCTAACCTAAGAAATAAGGAATTTCTCACAAATCTCTACACCAGCCTATAGAATTTTTGAATGAAAGTGACTTAGGGAGGGTAAAATAACCACATCTTAAAATAATATTATCCATCACTGATGCCTCACAGATGTATTGAAATAGAAAAAACATACAAACCAGAAAATACTCATCCTTTTTGCACACTTAACTAGGGTGCATCTATGAATTCAATAAAATCAGAAAAATTAAATCGATTCTTCCCCTTCCCAGGATGGTAATTGCAGTTTTTACAATTGATCGGGAAGTTTTAGGATGTTTTAGTCAATTCAAGTCCATCATTGACAGCTGAGCTCATCAATGACATAACCACAAGCCACACTTGCTAAGCAATTAATTGTATCTTTCTTGCCGATCCAATTAAAACATTACAGAAAAACCAGACCAACCATTTTGCAGTCTGGTTCCTCTAGTTGTCTTGATGACTGACTTGCATTGGGCTGCCCAGTGACCCCATGAATGGCTTCACAATTGACCTGCAAATGATCGAGATAGCCAGTCATCTATGGCTTGTGTAATTTCTTAATAAAGTGGAGCTGTCTCTTCTTATGCTACAGAAGAACTAACAGGATTGTTTTCACCATCAGTGAATGCCCTGTCTGATAAAAGGACATTTTCTGACAGTTCCGTAGCTTTGTGTGTATCTGACCCACCCACAGCGTAAAATAACTCTACTTCCTCAGGAAGGAAGCTGAAACATTACTGAAGATGCAAATCTGATTAAGTAAATTGCAGTCACAAACCAGGCATGTTGATAAATAGTTGTAAACTTTTATGAACATCATGATGACTGCTTTTTAATGTAAATTTCTTTTTTCCCCCTTAGCTTTCAAAAGAAATGAATGACCATTTTCTTCCTTGGTTGACATATTTGATCAAAGAATTAAATAAAAACATCGAAGAAGTAGTGTTTTTAAAAGCAATCTAGTCATTCTTGGACTATAAAACTTAAATTACAATCACAGATTTTCCTGACGGATGTGTCTGTTAAATGCAGCTCCTCACTACTCAGCAGATAGGAGTCTTATTTTAATATGATTGCTTCTCTCTCTTTCTTTCTCACACACACACAAAGTGTTCAACTGCTGTTATCTTACATTTCCTTCTCTCTTTAGTCAGCACTGTTTGTACAGGTTTTAACGCTGTCATTGAGATATTTTATAGCTCACTTTTGCTTTGTCATTAGCAATACTCTTTCAAATATTTATCTATGCTGTTTCTAAATGAAACACCCAATCAACCATTTATGAGATATTTGTGAATATATTTAGAAGAAACACTACTGTCTATGGGTCATAAGCCATGCCCACTGCAATAATTTTATTTTTTAAGATTTATTTATTTATGCCTACAGAACTTGGGTACAGACCAGAGGTGCATGGGTGAGAGGATTCACCAGAGGCAGACAGGGAGCAGAACAGGCAGTATGACTGAAATACACTGGTGATGGGAGCAGTGGAAGGGTCAGGAGAGGTCTGTCACACCATGTGGGTCACCCATCCTGGCCAGGGATTGAACTCATGCTACAGTGGCTGCAATAGTTTCATAGTGCTGTGGTTAACCTGTTGTGCCACCAGGGAGGGCCCCAACAAATAGGTTTTTAAGTCAGCAATTTATTTGAGCATGTGAGAGCAGAAACTAACATGCAGGCTGGTTCAGGACCTATAGGACCATTTATCAAGTCCATAATAGTACACAGAGAAACTAGTATACTTCAGCATGGAACTCATAACTAGAGCTATATACTTTCTGATCCCCATCTACTGTATCTCAGCCAGTTCCTGTTCTCAATTTCCTCGTATGTAAAAGTACATTGTTATGTTTTTGTTGGCTGGTAAGACAACTCTTTTGTCAATACTTCCTAACTAGAAATAGTAATCATCCAATGATAATTAAGAGTTTAAGTGAAATGTATGTGCTTTCTTATTCATTAGACCAAGTGCCCTAACAAAATTCTGTATACAGTTCAAGCCCTAACATTACACATTAAGCTGAACATAGTGTCATAAAATAATGCAATTGTTGTACTCTCCATATATATGGCAATATATGATTGTTGTACTCTTCATTGTCCCTGATTTATAATGTACATGATTTTGTTACCTCAATATTATAAAGCAAGATTAATTATGAGATTATGAGGAAAAACAGTCTTTTCCTCATAATTCATCCCGTAAAAATGTACCACCTTAATGTTTTGCCTTGGTGTTGGTATACTGGTCATTCCAGGGCAATATACATTTATTTACGTAATGTACGTTATATGTTCAAAAGCAATAGTTTTTATGAGAGAAGCTCACACATGTTTATGTATTCATAAATCAATGGATATTTATGCATTGATGCATAATTCAAACAGATTATTAACAACATGTACATTAACATACACTTATTAATATGTAGTGGTATGTCACCTTGGGGGGGTAAGATTCTTTTTATTTGAATTATGTGGAACAGACTAGCAATTACCAGACTATATAATTTCTCAGATTATTGAGCATGATAGATACTCAAATGATGGCAAAAAAGCTATTCCTGAGCACTGTGGGCCGTCAGTGGCTAATCCTGATGCTGAGTACTGCACATCAGATGATTTGGTTTTTTAAGTCCAAACTGAGGGATTTGTTTTCCTGGGTTGGTGTTACATGAACATGAATCACCAAACACACATCAGAAAAGCACAGATGATTTTTTGAGGAGGAATAAAGACAATGGAAAGGAAGTAAGCACAAGAAAGCAATAAAATGAAAAAAAAATATCTGCCCTTTCAAGAAGTCTCACCTTCAGAATTTGGTAGGAATAGGTGATACTTATAAAAATGTATCTGGATATCTGGATATAAAACATGATCTGGATATTACAGTGCTATGCCTGAAGCCCAAAGAAATGGCTTTTCAATCCCTGCTTCTTCAATTAATAGTTGTGTGATTTTTTATTTCATTTGTCTGATAAATATTTGCTGAACAGATACATGGTGCCAGCTCCTGGGAATATATAGTTAAAAAGAGCCACTGTACTTAACTTCTCAGTGGAAGAAACAAGTTAACACTGTTTCACCCGAGCATGGTCGGAATGGTGGCTGAGTCTATTAGCACAGAGAACTCGCTCCAGGAGCATATCAGTGGGATATCAGAGCCAGCATCGGCCCCAAAAGGATGGGACAAAATATAGGTTGAGTCCTGAAAGAAGAACAAGAAAAGAAAAAAAAAAGTGGAAAGAATAGAGCCCATGTAAAAACTCCCTGGGGAAAATGAAAGTACAAGTAGTTCAGTGGCAATTAGCACTAAGACATAAACTGATGAGAAGTAATACAGGAGAGGTGGCAAGCCCAGACTTAGTCAAACTAAGGATAATTTGAAGCTTCATTCTGAGACCAATGAGGAAACTTAGGGGAAGCAAT
Organism: Condylura cristata; assembly: GCF_000260355.1. NCBI lineage: Eukaryota > Metazoa > Chordata > Mammalia > Eulipotyphla > Talpidae > Condylura > Condylura cristata. The sequence continues at coordinate 7,913,253 of NW_004567123.1, forward strand.
AATACAATCAGAATTGCAATTCTTAAAATTTCAGAGACCTGTTAGGATGGAATGGAAATCATGGTAATGGCAAGAACACAGACATAATTAGTCAGCAGTGCTGTGATCCAAACAAGATACAATGGTCTTCTAACCTAAGACACTGGACTTGGGGTGAAGAGAAAATCAGAGGTGTGTGAGGTATGTGTGTGTGTGTAGAATTAACAGAACTTGATTTTATACAGGTCAGGTGGAAAAAGAGTTGTCAGAAAGACAACTTGGGTATTTACATTGGCCATCATATTGTTTTAGGTCATTAGATACCATCTGGATCTGAATAATATTAATTCTGAGAGAGTCCACTTTTCACAATCTGCTATATAAAAACTATGCTGAAGAAATTACTCCTTGGTGGATTCATCAGGGTGACTGATCAGTTATGAGAAAGATTCTGATATTTTTCAATGAACTTAATAAGACTGTTTTATTAGAGGTATGGTAGGGCATTTCACATAAACACAACTTATCGTTTTCATTCTTTCTGCTGAGGAATGAGCTTTATAAGTTGATTCAATGAAATTGTTTTTATTAGAAGCCTGTCTTCACTCTGATTAAAAGAAGATTGAATACTTGTACTACTCCCTATCAGCTGAATTTGTGGCTTTCATGTATAGCAGCAATTCAAACAGCAACCAATAAACTCCTTAATAAGAAATGTTAATTGAACCCACAATGTGTGGAAAGAATCATGGGAATATACAAAGACTCAGTCTCCATTTTCAATGAGCGTCATAAGATTAAGTAATTTTCTGAGTAGACAAGTAGGTACTGAACACCCACTGGCAGGAAACACAATGGTTCATTTAAGTCATAATATAAAGTCCACTCCCTATCAGATTTTATCAATGTATTGCTACCTGAGTTTCAAATGTTTCCTTCTAATTTCATAAAACCTTTTTGGTCATTAAAGTTCTTTCTCTCCAGGACAGTATGTAGACTGCAGAGAGCTTACCATACATACCTTTCTTTGCATTTGGGCCTACCATCCTAAAAGCCAGTGAAAACTAGAGGTAATGGAAGTCCTATTATCTAATCAGCATACAGATTATAAGTCTGCCTGTCAGATATGTAAGTACAGTGAGAAAGGTCTTGGAATTAAGAAGGTCTTCTTAAAAGAATATAAGATCTATGACCATATAGTCAATTTATGTTTAGTGTGTTTAGTGTGTGCATATTTCTGTGGTTTTAGCTGATGAAAATCCAGACTTTTTGCTAGAAACAAATTAGAAAATTAGAAACAAATGAGAGTTTAAGACCTATGCCATTTATGCATAAGTAAAATTTTCACATTTGCCAGAAGAAATCCATTTCTATAGTATGGTTTACATGAATTAATGGGAAAGTCTGTTTCCAGTACAACTTTGTGGTTTAATGGATTTGACCTAACATATAAAAGTCATGGGAGACCACCTCTGGGGCACAGACCACTTCCAAGAAACATTATCTGTTAAGTGACATAAGAAGCTAAATTATCTACCAATTCATTTACAATACATTAATTCATTGATCTTTCTACATGAACTATCCCCATATTACTTCAATTAGGCCTATGAGCAGATAAAATGGAATCTTTATTGGATACACACATATACTCACACTCAGACTGAGGCAGAGGGAGACAGATTGGGAAAGGAAAATAACTCTTCCCATGAATAATAATTAAATAATATTATTATGGCATAACAATAACAGATAGCCCCAGGTATTCAGATTCCAATCAACTAATTATTTGCATGGTCTTCAGATTTAAAGCTTTGAAATTATCAACATGGTTATAATCTAATAATCAACATGCTAACAACAAATTACTGTCAAATTTTAGCATCCTATTCTATTTATGAGTGACAACAGGCTGACTGTGGGAAGGAAGAAAAGTCACATATTTAATTAAAAGTCCAGAAATCAGGTTTTTATAACCTAAAAATAAAACAGATAATTGAGGCAATTATCTTTTCAGGAAATTCTGTCTGGTGTATTTTGGAATTCTTAGGTAACAATATTTGAAGGCTTTGGATTACCTAGATACATTTATAATATTTTACCTTACTCTGAAAATGAAGACATAACTCAAATAGAAATGTATCTTGTTTTTGGAGTATTCTCTCTCATATCTTTCCTACCTAAGGGATGCTGTGATTAAGATAAAAAGAGGAATCTTTCAGTATCACATGAACACCATCTGTTGTATATAGGATGAAGCTCCATTTCATTTTAGACTTAAAGATTTATATTCTTAAATAGAAGTACTGTATTAACATTAGCCAAATTCTACTGAAATAAGCCATGAGTTTTAGTTTTGTCATAAATAGCCAAGTAGGAACCTACTGAATTCTCTAAGCTTTAATAAGCGTTCGAAAAGTGTCCATAAAATACATTATGTGCATTTTACCCATGTCATGCAGGCTCTCACTTATGCTACACTTTGAATGATAGAAACTTCCCTCTCTCATATTCACATTTTTTAAGAAATGAGTCATTGCATGTGCAGCTACCATGTCCTGTACTTGAAACCAAATCCTTCTCATTTGGAAGGGAGTAAGGCTGCCAGAGTGACTGGTTTTATGAGTTGCACCTCTATGATGAATTATTCCAAGATGCTGAGATGGATGAAGCACATTTCTCCCCTGCAATACCTGTGAAAGCAGGTGTATTTCAACCAGATGGCTTCAAGCACTATATATTCTGCTATTGTTCTGGACATAGTTAAAAATGTTGGATCAAGATCTTTCTACTGCCAAAGGCATAATCATCACAGTTCATCTGATAAAACATTTACTAAGCATGGGTTGTGTGCAAGAACTGTGCAAAGGCTAAATCTCAGTTGGCCTATCATCAGAAAATCTTTAATGAAACACTTCCTTGTGATAGGCACTGGACAAAACAGGAAAATTCATCTAGGTAAATGAAACATCATCAAAAGTTGGTAATAACACTTAAAATATGGACCCTGTTATAATTCTGACTGTTGGAGTCAAGGCTATCTGTGGTGAAAGAAAATTATATGGAATAAATATGGAAAGAACAAAACTTTCATTTGTAAACTAAGTTGTTAAATGTATATATTTGTAGATGATGTGGGCTATTTCACACACACCTCATGTTGGTATTTCTAAAACATATCTGAAGTTCAGGATGTTTTCAAATTCAAAATTTGATAATAGATTCAATTCATTTCAGTTGCCATATGACAAGGAATGAAACTTTCTCTGTAGATCAGGTTTTTTTTGCAGGAAATCAACTTAATTGTACATATACCATGACTCTACAGGGTTGCCTTGCTTTGCTTTGTCTGTATCATCATTTTACACCATAAAGATGTGTCAAATTTTGTATATCAGATTCTCTGATGAGTAGAGGTAATAACTGAGGTTTTAGAAATTCCTATTGGCTTGAGTTACTGAATCATAATTCAAATTGGGGTTCTATAATTTACTTTAGCTTGTGCCTCTGTAGGAATATGTTAATGATTAAGAGAGTATATTCCATATACAAATAAAGATAGAAATTAACAAAGTATATAGAAAAAACACAACATGAAATTAGTAAAAAAAATCAATAATAAAAGACTAAAAAGAGGGTTTTGAGATGCTTGTGGGGAAGCTGAATCCATTAGTTCCTATTGCAATTGAGTCAAGCATCATTAACATATCATTATTTAATATTAGTCATATTTCTCTGTCATAATAATCATAATCAAATACCAAAGCCCTTAGTTTCAGTTTTTGTAAACAATACAACTATATGAAGTAATTTGTGGGTGGTGTAAAATCAAGGAGGCATCTGTCCTTCTAAAGACAATGGTAGCAAACTTATCTCAGCACTAGAAGTCTGACCACTAAGACTCAGTTTCTACATAGATGTTTAAACAGACAACTTTGAATAAATACTTTGCTGAAAAATCTAATGACTAACAATCGCCTGAAAAGGGTCTACCATTTCAGACTTGGTTCCTACAAAAAGGCAGACTTTTGGACCCTCTTTGGTAGTGCAACAGGTAAGGATGCAACACTACAAGCTAGCCACAACCACTTCAGTGTGAGTTTGATCCCTGACCCTGAGATGACCCACATGGTGAGGCAGACCTCTCCTGATCCACCCTCTGCTCCCCTCAGCAGTGTAGTTTGTTGATCTGCCTGTTCTGCTCCCCACTCTATCTCTGGTGAATCCTCTCACCATCCCTGTACCTCTGGCTTGTACCCCATTTTCTGTATGCATATATAAATTTAAAAAAATCTTTTTTTAAAAAAATCAGACTTTTCTAGGGACATGCTGACTAAAAAAAAAAGAAAAGAAAAGAAAAGAAAATCCAGTATACCAGGAATTTGTTTAGCTTCTCCTTTTTATTCCAACTCAAGGAAAGGAAATAATTGTTATCTCCACATCTCTGAAAGATCTCTTTTGGGTCTTTTTTATTGTCAAGGTGGTTCTTTTCCACAGTGAATGACTGGAGCATATCAATTTATTGTGCATGCCCTTCCTCCATATTAATTCAAAGTAACTATTATGGAGGATCAATGAAGCATGAGTTATTCTTGCACTTTGTGTGATATATCAGAATAAGCTAGACAGCCCCAAAGATCAGTGCAGATAATGGCTCATGGAATAATATGAGAAAACTCAATTTAACTCAACAGGCATTTGCTGGAAGGCTACAAGGTATTGTGTTAGTTGTGCAGGAGAATTCAAGAGATGATAGACAGCTCCGATTTTGTTCAGTTTACAGTTTCATGTGAAGCTTAAATGTTGAGATGGAATGAGCAGACTGACACATGAAACATGCTTCATTTGGGGTGTATCTGAAATAGCTTTCAGATAATTAAGGTTTACAATACAATCCAAGCCAGGCTACTCATGCAGTTGCTTTTTAGGTGGTGGGCTTTTATACACCACTCCCCTACTAACCTCTCTTTATATTTCACACTTCTTTCTGCAATGTGACAGAACTTTCTATAATCTCCGAGTGTGGCAGCCTCTTCCTGAATGCCAGGGCCTGGTTCATCTGCCTAGAATGTAAAGCTATTAGCAGATTGCGTGGCTAAATTCTGCTCACTTCTGTGACAGAAAAATGCTATATCCTACAAGAGATATGCTCTTAATCTCTTAATCCGGATGGACACTTCTGTTCCTTCCCCTCACAAATGGAATTCCCTCTGTCTTGACACAATTAAATTCTACCATACACCGTTCTGCCAGCCATCTAGTTATGCAGCCAACCAGTATTTCATTATTGAGAGCTTTTAAATGCCTGGGAAAAGATTATCCAATAAAATAAATAAGGCATGTGTCCTCATTTTTACTGAGAACAGATGAGTAAAAGATAACTAGGTTAACTTAAATTATATTTAATTTGCCAGAGTGAACATAAATATATTTTTATGTGAACTTCTTTATTAAATTATATCATTCTTTATTGAGTCAACATTGGTTTACTACATGGTATGTGACTTAGAGGTATAGGTTCACTTATTTTTAGGTGTATGTTTACAGCCAACAAAGTACCAACCAACAAAGCATCTAAAAGTCCTTCACTCTATTCCTCATTGCTCACCATCCCCACCTTTGGATAGTCTCAATTCTGCAGTCATATTCCTACATTTTGTTTTGGCTAATACTTCATGACATTGGTTCAGAGATGTCACAAATGGTACTACTTCAAAATTAAAGCCCTATACACTAACTGAGTTTATCACTGAAACAAAGAAACATCTTACTGAGTGGGAGAAAATATTTGTATGTCATGTCTCAAACAAGGGACTAATATCTAAAATACCCAAAGAGCCCATTCAACTCAACAGAAAGAAAAAGAAATAATCCAATCAAAATGAGCAGAAGTGTTAAATAGATACTTCGCTAAGTAAGATGTTAGATGGCCATCTGCAACATGGAAAAATGTTCATCATCACTTATGAAGAAAATTCAAGTCAAAACCACAAGGACATACCACTTCACACCTGTGAGAATACAAACAAACAAATTCCAGCAAAAATATGGAGAAAAATGAACCCTTGCACATTGCTGGTGGGGAGGTAGTCTTGTCTAGCCCATATGGAAAATAGTGTGGAGTCTTCTCAAAATATTAAAAATATATGATCCATCAATTCCACTTGCAAGTGTCTCTCTAAAGAGTGCTAATTCAAATAGATGAGTGCATCCACACATATATGGCAGTAGTATTTACAGCAGCCATGAAAACAGCCTAAGTGCCCAAGAAAAAAAAAAGGAGGGGGTCAAGAAAATGTGGTCTACTAACATAATAGAACATTACTTAGCTATACATTAAAAAAAAAAAAAGATGAAGCTTCAACTCAGAAGTGTTCACCCTCTTTTTTTCCTCACTTTGGAATGACCCTCCCTTTGTTTTCCATTATTCTTGCTATATAGAAAGATCTCCAGGCATGACAGAGACAAAACCTCTGGCACAGAAACCAGCTGGAAAGTGGAGTGTGAAGGGAAGCATGCATTGAGTGATATAGGTGTTGTGAGTTACTTAGGGCCTTCTACAAGGCCCTAAGGCCCTAAGGCCCTTCAGTGTGATGCTTTTCCAAGTGCACTACAAATCCACTGTGGGTTTTAAGTGGTGACAGTTTGAAGGATTAAAAAAAAAAAATGCCACTGTGTTTATATGTAGAAAATGACTTATATAGGAAAAGGATAGATTGATCTAGTTGAGTAAAGTGATCTACATCAGCCTTCCATATGGGAATGGTCTATAGTCATGGATTTAACTATCTCTGGTTTGACAATTCACATTGTGTAGTTAGATCTGTGATGTTTGTGTACTGAACATGCACCATTTTTTCTTATCATTACCCCTTCAAAAATGCAGTATAACAACTATTTACATAGCATTTACATTGCATTAAGTGCTGTAATGGAGAGATGAATTTAAAGATATGAGAAAATATGCATAAGTTATATGCAAATTCTATGAGGTTTTATATAAGGTCTTGAACATGGGGTATGGTGGAATTGGTTAAGGGTTCTTGGGACCAATCCTTAGCAATACGGGGATACTAAGTGAGGATTACATATCCCTCTAGGTACAGAGGATGCATGCTTCTGATGTCTTTATATCTCCATAGTTTAGGATAATGGATTTTACATTTTAGGAGTTTCCAAAGCATGAGTACTTCCAGATGGAGTTGGCAATATCTTTATGTCAACCTGAAGTACTTGAGTATATTGAGTTAAATATAACACTAACTTCACATGCTTCTTTTTACATTTTTTTAATCCCTTTCTGTCTTATCTCTTGTGCCAAATCATTGACTGTTCAATGAATCTGTTCAAATTAATTCCTCCACGCAAGCAAACATTTTTATAGATGAATATTAAAATATAAATATTGTAATTAAAAAAATCTTATACATTATGGGGATGTTGAAACAATAATTTTATATTAGCACTATTTACTTTCAGAATAGATTTGTATTTCTCAACAAGTATTATTTAAATAAGACATTTGGATATTTGGTCAAATGGTAATTGTGCTTTTATTCTAAACGTAGTTTTATTTAATGAAACAATATTTCATGAAAAAGATTGATGAAAATATAAAAAAATGAAAAATTGAAATATGATGAATTTTCATAGCATGTAGGAAAATTTTTTCAGCATTTTTGTGTATATGTGTATTATTTTTAAATATTTTTAATTTTTATTTATAAATTAGCATTGCTAATTAGTTGATCCCATTAATTAGAAACATTTATTGGCATCATTTTCCACCAAATGCCTAGGCATGATACTGTTGGGTGAATTAAAGGCATAAAGCTGTGAATTATAAGATAGCCAAAATATCTTCTGAAACAGTGAAGAAAAGAATAATTATCCCCTATAATTTTTTTCCCAGAAAAAAAGGATATTTCTACTTTCCAATAGAAATGTTAGCAACACATGTAAGTTAAACTTTCTAATAGCAATTATTTAAAAAGTAAAGCAAAACATGAAACTGATTTTACATTTTAACTCATTATTTCCAAATACCATTATTTCAAACTATAATGAATAAAAATTAATAATGAATTAATTTGCATTCTTTTCTTGGTGCTATGTCTTTGAAATTGATAAGTGTTTTACCACACATCTCAATTTGGACTTGTTATAGTCTTTGTACTCAAGAAATTAGTGCCTACGGTATTGGACAATATAGTGTTACATCTTCGCATAAGGTATTTACATTGAGAGTACATGAACGGGCGCATGACGTAAGAAGCAGGTAACACACAATGAATTCAGAAGGTAATTCTCTCTTCTGGTCTCACAGTATGGTCCACATAATGGCCCACAACCTTATTCTTTTTTCTGTTATCAGAATTGTGGGTCTAAGGAAGACCCTGCTTTTTAGTCACTAAAATTCCCAAGCTAACTACATCAAGATTTCCTAATGTTTCATAACCCAGATGGAGACTTGTTGAAGTAATATAAAAATTATTTGACTGAGTTAAAATAAAATGGCAATTTGTCTGATGTGATATAATTATTTATGTTTCTTGAGATCCTATTCTTATCTGGAGGCTGGTGGTTGTTGGGAGTAAGTAAAGCAGCTGTATCCACAATTAGAAGAGATAATATGAATAAAACTCACCAACGTGAAAAGATTTCCTTTTCATCACAAATGTTCCAGCAATAAGTACATAGTTTGCATGGATATAACACTGGCATATTTTCTCCTTAAGAAAAGGTTAGTAAATGTCTCTTCCAGTTGGGGGTAGGTCATTAATTGGGATGAGCAGGTAAATACATCTTCTGACTCATAAGTAGAATAGACAGGAAACAGCTCAAACCTGTTACCTTGATAAATTACTGGTCACTTGGAAATTTTTCCTAGGTATCTCCTTGCATTTTTTCCAAAATCCTTTCTTTACAATGGGAGAATTAAAGTTATGGAGTTTTCCTTCACATGATTAATTCAAATCATGATATATCATCCTCAGCTCTTTTCAAATGACAAAAAAGCACCATCATTTTAATATGAAATGCCCTTTTTTCCACACCAGATATTTTATTAAGAAGTTGATAAGTAAATTTAAAGTAGGAAGACATTGATAATCATCTGATGAAAAGTTTCATTGAGAGCTCAGGGATCTCTATTCCTTGAAAAATAAAAGGTCCAGATAGGAAATGCTTTCTCACTTGTCAACATTTAAGAACACTATGTTTTCGTCTTAGCAAAAAATAAATTAGTCAACCATCACTGACACATAATGAACAAACAGAAACTCTGAGGTAATGTGACAGAGGAGCCGTGTGTGCATTGAGCATTCTGTTAGCTCCCTGACGCTCGGCAGGCATTCAATGACTTGAAAAGGTCTATAACATGAAAGCAGGTGAAAGTGGAACTGCTTCCATTATCAGGCAGGTGACGTTTCACTATCTTCACTGAACACATGTAAATGAGGCCACCACTGGTGGTGATTTGGGAATAGAGCCACCAATTGTTTACTAGGTCTCCACTCTGGCAAAATGAAAATGGAGCTCTGATCAATTATTTGAAAGTCTGATGTTAGTAAAAGCCCCTTTATTATTCACAAAGAGAAAATAATTTGAGGATTTTTGTGTAGGGAAAAGAAGAAAAAATGTTATATGTATTAGAGGGTTGAAGAAAAATCCATAAATTCATAGTAAACACTCATTGTAACTTTATGAAATTTTATCTCACAAGTTCTTTTCTTTCAGAGAAATAAATTCCATTCTGATGAACTAAATAAGGCACTTTAAGATAACCTCAAGACTAATAAATATTACCCTAGAAACAGAAACTACAAATTAGGCATAGATCAAAACTGCCAAGGACAGTTTCTAAGAGGGTTATTTTTGCTTCATCTTTTTCACTCTACTATTACCAATTCAGGCCACATCAATCCATGATGTCTTAGATATTTTTTGATTTTTGTTTAATTGTTTAGTTTTGTTTAACTTTCAAATTAGCCTTCCCCCATCTAATCTCTTTGCCTGCCTTACTTGCACAATCACAGTAACCGTAAAATTCAACTCCCTAGGCTCCAGACTCTTCCTTCTCACTCTCTTCCCTCAGTGCACAGAAAGTAGGACATTTTCCTTAAACAATGCACCCAGCCTGTATTCAAGAGTCTACAGTAATTCTATACCACTGTCTAAAGTGTTGAGTTTTCAGACTTCCTTGATAGTGACTAACCTATACTAGGCCTCTGTAAGATTCTGTATTAAACTGGATTTCCCCAGAAGCAGAGCTCAGAGGCACAATCTAAAATTTAGTTTACTTGGTAAGTTGTCCCAGGAACATCAGTAGGGAAATTGGAAAGAGAGGTTGAGAAGAGAGCCAATAGAATGCATTGTAGAGAGGCTAGCTGCTATGGAAAACTTGATTCCATAGAAAGTTCTGGAAGACAGTGTATAAAATGGTTCCAGTTATCCCACTCAAGGTTGAGGGAGCTGTGGTATGTATTAATCAATGCCACTGATTCTTGGTTGAGAATGACAGCCCTTCAAGTCTGTTGTGACTTTATTAAATTAAAATTTGAATAGAACTTCAAGTTGGATGGTATAAACCATCCACTAAAGACAAGAAGGAAACTGAAATAGAGATGTTTATTAACTACAAGACTAGGAGGCGATCCATAGTACAAAACAACCAAGCAGGGTCAGATGTAGGTGGTTAAGGTGAACCCTAACAAAGAAAGTCACTGTACCTGTGCACATCCCTTTATTAAAGTCCACTTAAAGGGCTTTAGGATTCTTGATCTATATTCAGATGGTCAATTCTAACCAAAACACAGCAGGGTTTCTGCAAACTTCACAGAGGTCTTATTTATTGGACATACAAACAGAAGACCTTGGAAGGCAGGAGAGAATATATCATGTGGGGGCCACTAAGGAAGTCAAATCTGGAGTCTACCTTTGCTTTTAAATCGTAAAGCTGTCATCTAGGAGATGTGCTTAGAGTGGGGGATAGTGTCAGTCTGAGGCCTCTTGATACACCAAATATTGCCAGAGCAGCAATACCAGGCAGTAATTTAACGGAGCTTTCTTCATAGAGGGTGTTATATCACTAGATCTTTCTGGTCACCTGCACAGAAGCTGAATGGGCTGTCCAGGTGAGAGAAGGCCTGCAGTCAAATGGTCACAGATATGTGTAGCTTGAAACACTGGATAGTCATGGGGCATAAGAGTGCCTGCGAGATATAGGTGAGGAATGACATCTTCCTCTAACAGATACAGCTTCAAATCCCAGTGCATAGTTTGGTGAAGAGTCCACCTACCTTTTATTTTCATCTATGTCCCTATGTATAATGAGCAACCTGAGTCACCATGTGCAGTGGCCCTTAGGAGGTTTAACAGGACTACCACCACCAACGACATTTTAGTTAAGCTCTTTTCTCCAATAAACTCAACATGTCTAATCTTAAACATACATCTCTTGCTCCCTACTCATAAAGAAGAGATCTTACTGATTTTTTTTTTTTTAAATGCCACTAACCCCTCTGGAAGGACTTCTCATATTCTGAACAAAACTCCCTCTGGAATGTATTCACCCTGATCGTAACTTCAGCACAGGGCCAGTACCTATTTTTGCTGTTTTACAAAACTTAGGAATTTTTGTAAGTAAAACTAATTTGGAAAAGAGTATCAACTTTGAAGGCAAGTGGATATGGTTCTAGTTCCAGCTCTACTGATCATTAGGGTTAATAGTCTTAGGGGAAAATGTTTACTTTTTGGGACACTGGGTTCTTCATCTATAAAATGGCAGTAACAGGGCCCTCCCTGGTGGTGCAGCGGGTTAAAGCACAGCACTGAGAATCTAAAGCCACTTCCGAATGAGTTCGATTCCTGCCTGCCCCAGAGGTGACCACATGGCGTGGCAGACCTCTCCTGACCCGCCCGCTGCTCCCCTCAGCAGTGTACTTCGTCGATCCGCCTGTTCTGCTCCCCACTCTGTCTCTGGTGAAGCCTCTCACCCTCCGCATTTCTGGCCTGTACCTCAGTTCTGTATGAATAAATAAATAAATCTTTAAAAAAAAATGGCAGTAACAGTGAAAGATCACAGGGTTGTGGTGAAGATTCAAAGAGATACTGTCTATGATAGTACATATATGCCAATTATTTCAGAAATGTTATTTACAATATTATTTCTATTAATGTCAGTATAATCATTAGTAGTAGTACATTTCTGTAAGCATGACATGAATTCACAAATCAAATGATCATATATTCTCTTTAAAGGCACTCTTTCATACAGCAGTTTATAAATACTACTTAGAAAGCTAGAGGGGGGCCCTCTCTGGTGGCACAATGGGTTAAAATGCAGCACTATGAAGTGATCTGCCGCCTCTGCAGCATGAGTTCAATCCCCTGCCAGGGAGTTGACCCACATGACATGCCAGACCTCTCCTGACCTCCCTGCTGCTCCCCTTAGCAGTCAATATGCCTGTTTTGCCCCTCACTCTGTCTCTGGTGACTCCTCTCATCCCTGTCCCTCTGGTTTGCACCCCAGTTCTTTATGACTAAATAAATATTTAACAAATAAAAAAGAAAGTGAGATGGGCTTTATCTAAATTATAAACATCAAAAAATGCTTGATATTTCTTGAGAGCATAACTTTGGTTTGATCCACATATTGATTTTCTGAGTGCACTTGGGAAAAGAGTATCAACTTTAGAGAAGACTTTCATAACACACCTTACTGACTTTGACGATATAAATCTTCTACAATTAGTGTTGGCTGCCGTATCAAAGATCCATTTACAAACACACACACACAGGTATCATAGGAAAATGTACTGTCAAATGTCATTCAAGTGAATGTTTGATATGCTCTACAGAACTGGTTATAAACTAACAGAATTTAAATGGACCACGTTGCTTGACTCCTAAGTATTAAGTAGCAGCTTATTAAAATACTTTCCAAACAAGGTAAGGACTTTTCCCATGCATACAGGCAGAATGTGCATGAATGTGGTGATATAATAATCAACCGCCAAGGTCCCCTGACTTCATTGTTTTCCTCTCTCACATCGCTGCACTAGAAATACACTTTCTATTCCTTCACATCTCTCCCTCCTCCCTTCATGCCTTCATCCCTTCCTCTACTTTCCACCCAACTATTTGTTCTCTTTTTCAGTTATCCTTGAAAAAGTAAATTAAGAAATCCCTCCAACTCATAACTCTCGACAATTCAGCTGAGAAGAAATTTAGCCTCATTTTAAAGTCATCCAAATGTATTTTTTTTAAGATTCAGTTATGCATACAGAACTGGGGTGCAGGCCAGAGGAGCAGGGGTGGTGAGAGGATTCACCAGAGATGAAGCAGTGGCGGGTCAGGAGAGGTCTGACCTGCCATGTGGGTCAAATTTCAGCACCTTCGGGCTTGGGGATCAAACTCACCCTGAAGTAGACAAGGTTCACTTGCAGTGCTGCATTTTAATCCATTGCATCCCCAGGGAGGGCTGAAATATATTTCTTTAGGCACATTTTTGTGATGAAGTTCAAAATATCTGAAATCTGACAGTTTAATGAATATTGATCTGAGTCTTAAGAGGGTCCATCTTGCATTCTAGCCAAAAATGAAGTTGTGGGATTAAAAAGGAAATATTCCCTGAGATGGGTTCCATATAGTCATCACTGTGGAAAACCGGTCAGATCAGGCAGTTTGTGTATTTGTATTGTTTATGACAACTGCCTTTCCTGAATACCTACATCTGAGTCTGCTTTCTGAAAATGCTCCCCTTTCAGTCTTGGAGGGAGTGGGGTACAATATGGAGTCTTTGAGAAGGCAGTTCCCCAGTGAGATGGTGTACTTTAGAGGGCTCAAAGCACCCCCATTGTATCTACAGGTTGAGAAATGTCTTTCTGTAGATCTCTCAGCCCCTTATGCCCATAGAACATGAGAATTGAAATGCTAATGTGGCATTGTAAGAGGTAGGACCATCCAGCCTTTTATGAACAGAGGCCCTTTTGGGTGATTGAAATGTGTGCATACTGTAAAGAGAATGCCATCAGCAGATGTTCCCACAGTGAGCACTCAGAGATAGCCCAGGCAGTGGTGGGCCTTTTATCTATGACCAATTTTGAAAGACAACTTGACATTCTTTTAATGTCATGCAAATTCATTCCCTTCTACAATGCCAGTGATTACTCAGACTCCCAAGACAAGCCACATGTATCTTAATAAATTAAACAATTTAGAGAAGAATGGTCTTTCACTGAGAGAGAAGCCCATGGCTTACGTTCTTCAAATTACAAGAAAATTGTTTAAATTATTCTCAGCATTCACCCCAGAGCAAATGTGGGCAATGGGAGCATTTTTGTTGTTCCCAGCTTCAGGGTGACCCACCCTCCCACATCCCTCCGGTCAAAGTCTGACTCTTTGTTAAAAGCCCAAATCAAATGGCATTTTGTCTCCTCTTGCTTCTTGTACCCTCTCTAAGCACAGTTCATTCCACCCTGGACTCATATTCAGATTTCTGCAGATCCTGAACTTGTAAGTGTAACTTGAGAACTGAGTTAAAGTATGACTGATTCTCTCTTCATCCCTGTCCCTTTAAGAATTTCTCCCAAATACGAACTCTAATAGAAGACAGATGATGTCTCATGACTCATCATAATGACAGCCCCTCCCCCCTTTAGCCTTGCTTCATGTCATGTTCATGTAAATGAACAATCACTGGGGACTATTCACAGCAAACTGTATATAGTATAATTGTACACTACACAAATATTTTCATAGTACCTACCTAGCATATAGGAGATGTTCATTAATGATTGTTTCATTAAATAGCAATGCACTTTTCATGCAGGGGTAGGAAAGAAAACAGAAAATTTTCTTATGTTCATATGAACTAGATATAAAGTTCAGATATTTTCATTGACATATCAAGTTATATGATCATAGCTAATTGGGTGTTAGCGGCAAATGAGAGAAATAGTTTTATTTGCTACAGATGTCAGTAGAGAGAGAGAGAAAAAAAATAAACGTTCTGTTGAATCAAACTGCCTGATTAACTTGAGGCCACAAGAAGATGGTGACAGACAAGCTTTACATCCTCTACTTGCAATCAATTTGCTCCTGACCGTGTTTCAAGTACTAACCTTGTTCTATCAAACCCCCAGAGTGTGGGGCTGGGAAGACAAGAGCTTGCACAGCGGAAGCTGAGATCAGCCAGAATAGCTAATGAACCACCAGATTTGATCTTAAGGGGAAAGCAAAAAAAAAAAAAAAAAAAATGGCCTTGGTATGGAAAACAAAATACAAGAATCCATTCTCCATTCCCTTGGTAACCCGACCATGGCTCGCTTTACTACTGCCACGGTCTACTGCAAAGCCTGTTTGCTCAGGTTTTCTGACCCAGCTGAAGGGGCGGGGGTGGGGGGGGTCAGTTGGAAAGACAAAGAGATTCCAATTTTTAGCTATTTTGTATTTGTTCCATATGCTATACAATGCTCCTACGAGAAACTGTACAATAGATACTGAAAAAAATTAAACAAAACACAAATAATACCAAGAAGAGGTTAAAAGATAAAAGGGGAAAATGTTGAAATAGACCATCTATTCTTTTTGTTGTAGCTATTGTTCCAAAGATTTATAAAATCTGAATCAGAAGAGATGATGCAAGCACAAAGGTATGTTAATTGAAACAGAGGTATGCCTGGAAATGTCTCTTTCTATGTAGATATATAAATTATATATAGATTACTATAAATCTATAGCTATAGATTACCTTTCATGTAAAGAGAACATACTTAGATATGAATATGTGAGTTCATGTATGCAAGTGATTAAAATATAAATGGAAGATAAAATTTAGTTTTGACTTTTGAGAGGATATGCATTATACATATTATGTGATTGTTGCTCTTGCTTCAATGCTTTTTTAATCATGCAAGTCTTTTTTTATATCAATGCTGAGAGGTCCACTTCATGTATCAAGACTATCATCAGAAGCCTTTCATCCAATACTTTTAATTATTGGTTCTTTTTTTTTTGCTGATCAAAATATAATATATTTATTGGTATTTTTCCTTTTGATACTCTATGACTGTGTCCTTTTTAGAAAGGCTTTCAGCAATTCCAAAATTCTAAATAAATTCACTCATAATTTCCTGAAAGTATCATAGCTTAGTTTACCCCTTCCATAATTTAATTTGATAAAGAAAAATAACAATGAAATCCAATTTCTATTTTTCACACAATTCATCTCTTGTCCCAATATTATTTAGTACTAAGCTCTTTTCCTAATGATTTGTATGGCATAATTACTCCAATTTGGAAAATTAGGACACTTCAATAACCTACTAGCTCTTTATTTTTTCAGTTGTTTTAATATAGATACATTTTTTTTTTTAATCCTGGATAGGTCTACTTCTACCTCATGACATTTTTCATTTATTTTTCACAGTGAACTTTGTGTCTTTTTGTCCAATGCCAAAACAAGTTTAAATGCAATGTTCACACTGGATTTATATGAAACTTTTCAATATATAATAATGTTTCTTATAAAAAGATGCAATCATCTGTCATTTTGCCAAAGTATTTTATGTAACATTAGAGATTCAAATTTTCCTCAGCTAGTTCATTCACCTTTTTGGTTAATTTTAATATTAGGTACTTAATTTTTGATAGCTTTTGTAACTCATTTCTTCTTCCCATTGTAACTGCTAATGGCTTGTTATTTGCATATAAAAATAATCTTATATCATTCTCCAATACTTGCAATATGCATGACACCTCTGATATAGGCAATGCGTTTTTTAAAATTATGCATGTCTAAAAGGAAGTGCTTATATTTCTAACTACTGAGTAGAGACAAGTTTTACTGATAAACAAATGCTCAAAAACAAATGTTTTGAGAACATTTTATTTTTTAGGAATTGCATGTAAGAAAACTATCCTATTTTCTTTCTGATGGCACAGATTTTTTGACACAGCTTGACAGCATCTTGCTTGATCAACCAAATATATAAGGTAAGCTTTGTTTAAACAAACATAACAAGTTTCTTATATCATCCAATGAAAATAAATAGAAGATCTGTTCATATTTAGAATAGTCTTCTCAGATAAAATATTACTTATAAGAAAATCTTCAAATACGAAGCTTAAAAAAAAAAAAACAAAAAAAACTTAGCCAACAAAGAGACTGTTAGTATGCAATCTAGGGACATCCAGGACAAATTAAGAAATGTGCCCAAACTACTAAGGGGTGCATACTTTAGAAAAGATTCTGCCAGTTGTGGGATATAGGCAAAGGAAGCCTATTCTTTGACATATTTAATGAATTAGTGTACAGAGAGATGAGATAATAAAAGGATATTCCTGTTAAAAGTTTCCCGATAAAAACCAAAATTATCCATTTCCTTGTGGCCAAGTGAACAGCCAAATTGTTGGCTTGACATGGAGTTACTGAGCACCAAAAGCTTGCCACAAGGCGGAGGCAACTTCTGGTGGAAAAAGGCAAGAAAAGGGTAATATAGGTCCCAGAAAGCTAGGACAAAAGGAGAAAAAGAAAATGAAAAAGTGAAAATAAAGATAAAGGTTGCCATTGTTTCTGCTGAGTACTAGGAATAGCCTATTTTCATGTCTGACACCCACCTGTCTTTTCAAAGTGCCTCTATGTGTTTTTGTCTAGATAGTTCCTTCCCTTTCTCTTCTCTAAATCTCTTGGTACAAGTAAAAGCCTGAAGAACAAGAGTCCCAGAGCCCATCTGCTTTCTATGTACTATAGCTTCACCTGCCCTCTCAGCTCCACCCATTGGTCTCATAGATCCCCTACTTGGAAATCAGGTTCATAGCACAGGCTGTGATCCCTAATTCAAAATGGCTGCATATTAGTGGGGATGGGAAAATGGCACCTCCCCTTCACAGGTGTGTATCTGTAATAAGACCACTGACGATGTGATGAAGAATTTAGAAGAACCACAACTGAATAGGTTTCTTGGAATAAAAAGTGTGACAAGAAAGATAAAATATTTTTTAAATAGTAGAATTGATTAGCAAGTCTAAGAAACTTAAAAAACATGAAACAAAGCATAATAAAAACAACAATTGGAGAACACAAATGCATAACTTCAAAAGTAAAAATGTGATAACATAAAAAGGAAAATTAATTGTAAAATTATATTTTATAGAACTCATGCTATAAAAAAAAAACTATTTTATTAGGTACATATGAATTTACCAAAGAGAAAAGGAGAAAAAGCAAATGAATTATTTTATTCCTAGTGACTTTTTTTTAATGCTAATTGTTCTATGAATATTTCTGTGACTACCTTACTAGGAATATAATTATATATGCAGCGACCAGTAATACTTTTTTTTGTCCTTACCAATATCCACACATTTAATTATTAATTTTCATGTTGAATTGTATGCAATTTCTAGAATAATACTAATAGTAGGAGCAGAAGGCATTACTATATTATTTTTGATATGAAAATAAAACTTTTAATGTTTAACCATTAAAGCTAATATTGGATATTTGTTTGAGAAAGAGAATCTTGCTGAATAGCTTAGTATTCTTTTAAAGTATCAATATTTTGTCTGCAAACATTTAATATATCACCCCAACATAACTAATATTATATTAAATAAGGTTATAATAAGTAAGACTACTGCATTTATTACATCTATTTTATTTCTATTTAAATGTTATGATGTTTTTGTACAAAGATTTTGGAAGTGTGCATTCTATCTGGAAATTAAGTAATTTAAGACTACTGCATTTATTACATCTATTTTATTTCTATTTAAATGTTATGATGTTTTTGTACAAAGATTTTGGAAGTGTGCATTCTATCTGGAAA
>NW_004567123.1:7932669-7950909 GCF_000260355.1 Condylura cristata
ACCTCTGGGGCAGGCAGGAATCGAACTCATGTGGAAGTGGCTTTAGCTTTTCAGTGCTGTGCTTTAACCCACTGGACCACCAGGGAGGGCCGAAATTTCACATTATTAATAGAGATTTCTAAATTTATTTCTATTATGCCAATTTTGTGTATATTTGTTTTCTTTTTCTTCCTTCTTTATCCTGTATTTCCAAATGTACTTAGAATTATTAATCAACTTAAAATATATTTCCATTTTCTAATCCACTAATTTCACTTTTTTCTTTGCTATCTCCTTTATTTTACTCTACAGATTTTTTCATTAGCTATATATCCATTCATATTTTTTCTTAGATGCTAAATAGACTTTCATGACCCTGGGTATTTCTGAAACCTCATTTCAGGAACTTTTTAGAGTCTACATTATATTTTTTTAAATTATTCAATGGTGACAAGTTTTTCTCCTTTTGTTCTTGTTTTAATATAGGAAAAGTGACTGAATATTATTTTAAACAAAGCTTTCTTGATATGGTGGTTAACCATCTTGGTCACTGGATTTAATGTCAGAAATCATGTGCCTCTGTGATTAAATGAGACATTGTTTCTGTACAGGCTTATAGCTGATTCTGAAGACAAGCCAAATTATAGTTGAAAACATGTTTTCACCAAAAGCTATTCTTTAGAAGCTAAGGCTTCCTTGGATGTGTAAGCACTTCTTTTTGTCATTTTAAGGGCTCATTACCATGTAGTCAGATGCAAGTTCAGTTTGGCAAGAAATCAGAAAGGCAGATAAACCACAAATGAAAAGTGAGGACTCAGCAAGCCTGGAAACTCTGCTTGTCCTAAGCCCATCTTTTTATTCAGACTAAAAAGCAAAGGTGTCCCTTTCAAGAGGAGAGAAGTAACTACATATATTTATAGCTACTGGAAAAATATGGGAAGTAAAACTGTTTTTCTAAATGAAGAATGAAGCACAAGCCAGTGTAAGTACTTCAAAACAGAGTGTGCTTTTGAAGGGAGGGACTACAGAAAAAGACATAGGTAAACATGCAGTTCTTAAGTCTCCTGTAGCCTATGTTAGGGTTTTAAATACCCTTGTAATATCCTTACATATTATAGTTCTGTCATTTAATTTGAATAGTTAATGTCATTTATGACAAAAGCAGTCACTTCCTGGATAATTACTGCACACCTATTAAAATGAATCATGTCTCCCTTTAAAATGTGCTTTTATTTCATTCTCATTCTGCTAATGCATATCTTTTCCTTCATTATATCTGCTAAAATGTCAACCCTGCTATGTTAGGAAATCAATAATTAAATAGCTTTACGGTAATTATGTCCTCCTAACATATTTTTCCACCGTAACAACACACACCAAATCCACTAACATGCAAATTATATAAATAAATTGGTGAGAAGGTCATCATGTGAAAAATCTAACTGAATTTACAAATATTTGAATTACGCTTTAAACACTGAATTTTCATGGAAGGAACATGGAGTTTCCTCAATGCCACCTCAGCAGTTCCTGTTTTGAAGAGGAAGCATCATAAATCCAGAATCTGGCTCATCCAAAGAGGTGGGGATAGAAGGGATTAACAGAGCCTTTAACCCACATCTATGGAAATTAAAAACCCTTAGGGACCAACTTCTAGAGCAAGTTAAGTACCAGACTGCTACAGAAAGTATTGGGAGGCACACACCAGAGGACTGGATATGGAGATTGAGGGCCACTACAGAGAACCATCGTCCTTACTTATCAAGCTTGTCATACCTGAAAGGAATGAGAGGAAGGAAGATCTGGAGATTAAGGGCCATTGAGAATCTCTGGCCCCTCCCAAATTCTACACAGTTATTCAAAATTAACAGATATGAACCAGTCCACAGAGATGAACCACTGAGAGAAGATGATAAAATCTAAGGTTGCCTCGTCCAAAGGGTGCTTTCTGCTTGCTGGCCTAAGCAAGAGTCCTTTATTCTTCTCTCTCTCTCTCTCTCTCTCTTTTCTTTAATAATGCACCTGCCCTTTTGGATACAAGACAGAGGCAATGCCTCCATCTCATGGAAAAACTCACTGTGTGCTGCTGAAAGGGGAGTTTTGCTGAAGTTTCTCCCAGAGTTAACCCAAGGACTCTGTTCTCTGAACCCAACCCTTTCTGCAATTACTCTCTTCCAGTACCTTCTTTAGTTGTAGCAACAGTACAGGCAAAGTTCCTCATGAGAAGGTAGGTCTTAAAAACTGTACTAATTCATTGGTTGGGTCAAAGATGTGGAATTTGGAGAGAGAAACACCACTAAGCAAAGGTGGAATGACTATTGTATATATATATGGAGGATATCAGGGAGCATTATCAAAGGTAAGTAAAATCTTGAATGGCAGATTAATTAATCTACAAATAGTATTTTTTCATCTCACTGGTATAACAATTAAGGAGGGCATCTTGAAAAATGGGTTGGGTTATCAATGATTTCTTCTTGCTTTTGTGGTACACCAGCAACTGTGATTATGCATATGCTTGAATACATCGTAGGGGGTTCTCCCATTGCTAGGTCACAGTTTTATTTTATAGCTTTCAACATTACACTCAAGCAAGCTTGTTATCCTATTTTTAAAAGTCTTGATACTTGACACTGGCTTAAGAATGAATATCCTCATGAATTAAAATCCTTTTAAGCATCCATTTTTAGGATACTGAGGTTTTATTAGCTGAATATTTTTTTTTTTGGCAAGTATTTTTTTCCCCACTATCAGCTTATTTAGTTTCCATTTCCTTTTTACAGGTTTTCATCAGCATTCACAGACTCACCACTCACTCTCACATTATGTAATGAATAACATTTATTAAATTGTATGAACCTGTAAGAGTTAGCAGTAAATTCAACCCTATTGTCAGTTTCCACCTTTTCTTTCAGCTTCACAATCAAACTTTTTACTTTGTTTGTGATCACTGTAGTACTGCGAGGGATACACTTATGTACCTAGTCTCCAATCTATGCCAACAGTAGTTTTTCCATATTGGTTAGAGGTCCTTTCCAAATTTGTGTTAATCTCACTGCTGTCAATGATGCAGATCCTTTAATAATTTCTGTCACTTTATTCTTGGTCTTGAAGGTCATTGCTACAGTAGAATGAAACATGCCTGAATGGCAGCAATAACCATCACTGAATTTCTACTTTCATAGTCCTTAATCACTTTTAATTTAATTTCCAGTTCAATCACTCATGCACTCTTACAGGCAACATCAACAATGGATTTTGTGTGACAGGTCCCACACTGAACAATATAAAATAGAATCAAACACAGGGACAAATTACGCAATCAAGAGATGTGATAAAGATGAGTTATATGAGGCTACTGTCATTATAAAATGTTGTGCATTCTGATGGCTATGAGGTCATGATAGTTGTGATCTTACTGGATGACTATGAGGTCATGATAGTTGTGATCTTACTGGGTAGTAGGTATTTGGTAATCAGCGTCTACATGCAATTTGCTGTTCATTGAAATATCGTTATGCCATGTGTTAATACACATGTGCAATCTCTGTGGCTCCAAAAATATACATGGAACATTGTGGAGAAGGTAAAAATAGTTAGATACAATAGTCTTTGAAATAATTAATTCAGGCAAAATGCTTTGAAATAAAAAGATGATTTTAAATGACTTAAAGTAGTTTTGAACTTCCAGTAATCTTAAATATAGTGGAAGAAAGCATATGTGTTAAATAATTTCTTTAAAGTGTGTCAAAATTACTATTTTTCTGAGTAAAGATCATAGTCTTCACTTAGAAACACACATGTGCATATACTCTACATATCCAGGCATATACTTTTTTAACATATCTGTATGTACATGTGTACATATTGCATTATAGTTATACTAATATCAAGAAGAAACTGTGTTCCTAAATCCTTGTACCTTCGACAGTAACCACTCCAACAGAAAAGTTCAGAAGGTATTTCAACAGTTTCTCAAATAAGGACTGTTGTTTTTTTAGTCTCTCTTACTGAACTGCAATGCGCTGAATTTCAACTTTCATTCATAGTTAATGGACAACAGACAAACTAATCTACACTAAGGAGGTTTCTTTTCATCTCAACAGTTTCATTTCTTTCATGTAAGCAATGCAATGCAAAGTACTTACAATGATTGCAATCTCTTCCAAGAAAATCTTCTATGGCACTTAGATATAATCACTACCTAGCTTGGGACAACTTGTGTCATTAATACATTCTCCTGTTGAGTAATCAGGACATGAAGTTTTCACTTGCTTTTCCTCCCACCTCTTGTAAAAGAGAAATTTATTTTTGGACTGAAAATGCTGCTACTTGGCAGATCTACAAATACTAATCTTTAAAGGGGCTATTCTTATTATCATGTAGTTTAGAAAGAATATTCAGATATATGACTTAGCAGCATCCATAGATATAATATCACCACTGCCTAGATGTCTAAACTTCTATTATAGGATTTCATTTAATCGACTGCTAGTTGGCATTTGGGCAGGCTGGAACAAGGTCAAGATGACAGCCTAAGATCGACAGTTAGAAGGAGCCAGCTCTACCTGAATAGAGTTGATTTAGGAAGTAGAAAGAGTAACCCAGCAGAGATAACAATGTAGAACCCAATTTAGTGGTAGCGTAAGTGAACAGATAAACACGTCTGTCATTCCACAGGGATCTTTGAATAAAATAGAGACTGCAGGATAAAGCAAAAGCAGTAGTGGTCTTCTAGGTCAGGGGTATAAGTGAGGGATGCAGAGTTAGACCCATGATGAGTGTTGTGGAGAAGAGAGTGTTGGGGGATGGAGTAAGTCACTCAGATATGACTGTGCAGACCTGGTGAGTAGTAACTATCAAGAGAAATGGCCTCTGTTACTTACGGGGCATGTGTATATGTCTTCCAAGAAAAGTCAGGAAATTTTTGTGTGTGTGTGTGAAATCCTTTATTGCTAATCATTGTCAACAAGTTCATTTGGTTTTTTAAGATATTGAAATGGAAGCAATCTTAAGTTGGTCAAGTGGGACACATAGGGTTTCAGATCTGAGCTATCAGGATCAAATGCTCTTGAGCATCTTTCTAGTTGTTTTGAAGTTTGCTCCTTGATATCTAAGTAATCCTAATCATAAACTGTGCTAAACTTAGTGAGAGACCGACCTTATTCTAAGTTTGGGATTCCAAGAAAGCGTCTTTAAGCTCAAGAAGCATGGCAGCCTGTTCAGGGGCAGTCTCATCTTTTCAGTTAGCCTGATCTCTTCAGGATAATCTGGGGCTGAATTCTCAGATCCCCTCCTGTCACTATTCTTTCACCTGTCAAACATAGTTTTGCGGAGTATGTCACAAAGTATTTGGTTATGCCATAGGATATTCTGCAGGAATACAAACAATTTAAATAGATGTGAGAGCAGGGTCAAATTGAAAAGCAACTGAAATTGTTCACATTTATATAGACAGATTAATTCTTAGAATGACATTATATTTGTAGAATATATATGATAAATTATGTCACATTTATAGAATACAAAATATATTGTGTAATATATGTATATGTTATATACATATAATACTATATACATACATCACACACATATACATACATGTATGCACACATGCATTATATATGTATAACATACTTATTACACATGTATGTATATGGAAGATAAATGGAGTGAAAAATATCCCTGTAGAAAATATTCATTCCTTTTTGCTCTTGAAATTTCATTCTCTTGGGAGATGGCTGTAAAATGCCAGGTAAGGTAGTTCAATGTGCTCTCTGCCCCCTTCTGACTAGTGTGTCTCAGATCTGTGCTTAGCCCCTCAATTAGGCTGAACTGCTCTGCAGTCAAAGCCTTTTCCCTTCTTTCATGCCTCATCATGAAGGAAGCAATCTAATACTCACTGGCTTATAGGGAAAACTCTGGCACCTCCAAATATCCGAAAGTGTTCGGATATAGAGTATACAGTGGCTCCTCTAGGGGACAGCTTTTCCAATTTCAAAGGGGAGGGGGCTGGGAACTTCTAAACATCAAAGTAAGAGTGGGAAAGAAAATGAAATGGAGTCATCCAGAAAAGTGAGCTTAGCCTGCCTAAGGCTCTGATGACAGGGCAGACCTTTTTGAAATGGCAATTAATACAACGGTTTTGAATTGCTTAGAGTCTTTATAGTTACTTTCCTTAACTTCTGTACTTTTACATACAGATAATTTTTTCCCCTTTAGGCACCACTTAATACCATCTATTAATACTTTCCTAGCAGAAAGCAAGTTTCCAACCGGGGGGTTATAACTGTTTTAGAACACAAGAAAGAGAAATGGCAGAATTCGATGACATTTTGGTGAACTATTTTATTATACAAAAGAAACACAGGAAGATGGAAAGAGAAAAATGTATTCTTTTTAGCAGCCATGAAATCATACAGATTTTACTATGTGCAAAATATATCTCAATGTTACTTCCCTTTGATGCAAAGCACTTAACTCATTGCTCAAAGGGAAATAGTAAAATATAACTGAAACAAAATGCTGGGAAAAGAAATTAAATGGAAACTGCATCTCATCTCCCCTTTATCTTTTTTCCTATTTTGTTAACTTTGCATTAAGTTAAATGGTGATTCTTCTAAGGAAAATACCGTTTGCAATATCTATTCACTATGATGTGTTATTCATCATTTAGGGGACATAATCAAAGTGCCTAAAAGTATGTGTTTTATCAGAAATCTTAAAAAAAATTACTAAGACACCATTTAAGCTTTCTAATGCTTAGGTTATCAACTTGTGGTTGAAATGCTGCATGGTTCCACTAAGATTGAAAGTAAATCACTATAATGTACTTGACCAATAGAGCTTGGACTGCTCCAATGAGTTAACAGGGAATTGATGTGATTAATTAATTAGTAATATGAACTTGGGCTAAAAACTGTCTATCCAAAGAGCTCTCAGTTTCTTTGCAATCATACACTTAGCTAATTCAGAAAGTAAAATGAGATGTCACAGCTGAAAATCACATAGCTGATTTACAGAAGAATTCTCACTCCTCTCATTTTTAGGAATATGTTTAAATATTGAATCATCACATTTGCCTGCTTTGCAATTTAACATCTGTGATATTCTAAAACTGCATCATGTCACTGGGGGTCAAGTGGAACTACAAAACAAAACCAATTATTTCTAGACAAGATAATCATTATTTAATCATCCAAAGAGGATGAGGTTCAAAGACATAATAGTTGATATAACTAAAAGTGTAAAAAAAAAAAAAGCAACATTGTTATTATCTTGAAGGGCCTTTCCAATTTCTCCATCAAATACAGGATCTAAAGGTCTAAGTGGGAAGATATTAAAAAATAGCATGCACTATACCACATACTGAATGTTAGACTCCAATATCAGTTAGCATCAAATAGCTTCTGTGTGTTATGTAGATGTGTGCTTATCTAATCTCCTCACCATTTGGGAAGGAATTAAGTGACTTGGAAACTAACTTCTGCTGTAACCTTAATCCAAGGTGACTTTATTCAAATCATGTGCTCTTTCAGTGTTCCAATTTTCTCATTTTCAAAATGATAAAGGAAACACCAATTGCTGTAATGATTAGATCTATGCAAACACTGGGAAGAGCTGTGCAAACTATGTTGTTCTCTAGTAATGTAACTAGAATGCTACATGGCTTTCTAGTATCATATGTGTACAAGTCTTTCACATTTAAGAAAGAGCACAGAGGAGTAAGCTAAAGCAACTGAGTAAAGCTTGGAAAGAATGACATTACATTAAATAATTAATAGTTAATATTATTGATAATTCTGTGATTACTTTGTTGGCCACAAAATAATGATTAACGCATTTTAAAATATGTGATTATAAGGTTACACATCAATAATCTGGATAAATATGGTAAGTAGCAATCATATTTGGCTTACAGATATTTTTAAAAGTAAACTGCATTTTACCATCCACAAAGTTGTTTTATTTTTTTAAGATTTTTTTATTTATTTATCTATACAGAACTGGGGTATAGGCCAGAGATGCAGAGGGTGAGAGGATTCACCAGAGACAAAGCCGGGAGCAGAACAGGCAGACTGACAAAGTACAGTGCTGACGGGAGCAGCGGGCAGGTCAGGAGAGGTCTGCCATGCCATGTGGATCTCCTCCGGGGCAGGCGGGGATCAAACTCATGCGAAAGTGGCTTAAGTTTCTTGGTGCTGTGCTCCAACCCGCTGCGCCACCAGGGAGGGCCCCAAATAAAACATTTTTGATATAAGATTCTAAAATTTCTATATCTTCTAATTAGCAAAGTCTCCTAAAAAAATTATGTGTGTGTGTATTTGTGTGAGCATGTATTATTTCAAACTAAATGGAGCCTATAAGGAAAGAATGTAAGGTTTAAAAAAACAAAGAACACAGCAAAGTACTTCAAAACTGAACATTTTGGATTGTAAATATGAACGCTAATAGATATAGTCTAAGAATTAGGACTAGGATAACTATCCTTTAGGAAACATGAAAAGATAAGCACTTCAAATTAAATGAAATGAGCAGCCAAGTAAAATCTATGCAAATTGGGGACTGCTTTGCCATTTGCTATAACACAACAACAAAAGTCATTTTATAACAGCTATAGAAATGATTCCAGCAATGTGGATGGAGCTGGAAGGGATTATGCTCAGTGAAATAAGTCAGAAGAAAAAAGATAAATATTGGATGGTTTCACTTAATAGGAGGAATATAGGGGAACCAAATAAGAGATCAGGAAAAGAAGAAAAAAGACAAAGCTAGTGGGCAACTATAAAATCAGACACATTCAGATGTGGGGTGAAAGGGACTAACTAAAACAGGGACAGGAAGAGCACAAGATACTTTGGCGACAGGTTATGGGGTAACCTGCTAGTCAGACTTTTATGTGAACTACACCTAAGAGCAGAAATCAAACATTGTACAAAAAAGAACAATGATGTTATATGTTTTATATATATGTAAGCATATATAAAACATATATACAATCTGGGCCCTCCCTGGTGGCACAGCGGGTTAAAGCACTGCACTGAGAAGCTAAAGCCACTTCCGCATGAGTTTGATCCCCCCCTGCCCCGGAGGTGACCACATGGCGTGGCAGACATCTCCTGGCCCGCCCGCTGCTCCCCTCAGCAGTGTACTTCATCGATCTGCCTGTTCTGCTCCCTACTCTGTCTCTGGTGAAGACTCTCACCGCCCCTGAACCTCTGGCCTGTACCCCAGTTCTGTATGTACAAATAAATAAATCTTAAAAAAAAATATATATACAATCTATCTGTATATAAAGATACAATCTTTACAAAGATACTTATATATAAACAATTATCTATATATAAAAATTTATCTATCATATATATATGTGTGTGTGTATACACACACACACACACACACACACACATATATATATACACACACATATATATATATATAGGTATATATATATAGGATCCCTCCCTCTAGAAGCTTAGTTATTATTTGCCCAGAAATTATTGCAATAAACATACAAAAATACTAAGATGGTATAAATAGCATCTCCTATATTGTGAGGATCACAGATTGCAAAACTTTAGCCACTGCCCTGTGTTGAGTAGACTGTCACCAACATTCTTTTTTTTTTTTATTTTACAAAAGTTTTTTTTACATCATTTTGTACATTTTTTTTTCCATCTCAATTGTAATCCCTGCGGGTTTCCCATCACCATGTCACCCGTGTGCCATCACCATAATCCCGTGCACTTCCCTCCCCACCCCCCCCCTTTTTGATCCCATTCCCCGCTCTATCCCCGCACAATGTCTCTGGGTATATGGTTGTTCATTATTTCTGTTATTTTCTCGCCTGTCCATTATACTCCTGCTATGAGTGTCACCAACATTCTTAAGTGTGGTGCATCACAAGGGCTCTGCGATCTCTTCCAAGAGATGATCTGCATAAGTTCTTACAAAAGGAGGAGGAGGACACATAGAATGCAATTATTCACTGTCTAGAAAAAGTATTTATTTTATGCTCTTTGGAAACCTTTACTATAGAGAAGAGAACACATTGACCTCCCTTTTGGATATCTATGGGAGATGCTTAAATCTGTACACATTCTTTGGAGCTCCTCCAAGCAGAAGAGGAATAGCTCTTTCCTTGACTCTGGACTTGGACTTGTAATTGGCTTTGGCCTGTGGGATGATAATAAATATGAGAAAATAAAGAGACCTGAAAAGTAGCTGAGCACTGGGACTTGTCCTCTCCCATTGGGTAGATCCTTTCTGTCAGCATGTGAACAAGACTGGGCCAGCCAATTGAGAGGAAAGCCATTTGTAAGTCATTATGTCACGGATGATTTGTTGCAAAAGGAACTATTACAATATTTCAAATAAAACAAAAAAGAACTGTAATTGCTATTGTCATCAATTATCTCTGTAAGGAAAGGTAGATCAGGTCACCTCTTTTCTTTGGGATCTTCCTCTGCAATGTCCACAAAGATTAACTGTGGATGCTATATATATATTTTTTTTTTTCATCTCTTCCTCATGTAAGGTCAGAGAGAATTTCTCAACTACTTGAACTTAAAGGGAGTTCTTTAGCAAATGATCAAGAAACCACAATAAATATTTACTATTAAATTATGGGGGAAATAAGGTATATAATCAACCCTTGATTTTTATGTGACCGTTGTGAATATTTCTCCCACTGTTTATGAAATAGCCAATTATAACACTGAGGATGAAAAAATAATTTTAAATGGGTAGTCAAAAGAAAAAGATCTACCTCTTATGAGAAAACTGGTCTCCTATTTCATAAAAGAATACTAAGAGTTAAACAGTGAAGAGGAAACTGTATGAAGACATGACAGAAATATCTTGTGCTGACTAGTGCTTTGGTTCACAGAAATAAGTCTCCAGGTCGGAAGTGTCACTAGAAACTGTTAAAGGGAACGTACAGAGATTTTAGAAGATTCTAGAGAGAACTGTGAGATAGAACTTTGGGAACTTCTAGGCAGTTCAAAAATCTGAGAAGTACCCTCGAACTATGAAATCTATAATGAGACCTCCACTAAAAAGCACCATTTCATTGCAAGGAGAAACTAGCAACAAATGAGACATACCAAAGAAATGTACCAATACTTTCACATAGAGGAAGAAAATATTATTCCTTCTTTATGTCCTCTCTCTAAGTCTCTCTCTCCCACTGTTTTATTTGTTCTAAGAAAGAATGTAAAAATCACAGTATTTACATTTGTACTCTGCCACTTAAAATATTAAATATATTGGATTGTTACTGCAATGTGAAGAGAAGGCAGGGTGTAGTTATGCCATGTAAGAAATCAATCATCTATCTCTATCACCATCTATCTTTCTAGATAGCATCTACCTACCTACATGTTTCTATACACACACACACACCCACACACACACACATATATCTGTGAAATGTCTCATATGCTGGCTTTTTAGTTTTTATAAACATGCTTATTTTATTTGATCTGTGGGTCTTAACTTTTGGCTGCTTAACACAGGGAAACAAATATGTGCAAACAATATAGGAAGAAAAAAATCAGACAGAATGTATGGACTGTCAAGTAGAAATCTCCCTTCCCAGAGTAATTAATGATCCTTTTTGTTTGTACATGCCATTTGCTATACATTTACAAACCTACACTATGTATTCTGCAAGGACAAGTATTTCTGTAATGTAAATTCTAGCACATACCACTGGTGAATAAGGGAATCATCACTGTAATGGGGAAGTCCTATTAATCTATCTATGAGTTGATTATACGTAAGAACAACAGAAAAGTGGTTGCAGAATTATAAATATGAGCAAGAAAGAACAGAATTCTGATCAGTGTTTGAATTGGCAGCCAGAGCCTTTTTTGTCTGCATTTTTAAAAGGAGTAAATGTTAAAAACTAGTAATTGCAAGAATTCCCACCTAGGGAATAACACCCAGCTATCAATAGGTGACAGATTGTGCTTCAATGAAATTCAAGAGTAAGAGGCTACAGAGTATATTGGGTGTGCTATCAGTAAGGATTTCTTTGAGGAGGGACTCTTGAGAAGAAACCTGAAAGACAAAAGCAAAAGCAGCGAAGACACTCTGAGATGATAATCCTGGCAGAAGCAACAGTAAATGAAAGGGCTCTGAGCAAAAAACAAACAAGAGATGTTGGAAATAGCAGGAAGGCCAGAACCAGTAAAGTGAGCAAGGCAGTGAACAGAAAAAAACACTGGCGAGATTAGTAGGAAATAAATTGCAAAGGTCATTGTAGGATGAAATGGGAAATTTTAATTTATATCAAATGGTGCTAGGAAATAACAGAAGTCTGAGCAAGCAGTTGATATAATCTATTTAAGTTTTTTAAAAAAATCACCATGAAGGCTGTGTTATAAGCAGATATTGTGGTAAAGAGTGATATCAGGGAATCCCATCAGCAACCATCTCTGGATGAAAGACAACAGGGCCATATACTGGGCCAAACATTATTTGGAAGATAGAGCATTGGGCTGGCACGTGGACTGGAGGTGGGAGGAGGGAAAGCAAGTACAAGCGTTAGACAAGGACTGAGTAAATGGGAGGATGGTAAGAGCATTAAGATGGGGGAGAAGACGGGCAAAACTGGGTGGTGGAAGAGGAGACATCGAGAGGTTTCTTCTGACAGTTAATTTTAAGATAGCTATTAGACATTTAAGCTGAACACTATGTTCAAAGATGGACTTGAACAGATGAAAACAGAACAGCAATATATTGGTTAAAATAGTCAAGTAAATCAGGACTTGCTAATGATGCCAGGTGTTAGCAGTGTTCAGCTCTACTCTATCAATATCACAGAAAATAACCAAGTAGAGAACATGGAAGAACTTTAATATGCAATATAAATACTAGATTGTATATAAATTTGGTTATTGTTTTAACAAGTTATAAATATAAATTATATGCATGATAACTGTTCACTTTCTCTTAAACCAATGATAGTATGGTTTTATTTCAATGAAAGAAATATTTCAAATCTCTTTCCAGAGAAAATATTTGTGCATCTCCCATAGGCCAAGGCAAAAATTGCACATCCTATTCTAAACTCTGGGACCCTCCCACTTATTAATGCAACTCTTAAATGCCATTGAGGTCATGCAATTTTTACTAAAAATCAAATCCAAATCAAATGAAATTATATCTATTATCTACTCTGATATTAAAAATTTGACTTATTTCACAGATTTCCAACTATCATGTTTTTATAATACATGAATAAAAATGTACATTACTTAAAATGAATCAGTTGTCCATAAAACTATATACTCTTTGAATATACCAACTTATATCTGTCTGTAAGAATTAACCCCCAAGTTCAGTTTTCTCATTGGGGTTAGCATCAACAATGTTAAAGAGAAACTTGAGACAAAAATCTGCTGTTTTTAAAGACTATTTGTATATTTTTGTCAAAATTAAACTACTTTATCTTATATCCTTACTCACAGTACAAGAATGCAGCTTTCTGACTGTGTCAAATATTCAAGCATGTACTAGGTCAGTCAATATACCAAAGCCAAAGACAAAAAGTATTCTTTTACATTATTACAATCTGAGAATAATTTCAAATGCCTTATGAAGTTTGTGTATGTATGTTAGTGTATTTTCTTTTCCTCCTGCATTTAACTTTAGTCAAATGTCATATCATAAAATGACATCACATCTCTTGATGGCAGAATTTGATGTTGCAAAGTTACTTCCCAATTCACATTCTCTAGTCACTGGTCTTGTTCAAAGATAAAACTATCTCCCGTAGTCCTGTAGCTGAGAATGAGCAGGGTGGAATTCAAACTGGGGCACTAGCTGTCACTGCCTTGTGGAGGGTCAAGAAGCAGACCCTTGTATTGAGATATGTCAGAGTTGACATTAAGTGTCATTATGAGTTAGAATTCATGAGAGACCAAAGGAGTAAAATTATTTTAAGACTTAGAAGGATATGGAATGCCTAAAGTGTTATAGTGGAAAAAGTACTGAAACTTCCTCTTTTGATAAAAATAAGTGTTCACAGCAAATGACTATCTGGATGCAAGATACCAAGACATACTCAATTGGATGTGTACATATGTTCATTTGTAC
Source organism: Condylura cristata (assembly GCF_000260355.1). Classification (NCBI taxonomy): domain Eukaryota; kingdom Metazoa; phylum Chordata; class Mammalia; order Eulipotyphla; family Talpidae; genus Condylura; species Condylura cristata. The sequence continues at coordinate 7,946,752 of NW_004567123.1, forward strand.
ACATACATATCAATTCACTTAGCCAATAGCTTCAAAATATAACGAATATTGTGTGTGTGTGTGTGTGTGTGTGTGTGTAAAAGGAATACCACAGTTACTAAAAAATTATTTCCAGAATCAGATGGTAATGATCATCTGAGGTTTATTAGCAGTTCACCAAGGGCAGCTCTGTCCATCTGTCCCTTCCCTTCCTTCTGGGACCAGCAAGTTTAGTCAGGGCAGGATTGTCTCAGAGTCATGACAAGGTACAAGAAGACAGGTAGATGCACCAGGTCCTATGAAAGACTGAGCAGAAAGTTATTGGTGTGTTTTCACCTCTGTCTCATTCTAATTTCCAAAGCAAGTTAATGGCTGTACCCAAGGTTAAAGGAATGATTTGTTCCTTTAGTTGGAAGAGCTCAAGGTTACATGTAAAGTATGTGGCTTCAGGGAAATTTAAGAAAAGTAATACCCTCAACTTCAGACTCTAACTCAACTTTTAATTGGAGAAATAGACATTGTTCAAGGTAATAAATTCAGATTCGTGGGGAACAAAGAGAAATTGTGGGAAGACAGACTGAGTTCAAATTCTTACTCTGGTTGTTAAGCAATCAATTTTGTACCTCTTTTCATGAGTAAAATGGAAATAATAGCATTGTCCATATGGGAGTTCCATGATTATTAAAGATCATTTTAGAACTGCTGGCCCCAGTAATTTTCTAATAACATTTACTATCTTGTTATTGTTATCACTATTATGACCGTTATTATTATTACTATTATTTAAGCCTAGAAATAGCCGGGATTTTTAGTCTATCAAAGCTGGCAACTCAATTTCATCCCAAATTATGCTTCCCGATATACATATGACCCCTGTCCACAAAAGGAAAGCAAAAGAGATAATAAAAATTGTAGATATCATTTTGTTCTTCATTGTTCTTGACCCACACAGCTCTTGCTTAAAAGGACTCTCTCTGGAAGTGAAATGTGGTGGGGAATTCTGAAGAAAAGTTTGGATTAATAATTGCAAAGGGAGTATTCAAAGAACTTTCTGTAGTCATTTACCAGGGGAAATATGTCACTTTATTTTTAGAAGCTTTGGTTTATTTTGAAATCACTTGGGGGACAGGCTGTTTGGAGGGACAAGAGATTGAATGTTTGACAAGGTCTTGTACCTGTTCTGGTAGAGTTTTTCTGGGGTTGATCAACTTAGAAACACAAATTCACACGGTAGCCCCAATCCTCTTTCCTTTTGTGCATTGTTTCATGTATGTGCTAATCCTAACATTCTCTCATTTTACCCACAAGATATGGATAAGTAGGTAATTACTTAGACAGCTAAAGTAAAACTCAATACTCAACTGTTTTGCTCAATTGACCGTATAATTAAAGCTATTTTTGTTTGTCTTGCATATTTAAATAATTGTTTCAACTAATGAGCTAAATCTATTTTTTCCACTGATTTTGTATTTGAACAGTATCAACTTGACTAATTTTATAAAAAGATCACATCAGAAAAATTCAAAATTTGTATCCAAATGATCACAAATAATAAATGTAATTAGTAATATTGACTTTCTCCTCTTATTTATTTTTATAATGTAGAAAGTTAGAAGTTACTTTTCAAGTTTCATCTAAGCTCATTTTCTATAAGGAACCTTCTTTCATTGTTGGTAGGAATGTAGACTGGACCAACCCCTGTGAAAAGCAATGTGAAGGTTTCTCAAAAGACTAAAAAGGATCTGCCATGTGACTTAGCAATTCCACTCCTACGTATCTACCCAAATAAAACAAACAAACAGAAAAATGAATTCAAACTGAATTACATTTATTTCAGCACTATTTATTATAGTTAAACTATAGAAATAACCTCAGTGCTGAAAAGAAGATGAAAGGGCTATGAAGATATATATACCACACATACACACACAATGAAATACTACTTAGTGATCAAAGATGATAAACTCATGTCATTTGTGGCAACATGAATAGAGCTGGAAGGTATATGGTAAGCACAATAAGCCAGAAGGGGAAAGAAATACTGGATGGTGTGACCTGTAGGGAATATAGAGAAATAAGACAGAGGGCCAGACAAAGAAAACCGCTGAAATCAATCTCTGACAGATGACCACAGATTTAAGGCATGGGGTGGCTGCATAAGTAGGAGAAGGGGTGAGAATGGGACTGATTGGGGGAAGGCACAATGGACTATGGTGGCCAACTATGGGTTCTTTTGTGGTAGGAAAGCTACAGTGACCACACCTGAGGGGAGGAATTTTATAGTACCACAAGAGTGTAAAGCAAAGGTACTTCATTAAAATGTTTAAATAAAAAAATAAACATAGCTTTCTGAATTTATAGCTTTATTTCCTTAAGAATCACAATCCTTGCTTTTTTGATGTCTGATGTTCATTTCTAAATTTTTTACTTTTGCATCATTGAAATACAATTGTGTAAATGACCTCTTCTGAACCTCAGGATCTGTGCTTGTTCAAGAAATATAACTGAAAATCAAGTGTGCCCTATAATTCAAGACATTTTGCTTGGGTTATTGGTCTGGGCATGTCTGAAGTAAAAGCATAAACTTCTATGCTCATCTATTCCCTCTGAAGAAGCCTCTGTACCTCTCTCCTACAGTTGCCTCCCAGAGGTAAGTGACCTCTTCCACAGGGGGAAGGATCCACTGGAATCCAGGAGGAAGGCTAATACTCCCCAGGAAAGACCAGTTTCTTAGTTCCAGTTTCTGAAGTGAGATCCTGAATTGCCTTCTGCCACTCTGGAAATGCTTTTGCAGTCACCGCTGGACTGGAAAGGTGGGGCTGTGCATTTCTCAGCTGTTGCAGAAGCTGCACATCTAAATATAGCAGCCTGCCCCCTCTCCCTGTAAATCCAGTCCCAGCTGGCAAAGCCCACCTGGCTCTTTTGAGGCATTCACTTAGAGTAAGTGACTGAGGAGCAGCTGAGATGCCCTCCAGGAATTGGCAGCTGCTGTCAAGTATTCGGTTTCTGTAACTTCAGTGAGCAGCTCTAGGTCATTTTCACAAAACCCAGACACTCTTCAAGATGATTTAATCCAAAGGATCAGATATGACCCCGCAGTCCTTTTTTGATCCCCAAAGCATATGAACACACTGTTCAGGAAGAAGCTTTGTGATCGGCTTACAGGGTTCATCTTTGTGGAACTCCAGCTTGTGAATCTCTCTAAGGGAGAAGGGTTCTTTTCTCCTCTTCTACTGTGAGCACAATATTGTCGTTATTATTTGCACTTTTCTAAGCTTCACATGGTAAAAATTCAGTCCTCCTCTTGGGGAAGGCAGCCTTTCTTTAAAGCAAGAATTGTAGCGTTTTCCTAATATAAACGCACATAGAGGTTTTGTAATATAAAACTCCTGCAGGCATTCACTGATGTTTCCCTTCTGGCCTAAACTGCTGGGTGTGACTAGTTTAAAAGCTGTCAAAATGACATAAAACAGTTATTAAAACCACTGGCTGCCTCACTGCCAGAGGGCAATATTGTTCCATAAATAGTCTGCATTGCAACAGTGCTGAGAGCAAGGCTGAGCCATCGCACCTCAGGGCAGAAGTCATTTTAAACATACAGTAAAGTGCAATCATATGTAGAGTTCACATGCACTAAATGGAAACACATTTTTGCAGCAGCAATTTGGGCAATAGGTACAAGTGAAACACAGGTATTTTCAGTATCTATTTGAGCACCTAAGTGAACATGTAATTGCACAATGAGCCTTTCACAGCAACTCAATTAAACATGTAAATTACTGTCAAATGTTCCCAGCAGCCACAGACCATTTTCAGTGTCCGATGTCATTATCCTCTATCAGGCATTTGTACATCAGAGTACACATTTCTGTAATTAAATAGCACTTATTTTTACTTCCAGTCCCATTAGTAATATTTAAAATCGGAAGTACTATATTGTTTTTCTTCTTTTCTGGCTTGGATTCATTATATGCTTAATGAAACTATCCTCTCTGGAATCAGTGAATTCCTATAGAGGCCTGTTTTAGGAGCTTTGTTTTTGGAAAGGTAGGGTGACTACAGAGTTCTTTTTAAAGATAAAACAATATGAATGTGTTGTACCCAAATGTCTTTTTTTTTTTTTTTAAGAATTATTTATTTGTGCATACAGAACTGGGGTACGGGCCAGACGCTCAGGGG
>NW_004567123.1:7951226-7959509 GCF_000260355.1 Condylura cristata
TAACCTGCTGTGAACTCATGTGGAAGCGGCTTTAGATTCTCAGTGCTGTGCTTTAACCCGCTGCGCCACCAGGGAGGGCCGGCTTTAACTTCTTAGTGCAGTGCTTTAACCCGCTGCACCACCACGGAGGGGCCCAAATGTCTTTTTAACACACTCACCAACAGCATACACTCAGGAGCTGCTGGTAATTTATACAGAAAGCCAATCTCAAGAAATAATGAAAAAGTATTTGTCCATAATATTGTTTAAGCAACTGTTTAATACTAAGAAACTGGTGGTATTTCTTTTGTTTAAGTAAAGGTGTTACTTTGTGAAAATGAATAGACAAGCTCAAGGCATTACTATAAGGCCCTTTGTGTGTGTAAAACTAGAAGTGAGAAGTCAGAACCTTACTATGGAGTTCATTTCTAGAGTGGATGATAGTTCTCAGTATAAGGCTGGTCAGTTTTTAATTCTTCCAAGACAGTTTAAGTAAGGAAGTATCATATGCATTCCTGATAAGAAGCTCCTCTATGATGAACAGTATTATTGAAAATATCCTGTGGGCATCTTATGGGCAGGGCAGTAGTTCAATTAAATTAGGAGAACATTTGCCATATTGAATATTACTGATTTAACCAGTTGAGATGGAGCTGAATGAGTTGATTCAACTGGTCTACTTTGATCTCTCTTTCTATTGAAAAATAACTATTGCTGTTTCTACTTTTCTTTTTTCCTTAGGATAGAGAAGTTCTGAAGATATAAAATGCTCATATTTCCACAGGGTGTTCCTTTCCTTTTGTTTTGGTTTTACTTTCCAAAAAAATTATGCAAAGGGTTGTGTTCTGAAGTTTCAAATGATTTCAAAAATCAAACCTATCCAATCAATTTCTCAGTAATTGGCTTTGAAGAAACTGAGACAAGAGCAATGCAAACAAAGTGCTTTTAAATAAATCATAATTACCCATGCAAATGTCTCCAATAATTTGAGGGTTTAATCAGATGACTAACAATTTGGAAGCCCGCTGCATTTGGTAATGTGACAGGCAGGAGGAATGTAGAGAAAGCAGTCGGGTAGGGACGCTCTGTGATTTAAGAAGAAACAAGAAGATCTAAAAGCATCCAAACTTGGAAAAGTCTTGTAACAAGAGGTTGTTTGTCCCCTCACCTTTGTAGTAAAGATCTTTGGACCTGTTTTTAAGTCTTGAAATTGATCTGGAATGCAAATTTTCTAAGAGTGTGTGTGTGTGTGTGTGTGTGTGTGGTGTGTATGTATGGAGTGTGTGTGTGAACAATTGTGTGTAACAAAGTGCAGGTGTTGTTGATGATTCAGATAAGCTTCGCCCACTGCTTCTCTGCTCCTTTCATATGAGTATCCTAATGTCCTCTCTTGCCACCCAGACTTCTGCTTTCTAATTACAGAAAACCTTTCAAAGAGGTGTACTCGTATTGCTCTAGATGATGCAACCTTTAACAATGTTATTCTACTCCTGCTTGGGGGGTTAAAAATCAATATGGTATGTGACTTCTTTGTGATTTTTTTCCCCCTGCAACCAAGAAGCAAACTACTCCACTTAGAGCAGTTTTAATTAAACTGAATACATTATAAAACACTCTCCTAATTTGCTTTGCCTAGAAAATGTTTTTTAAAGTGTTACAAATCAATCAACTAATTGAGCTATGTAGTAGGAAATGCAGATGGCATCTAGTTACTCTGCGTATTCACTCTGCCAACCAAGTGCCTCTTGGAGGCAGGTTTGTGGTGTGGCTGACAATTTGTGTGCCGTGCATCAATGTAGCAGTGCCAATGATTACCAAGGAAACACATCACAAAATAACTGATCAAGGTTAGAGAAGGTGTCAAGAGGATAGAGATGGCACAGCAAGAACACCTTGCAGCCCCACTTACCATCCATTCATTCTACATTGGACCAAGTACAGAAAGTCTTATCTGCCTTTTCACAGAATGGCTAATGGAGAGTGAGGTCCTACCTGCTATGCTGATTGATTTTGCCACATATTACTGGGAGTTGTTAGGGCTGCTATGCCCTTTCAGTTTAATTCCATAAGTATTCAACATGAGGCACAGTATCTGGTCTGACAAAGACACGCAGACTGATGGCCAATGTGAAGTCTTTGTCCTGAAGCAATTTTATTTATCAGGCATTTATTGAACACATATATTTTTAGGCATGATGTTGGGTGCATAATAGTCAAATACAAAAATAAAGTGCCTCTTTATTGTCTCTGCCTTCATTGTACAATATTGTTTTATGTTATTCATGAAAGCATGTGTGAGACAAACATAGGGAAAAAACTAAATTAGCCTGGGAGATATTTAAAATCTTTTATAGAGGAATCAAATGATAAAGCATATTTTAGTGCAAACACATATGGACTTTCAGTCATGGAGAAAGTTCAGCATGATCTGAAATGTCAAGTCTTCGTTGTTTGATAGCTACCCAACAACTCTCTGTAGTTCATGTTCATGTGAAATAGACTGCTATCTATTTAATCCAGAACTACATATATTTCTCTCTCCTCTCACATTTGAGATTGTTGTTGAAAGCACTGCTCTGGCTGTTGTTAGGTGAAACCACATTCAATGTGGGAACATCCAATTATTCAATAGCCATATGCTCACAATGCTTTAGAACCATTGACTGAGATTTTATCAGAATATAGCCAGTTTCCCTGAAATGCCTCATAAGTCACGTAAGATTTTTAAACCCTAAAACTCAAAGGTTAGAAGATGTAGGTAAAAGGTAAAAAAAGCAGAACTGTAAAGAATAACTTACATCGTTTCTAGTGTTTTCAATCAGCCATAGGTACCTGTTATCTTCAAGTTTTAATGGACTCGAAATTTGTGGGAAAGTCTACCCAAATGCCAATAGATAAAAATACGCTTAAATCAGTAAGGCTAAAACTCAGACCTCATCTCAAAATTCCTAGCACCATCTGAATCAGAAAGCATGGACGTAGTCCCAGCAATCTTAGTTGAAAAAGTCTTCCCTCTAGTTGTTATATGGATTTATTTTGAAAAATACCTCTTTAGTCTATCTGTAATCCTAATAATCAATATGTCTATTGAGTTGAGTGCTATTTAATACAAAAAAGAAAAAAAAATTACTAAGGTACATTCTTTCCATTCAAATTAGAATAAGTTACTTATAAAAAGTTAATGGCCAGCTTTTTCTGGATATTTTTGGTAAAAGGACCAGGATTTTTGATTATCTGATGAGTCATTTATAGAAAAAACCTTGGATAATTATTTTAATGAATATTTTACATTTAAATATCTACTACAGATTGTGCCTACAGCACTATGATTGGCACAATAATTGGCACAATGATTTAATATCTACCATTAATTCTATATGTTAAGTAACATAAAATTATTCACATTTTTTTGCATATTTTGTGTCTACCTGACCTATCAGATTTGGGAAGAGGTACTTAAATATCCCATGGTGAATTAATTTATCATAACAGTCCTATGATCCTACTTTTGCTCTGTGTTTGCCTTATATTTATTTTTGTACTATATAATTTAACATTTGAATTCCCAGGTTCATGTAGGATTCCACTCTTGCATATTATTTGCAAACTATTGTGAATTACACTTGCTTTGCAAATGATCAATTTGTGTCTCATGTTTCAGTATATTATATCATCCATTCACCCATCTACTCCTTCTCACATTCAACTCCAGAGTCATCTCCTCTGTATGACAAATCTTCCTCTCCTACTTTATCTACCAGAACCATTACCTCAACATAATGCAAAAGCACAAGTGCACTCTGCAATTACATAGGAACATACATGAAAGAAAAAGAACTTTGATGAGATACTATGATTGATATTGGCTTCTTAAGTGTTAGCACAAAGAACATGTAAGAGAGCAAAATGGAATGTTCCACTACAGAGGAATAGCTATAATGTTTAATGCCATTAGTTTTAGCTCAGAAACAAAGGTTGTTCCTCAAGAGATAACCATACAATGAAAAAGAGCATAAAGTTTTTGATAGGGATATTAGCAATACTAGTCGGTGTCTGTAGTGGGACTGTGCATAGTGGAATAGAAATCCACATGTATTTTTATGTGATGTGATCTGTGTATGTGCGTGTGTACACACATGCATAGAGGAGTTTGGATTGTAATTTATATGACCCTTCACCAGTTACTATTTTAGGAGAAATCACAACAAAAGGTAAAATATTTATCTTAATAGCAACACTTTTTATCTTTTTCAACTGGCATTTAAATTCTTTCCACTTCATCTCAGAAAAGTTCAGTACTTTAGAGGATGTCTTCTACCATTAGGTTTTCCTTTGTTTCAAAGTCCTAAAATATCCATAATAACACCTAACTTGAAATCATGCTTCACAAAATAGTCTTGCATAAAAGTTCAGGGGAGCAAATATTTTCCACTCCAAATACACCTTTGGCAAAGTGATTTCTTGGGAAGGGCTCTGAAGATTGGGCCAGAGACTGCACATTATTGAAAATGACATATATAAACTTCTCTATATAAAATCCTCTGTAAAGGTATTTCCTTAACTGTTCAAGAAAGATGTTATCTCATTTCAAAAGGATAAGGTGCTTAAAGAAAAAATAAATAAAGGTAAACCCAAAATTTTCATAAGGTGTAACCAGTGTTTCTAGTTCAAACCTGCTTGGGAAATAATGCAGAGAGACAAGTGCTTTCAAGCGAGAGCTAGAAGGCCTGCCATCTTGGAGATCAGCAAGGTTAGAGTAGAGCTAAAGACTGGACAATTTTTACAAATGGTAAAGTGCTATTATGAATAATGAACTTCTCCATTTATATCCATTTTTGTTGTTGTTGTTTGTGATCACCTACATGACAAAGCCTGAATGAAACAATTATACTCCAGTTGAAAGATGATATCATGAACCTTAGAATTGCAGGAATTCCTGGAACTTTGATGTGATCTCAGCTCTGTATTTCAGAGTAGAGAGGAGTGGAAATGCAAGATGTGCACACTGGTACCATGTACTACTTCCACAGGCCATTTGACATAACTGACTAGAAAATATTCTCCTGTATAGAGACACAAAGGCAAGCTATTACCTAGATAGATGGGCTGCGACTTGCTCACATACATAATACTTCCTTTCTCACTCACAGACCATCACAAGATCAGGCAAGAATTTCTGGCTAAGATGGTATGTCCACAGTATAGGTTTTCCTTCTTATGGAGCCTCCAAAGGTAGAGTTTTCTGACATATATTACAAACTCATGCTTGGAAAATAGCAAATAAGAATAATATTAGGGTATTTTGAGAAGCGGATAAAAGGAAAGCATCTTTTATCTTTATATTCAAGAAAATATGCTTTTAATTCAACAAAATTTTCAAAACAATGAAATTAGCCTGCTACTGTTCAACAGGGCACATAATTTCTAGGCTTGAAGAACAACATATAACCTTGAAGAGTTCAGCACATAGTTTTTAGCTACAAAGTATTATTTTCCTGCTTCTTTCAAATATGAATATATCATATGAAACTATGCTATACTGGGGAAAACTCCAGTATCTCAATCATGTGACTATTTAAATGTAATGAAAAACTCTCCAGTTAATCACTGCTCATTTTGTAAGGAGACATTTAAACTTGTATTAGAGGTAATGGCTCATCTAATTTATTCTTGAGGCTAAATTTTGACTTACAAAAAGGTTTATATTCTTTTCTTTAAATTTATTTTTATTTGTGCAAACAAGAGCTGGGCTGCAGGCCAGTGGTGTGTGGGGGTGGGAGTAGGGGGGGGCAGTTAGAAGGTTCACCAGAGACAGAGTGGGGAACAGAACTGGCAGATCTACTGAAATACACTGCTGAGGGGAGCAGTGAGCGAGACAGGAGAGGTCTGCTATACCATATGGGTCAGCTCCCTGGCCAGGGATTGACCTCACACTGCAGGCTGTGGATAGCTTCATAGTACTGTGCTTTAACCCCTGTGACACCATGGAGGCCCAAAAGTTTATATTCTTAAGGGAAAAAAAGTAGGCAACTTTGAAATAAATCTTTTAGAAATACAGGATCTGGGAATAAATAGGCCTCTGAAGATGACAAACATCAATTAAAACTCAATGCCATAGAAGTTCCAACTCCTTGATTCCTATAAAGTCCATTAATTTCCAAAATTAAATGAATATTGATTAGGCACCTACTCTGTGAAAGATACTGTTTTAAGCTGTATATTTTGCAAATTGCATCTATTTTGGGTAACATAAAAAATAAACACTTGAAGAAATAATGGAGCAATATAATTTCATAGAATGACAAGTACTGGGGCCATTATAATAGTGAGAGTGATTGAGTGAGAATTTCTGCATATGATCATTCAATACTAATTTTTCTCTTCTTTCATGGAAGAATAACAGTTGTCAGTTACAGTAAACAAATTGTAAACAATTAGGTCTGACTATGCTAGAAATAAAAAAAAATAGATAAGCTGTAGGATTGCTATCAAGGGAGAAAAATATCAAATCACACACATCATCTATTCAAAATTGGAAGTTCATGTTAGGACTACAGGTACATGCATATTACTGAAAAAGATTTGAAGTTGGACTGTGAAGTATAAGTGATGTTTACTTAAATGTCAGTAGAGGCATTTAGGCAAAGGGGAGACTACAGGTAGAGGCCTGGAGGTAGAAAAATTGAAGGATATTTTAAGGATCAGAAATTTAATATGAACAGAAATATCATCATAAAAATCCTTCAGTAATATCTTTATCAATGGTAGATTTCTGAAGCACCCTCTCCCCATAAACACACTGAATGAACAAAAAACAAAATCCAGAAATAGAGTCATTCCTAAGTATAGAGTAAATCAGAAGATACACATTTAGAAATGCCTATAAATACCTTTCCTGAAACAGCACCACAGAATCAAGGGAGGACTCCAGTTTCAAGCTTGCTCGAGTATCAAAGGGTTTGGCCTTTATACCTAGTGGCCTGACTTTTAAGATCCCCACCTGAGAGGTGAAGTCCCAAAAACCTGAGCTCTGAAAGTCAATGGAACTTGCAACTGGGAGATCCACAATATCATGACACTATATAGCAGGTATTAATCAACACTAGTATTCGCTGCTGCTGCCACTACAGCATTCAACACAGAAAACAGGAAAAATCCATCTCCTAGACCTTCCCTGAATAGGCTCCATTTGGATACTCTAAACACTGAAGCCTAATTTAACATGCATTTAACCCAGAAGCAATCCTCCTCAGAGGTCAGGGAACCTAAGGAGCAATTTCCTTTTCTCTCCCACTCTCACCAAACCCAAGTCACAAGTTTCCTCCTAGTAGAGATTGCACACACTGTATTCCCCAGTTTTTGCAGATTCTGCTCAAGGGGTGGGTCCCAGCCCTTTTGGCACTGATAGCTACAGGGGCTTCCATTCATGAGTCTCACAGCACTGCACAAGTAAGAAAGCAGTTCTTACTGAACTACTGCTGTACATAATATGAAGAGACATGCTCTCCTGGCCTTTCTTTGAAACTTGTCTATCTACTTACTTCAAACATTGCTACCTGAGGGTCAGTTTCCTAATTTAACAAATGTCCAGGACTGAATGGAGACCAGGGAAGCCCACTGATACATTTCCTGACCTCCCTGTTATCCTGCTTCCCATCATTGGTAGTTCTTTGGAAGGAGCCTAGTTATATGTCTGGTGTCCCAGATTTTGCAGCTGCTGTCTAAGGTACAGATCCCTGGATTGCCTGACTCTGATAGCCAATGATGCTTGCATTTAGTACTGTAGGAAACTAGGAAGTTGTTATTATTATTATTATTATTTAACAAACCCAAGAGTATCTTCTTAATGCCAGGGACTACTGCACAAGACACAGGCAAATATATCCACCTTCCAGTTTGCCTCTGGAAGGGGTCTAACTGTAAAATTTCCCAGCTACTTTCTGAGAATCTGACTTCCAACTAACCTGTATCTAAATATAACATAACTTCTTAGAAGGTAAATTAGGATGAAAGCAAATGTGACTTTGAAACCAAAACAGACTCATCAGTAAGGTTCATCTTTTTCAAGACTGTGAGAGTTGGGTGGCTTATCCAATTAATTCACAGAAAACAACACAGAGAATCAAGGAAAAACAGAAAACCGAGGATAAACTCTATAGGAAAAAAAAAACAACAACAAAACTCTAGATAAGTACCTTAATGAAATAAAATGATTTACATGAGGTGGAGATCAAAATAATCATAAATAGGGCCCTCCCTGGTGGCACAGCGGGTGAAAACACACCACTAAGAAGCTGAAACCAC
>NW_004567123.1:7959849-8185025 GCF_000260355.1 Condylura cristata
TATATATATATATATATATATATATATATATATATATATATATATATATGTAAAGGGCTTCAAGAGTTCAAGAGCAGAATAGATCATGTGGGAGAAAGTATAGGTGAACTCAAGAAAGGGCAGTAAAATTCAGCCAGAGGAATAAAAGATGAACAAGTGAAAATGAATGAATATAAGTTTGGAATTTATATTATACCATAAAAGAAACCACTATATACATATCAGAGTTCCATAAGGAGAAAAGAGAGGAAAGGGGAAAAGAGTTTATTCAAAGAAAAAATGGTTGAAATACTCTAACCTGGAGAAATGGACACCCAGTTGTGGAAACCAGAGACTACAGGGAAAAAGTGGACCCCAAAAGACCTACACGCTGATACATTACAATTACAAAATTAAGACCATGAGAGAATCTTCAAGAAGCAAGATGAAACAACTTGTTAAATAAAAATTAAACTCCCTAAACGTATTAGATGTTTCAGATGCCACTTTAGAGGCTAACAGACAACGAAATAATACATTCAATTACTGGTGAGAAATACTAAACAAAAATACTCTAGCTGGCAAAGTTGTTCTGTGGAATTGAAGGAGAGTGAAAGGTTTTCCAGGTAAGCAGAGTTGAAGGAGTGCCATGACTACTAGACTAGCTTTACAAAGCATGGGAAAGGGATTTTTGCAAATTGGAACAAAAGAAGACAGAGATTAGAATAGTGGCTATCAGGGACTGGGTGTTTAGAAAATGTATGTTGGTTGGCCAAGATTAAAAACTTCAGGTATAAAATGAATAAGCTCTGGGGAGCTAATATACTGCATGAGGCTATAATTAATAATACTAATTATACACTTGAAGTTAACTGAGAAAGCAGACATTAGCATTTCCTAGGACTGAAAAGAAATGGTAATTTTGTGACACAGTGGAGGCTTAAACTCAACACCATAGTGGTAACTGTTTTTGCAATGTGTATGTATATTATATCAAAAAGTTGTGTATTTAAGTATATACAATGGCATATATTGACTATATCTAAATATGACTTAATTTATTAGAAGGTAAATTAGGATATGATTTCCATTTGATTTAATGGGACCTTGAAAACCCAAAGAGATGATTGAGATTTTGACTGCTGAGACATAAGCATGGCGGATATTTTTGCATGTCAGTAACCTTTTCTATTTTGTGTTGCAGCAAAGCAGACTTAATTTCCAAGTGTATTTATATTATGTCCTAAATATTTCATTTTCTTCCTGCTTGATTTTAACTTCTTCCAATGATGCTACAGCCATGGGATGAATAGCATTGGAGGCCTTGTGTATAATTGGGTTGCATATATGCACAGTTGGTAGCAGGTGAGATCCTTAGAGATTCTGTCATTGCTCCATTGAGATGCTCAGATATTAGGGAGAAACAGTCTGCTTAACCAGAGTCTCAGTTTGTCAGCAGGTGTGGGATTTCAACAACTTTGCACAAGTCCTTCAATCAGCCTTGAAGTTGCTGTTGTTGGTGGGGTAGTTTGAATATCAAATTCTGAAGTCAATATACAACTTTTGGGGAAAATATCTTTGGGAAAAAGTGAGATTTTCAAATACAACTGACCTGATATTACAGTTAAGAAGGCACATACAGGCAGTGCATGACTTATTTACAAAGTGCTTATATATTATAGTTGCTTATAAATTGTAGTTGGCTTTCATATTCTGCCAATATCAGCATTTATATATTGAGATGAATGTATGATGATTAACATCTTTTTTATTTACCCAGTGACTTTTAAGGATGGACATAAACAGGAGAGAGAAAAAAAAAAGTTCACATTGAAGAGTTGCTTCAGTCAAAATCTAAAAGCTGGCCAGTATCAAAGCACAGATTCAGCGAATCAGTTATTTATTTTCAAAAATTACCTATATATATATTTTTTCAATTCCCTCTGGCAACAAAGTTTAGTAAAAATTAGAATACACAGCCACACAAACTCTGGATGGTGAGATTCTTCTCACACAGACTCCCTATACTGTAGGCTGCTCCCTCTCCAGAGTAAATTACTAAAATGAAATGAAAACTGAAAAGGGAATTACTCAGATAATTTAGGTGAAAAATAAGTTCTCTAGAAACATCCATATTGAGGCAAACATGTTTTCTATGGTTCACATCATCCTGATAATTGCCTTAATTCTCCATTTTGTTTTGCTTCTGTAGACAGCTTAATGGCAGTTAAGATTTTTTGGAACTTGCAGCATAAGAATAAATACTCAATTAAAGCTTTTTCAGATGAGTCAGAGATAGAAAATCACTGTAGCTGTAAGTGATGCATGTTCTCCACTCCCAAACATTTCCTGGCCTGTAGGTTTTCAGATGAAATTTGAAACAGAGAATATTCATACTGATAAACTAAAGAGAATAAATCAGTAATTCACAAAAAAACATAATTTCTTCCTTTTCAAAGTGTCAAATTAAAGTCCATTTGCTCTCTATCGTCTGAGATACAGATCACTATTACCAAAATCATTTGGAAAATTTAGAAGACCATTGCCATTTGTTAGGCAATTGTATAGTAGGTCTGGAGAGTCAAGCAAGATTAATTAAAAATGTAAGTCATTATTTGCTTAGTATTTACTTAGCAAGTATTTACTGAATCAGATGGCTAGATGCTATTCTAGGAGTTTAGTATCAAACAGTGAAAAATAAAAAGGCTTTGGACCTTATGGAATTGAAAATTTTTGTCAGGAATTAGATTGATTAAACACTAGAAATTGCAAGTATATAAATTATACACTGTGTGTAAGGATGAAAATATCTATGGCAAGTGAATAAATGATTTAAGGAAATTATAGGGGAGGATGTTACTTTCTTAAACTGGCGACGGAACCAGTAAAGTAAATGTGAAATATGCCAACATGTGAAGGCCCTGAGTGAGCTAGGCACATGGAAATCCACAATAGAATAATCTATGCCATGAAAATATCCCAAATGGAGGTTCCAAAGCAGGAATCTCTTTCATGTGTCTGAGGAAGAGCAAGGAAGTGGTGGCAAGAGTTCGAGTAGCAGTTGTCTATGTAAGTCAGAAATGCAGGGAAGTACTGGACAGAAAGTGTAAGTTTGGGATTTTAATGTTCTCTAGCTAGTCTCTTCTACTGTTCACTCCTCTGCAGTGTCTGGGAATGTGTCCCGGGCTTTGATTTGGACTTGTTCATAAACCTAATTTTCCTACCTCTAGTGTCCATGGGGGCTTAGATAATGGGGTTATGGCACTGAAACTTTCATGCAATGTGAGTGAGGCACAGTTATAAAGGTTTGAAACAATAAAATTAGACATATTGATGAAAAACCAGTAAACACTAAAAAATCCTTATTTTTAAACATTTCACTTGGCTGGAAATTAATTTGTCTAAGATTTTGCTATTCATTATAATATTATTATAGTAGCAATACAATTACAGCAATTATAATTGTTTTCATAAAAACTTCTTATGATAAAATAGCTCAGAGTCAATCTATATTTCTCAGCCTTCGCTGATGTTCAGAGGAGTCATGTGACTGACTTCTGGGCCAATGAAACACAGACAGATCATGTATCATAATTGCAAATGTAAAAGTACTCTTTCACAAGTTCTTCCACACTATCTTTCTTCCTTGTCTGACAACTAGTCAGAGTATCTATTGACTGGACAAAGACCTGTGGAATTGCAGAGACTAACTGGCAAGACCCTGGGACCCTGAATGACTTAATGGATAACAGTTCCCATGTCAACCTACACTGGATGATAGATATTAATGGATAACAGTTCCCATGTCAACCTACACTGGATGATAGATAGACGGGAAAATAAATCTTGTTATGAAAAGTTACCAAAATTAGGTAGTTAAATTACAGAAAAGTTGCATATACTGACAGAGAAACTGAATGTTTACTACATGCCAGAGAGGAATCTAAGCTTTTGAAATATCATTTCATTATGCCAACTTTGTATCTGTCCTTGAAGTGAGTTTAAGAGAGGGATATTTCATTTTTCAAAGTCTGTCTTCAACTTCTACCAGTTTTGAACTTCTCCTTATGCTATTTTATACCCTATGTCATCTTCATTTTTTTTTCTTCTGTTTTCATCCTATATTTATTGCTAAAGTACAAGGCAAATATAGCCCATTACTGTTGTCCAGGGCCCACTGGAACCTCATGATTGCTTAACAGACTTCTAATATTTTGCCTGAAGTGGACTTGATGCTAACATTTTAATTGTTCTCTTTCAACCCTTTTTCTTCTTATTGCAGCCTGTGTCTATTCTTACTACTGAAAATGTCTCCGCTAACTTAAGCGGAGAATTTTCGCTCCCAAATTACTTAATACTTTGTGTCTTTTAACCTGAAAATTTCTGACACTCTGCATTTGCAAAAGTACTTCTCTGGGAGCTTAGAATTTTGCATTTCCATGTACTTCATCTGTGTTTCCTTACCTTTAAATGTGGTCTCAGACTGGCTCTCTTCTCACGGAATAGTATTTTCTCTGATTAGAGGATTAAATCTGTAAAATGATGACTTGCAAATCTAGATTTTAAGCCTCCCTTTCTCTTTAAATCCATATTCCTAGTTATGATTTGGTATCTTTAACTTACTGTGTTTGAAAGCACTTTGGACTCTACATCATCAACCCTTAATCATCATTTTGCCTCTAACCTACATAAGCAAACTACTCCTAATATGAAACTGATTGGTGGATTAAGTATCCAATAAGTGGCTTCTTGATGGAGATCTCCTTTCACCCAATTTCTACTTTTATACTCAGTTGGCCACAAAAGGACATGAATCCTAACTATTATACCAATTAATTTCTCTCCAACCTCATAGCTACTATCTTAGCTCAATACTCTATCTTTTAAAATTTAGATTTGTAGACTAAAGACTCTGCTCTCTCTCTCTCTCTAAAAATCTATATAAAATCTATATGTGATTTTTCATTTAGTTACCAAAGATACATAGGTTCCCTTTGTCTCAGTGTCACAGTGTAATGATAAACATAAAAGACCGATTGAATGAACATTCCCAAGCTCAAGTCTGCCATGGGATTTATTGGTCTCCTTCCAAAGAAAGCATTTGTCTCAAATTTTATTCTTAGGACCTGACATCCCCTGCTTGACCCTGAGATTCACTTCCTATGGTATATCTATTAGGTAGTTTTGCTGGGCATACTTCAGCTTCTGGGATTCTGTGCACCATCCCAAACATACCTACTTTAGCTTTTTTTTTTTTCCCTTTTCCATAATTATTTTTTGTGTGTAAAAGCAAACCAAGTTATCTTCTACTCCTCTCCTTATTAATATTATTTCCCATAACCTCATAAATATTACCTTAATTCCTCATTGTTTTTGCTCATCTGCTTTTTGAACATTTCATCAGCAAGATTTCATTCCCAAGAACTACCCATATCATCAAATGTTGTGGAACATATACCCTGTAATTTTTTCTTCCTTCATTTACTCTCTTCTTAATTCCCTAAATTCTCTAACTGTATGTATCTTTTTGACTTTCTAGCTACCCACTTACTGATTTACTTTCTTCACTGACTCTTTTTCCTATTCATCATGTGTTTCTATTCTCCTAAGGTTCATTTTTACTCACTGTGTTTTCTTCCTAGAAGCCCCTTAAAGTAAACATTCAAGTTATTGAGGTAATGGTTGTAATGAAGTAATGTATTGGTTACCACAAATAAATTATTTACAGTAAGTTATTAACATTTGGTGAATTATTTGTTTTCTTAATAAGTTAGAGATTTAGAATTATTTTAATAGTTCTGGTAATGACACTGTTCTTGATTTTCATGCAAATAGACTTTCTTCAGTAATATGACATTAGATTATTAAATGGAACTGAATATTATCAGGTAGATCGATGGCCTTCTGCCACTAGTGTAGTGCAAACTTTTCTCTTTGTTCATCACTATAGCCCAGGTACACAGACATTGCCTGACATGTAGTATATTTTTATTGCTGAGTATGTTCAACCAAGTAAGATTCAGCTGAGAAATAGATTTTTAGCTTCTCCCTGAGTATGAATTGATTCACATCTTGATTTCTAAAACTCTCTTGAATTTCTCTCCCCATATGCCAACTGTGGGCTACAACTTTATATTTGGATTCCCTGTAGTCATTTCAAGTTGGACAAAACTAAAATCAAACACATTATTTTCCAAAATTAATTCAACCTTCTCTCCTGTTCTGAATTGAAGTTTTGAATACCTAGGTCCATCTTTGTTTTGTCTTCCATTCTTACCCTTATATATAATCAGTAAAGCCAGTTAATTCCTTCATTGAACTTTAATACTCCTTTCTCGTATTGCTCCTGCCACTACCTAACTCATTAAGGGCTTGATTATTGAAGTTTTGGTCATTTGACTTTTTATTCATCCTAGATAGACTAGTTATCTTAAAAATAACAGACTTCACTCAGAAATCTTATTTGACTTCCATTACTTTAATTGCATTTTTTTTTTAATTCTCCAAAATCATCTTTGTCTAACTTTTGTATTGGTTTCTCTTTTACCTAAGTTCCATAAAACTGGTTTACCTTTAGCTGTAACTGACACATGTGATCCTACCTCCAAGACAGATTCCATATACTGTTGTCCCAACCAGAACTTCCATGTCATTCTGCTGCACATATCTGTACTACACCACTCTTAAAGCACATTGCAAATTCTGTCAACTTCATGAAGACTCACCTGACTACCTCAACTCCAAGAAAAAACTAACTGTATTCATATTGGCGACCCACAAAACTTCTCTTCTTAATTATGCTGTACATTTGGTACACTTGCTCCAGTAGCCTTTGGATTCTCTGTGAGTGTGGATCATTCCAGAGTGAATCTAAATTCATGACTTAGAGAAAATAAGAAACTGATAGTAAAACATTTGAAATGTGTCCAGTTATTTGTTATTTAATTTAGCCCGCACAATAGCTATCTATGTATACATCCTAATATAATAAACAAGAAACTGAGACTAACATAAATTAAGTTTTAGCTAGCAATTGACAGGGCTAGGAACTCTAGAACTCAACCCCCTTTTTCTCCAACATGATATAAAATCTTTTGCACATATATCTCCTCTTTAAAGTCTTATATTCTTTAGAGCACACAGTGGATGTTTAACATATTAAACATATTAGGAAATTTGGGACATTCATTTGGGGACATGGAGAAGAAATGGTCTATGCTGATTTGCCCTCTCTATAAGTAGTTGAGTTCCAAACAATTTTCTTTATCAAGGTAAAAAGTAAAGGCAGTCCCTGGATAGTCAGTTTGTTCCTTAAATTAGTTCTGTGACACTATTAGATGACAAAACAAATATATAGACAATGGAAATGTATGCTGAAAGTTTTCAATAGTTCCTTCCAATACAAAAAGAATGTCAACTTCGCCAGTAACATATCCCAGTACAGAGAGTCATTTTGCCAAGTTAAAGCACTCAATTCCATTCACTGAGCTGACTACCAAAAGTTAAAACTGTTCCAAGTGGATTACAGCATATTAACAATGCCTTTCTGACTTCTCAGCAAAGTACTGAAATCTGGCATGGAACTTCTGCAGGAACGACTCCTCCTATACTTGGGAAAAACTGCTAATCTAGTGACTTCTGTTAAACTGAAGTGATTTTAGTCTTTATTAAAAACAACTTATCTCTATTATAAAAATTCCACCATATTCGTAATGAATCAGACAAATAAATAAATTAGCCACTAGTAGTGACATCATGTGCTTTTGTGTACAAACATTTAAATTAAAAGAACCAAATTGCTCAGTTAAAACATTCTCATTTTCATTGTTGCCACAATTCAAAACAGTCACTGGTGTATTTTCCCAGAAATGAATTATTTTACTATTATAATAGAGAATATTATGAAAAATTAGAAGAATTGAATATATTTATTTGAATCATAGAAAAGGGTAGGTGTGTAATAAAGAAAATACTTGTGAAAGTATGTCAGTGCAATTAGTTAATTAAAGGAATTTCTAACAAAAACACACAGCCTAGAAATTGTATAAAAAGAACAAAAAAATGGGAGTAAGGCATCTTGCTGAAGATGATTCTTACATTTTGAAAGCTTCTTAATAACATACTCTATTTTCAGAGAACAAATTATTGTGATTCTGTATGTCAGAAAAATACCTCACACCAACTGATATTTTCTCTAATGTCTCATCTGTTTCCCAATAAATGTATTTATGTTAAAATTATATATATTTT
Source organism: Condylura cristata (assembly GCF_000260355.1). NCBI lineage: Eukaryota > Metazoa > Chordata > Mammalia > Eulipotyphla > Talpidae > Condylura > Condylura cristata. The sequence goes on from NW_004567123.1 coordinate 7,968,079, forward strand.
TCGTTTTGTACATTTTTTTCATCTTGGTTATAATCCCCATGGACTTCCCATCACCGATTCACCCGTGTGCTGTCACTGTAGGGCCATGTTTCGACCCTGTTCCTCTTTCTGTCCCCAGTAGAATCTCTCTGTTTATAGTCGTTCGTTGATTTTAGTTTTTACTTTATTAAAATTACTTTTTGAAAGGATCATGCTTAGTGAAATAAGCCAGAAGAGAAAAGAAAAAAAATACTGCATAGTTTCACTCACAGCAGGAGTGTAAAGGGTAAGGGGGAAAAAAATAAAGCAATTGCTTTCCAATAAATTTAATTGAATCTCATGAAATCTTACTAACTGGGTGACCCAGGTCACTTATTTCACCCTTTCTGTCTCTTTGCTGATGACCTCTATCAGTTATGATGACACATTTGAATAATGGAGGAGTGTCTGAACCCTGGGTTATAACATCACACACTGCAGAACTCCAATGTTACGACTCCATGTGACTCCTAGACCTTCCATCCTTCGCTTGTGTCTTGGATCATTCCTCTAATTTAGTCCTGGCTTTATCCAGTGTGCCAACCTCTCCCAGGGTCTGGCATCTTTGCCTACAACACTGACAGTCAATAGCCTACTTGTTTAAATGTCAAATTCCTATTCATTTATCTAAACACCTTCTACAAATATTTTCTAAAATCCTTACCACCATCCCGACCCATATCAGAGCTAAACACTTCTCCTTTGTGTTTCTGCAGAGATTTGTGTATATCTCTTTATTTTAAAAAAATATTTATTTATGCTTATAAGAATTAGAATACAGGCCAGAGGTGAAGGGGGTAATAGTATTCTCCAGAGACAGAATGGGGAGCATAACAGGCAGATCTACTGAAATACACTGCTGAGGGGAGCAATGGAGAGGTCTGCCATGCCATGAGAGTCACCTCCTGGCCGGGAATTGAACTTGCTTCAGTGGCTGCAGACACACTCATGGTGCTGAGCTTTAACTCTCTGAGCCACTAGGGAGGGCCCATCTTTGTGTACAACTCTAATACAAATTTCCTAGCACACATAATTCTAGGTTTTTGCATCTCTTTTCTGGACCACACAGTGGTCCTTGAAAGCTCTGTCTCCTTATAATTTAAATAGCATACTCATGTAGGTATTCTACTGATTTATGATTTTCTGCTGTTTTTAACTTTTTTTTTTAACTTTGAAGTCATGTGAGGAAATTTGAAAAAAACAATCCAGAGAAAGGACATAAAATGTACAGACACTCCCACCCTCCCATTCAGGCCCTGGTACTCATAATCCTGGTTATCATGTTTTTGTGTACATATTCACAGGGTTGGGGTAGATGGACCTGGCTTGCCTAATGGCGTAGAATAACTTCTAGTGTCCCTTCCTGGTGGTGCAACAAGTTAAAGCCAGAGCTGCCTCAGCACAACTTTGATCCCCAGCCAGGGAGGTAACCCACATGGTGCAACAGACCTCTCCTGTCTTGCCTAATGATCCTCTAAGCAGCATACTTTGTCAATCTGCCTGTTCTGCTCCCCCCATTGCTCTGGTGAATACTCTCACTGCCCCTGCACCTCTGGCCCATACCCCAGTTCTGTATGCATAATAACTCTTTAAAAAATAAATAGCTTTTAGGAGTGTCCACTCTAGTGCCAGCCTACCAGGGTACTGACTCTAGGCAACTGCTAACTAACTTGATCACCCAGAACTAAGTCGCTTAACCTCTCTTTGCCTCTGTCCCACCATCTGTAAAATGAAGATAATGAAAGCACTAACACTGTAGGATTCTGTAAGCTTAAATGGGATGATTCATGTAAAGTTTAAGACCATGCTGCACACAATGACCACACACAAGTGCTAGAAGCTGTTGTGATAACCAGCATTAGTTTTTTTTTTTTTTTTTTTTTTAAGATTTATTTATTTATGCTTATAGAACTCGGGTACAGGCCAGAGGTGTGGTGGGTGAGAGGATTCACCAGAAACAGAGTGGGGAGCAGAACAGGTAGATGTACTGAAATACACTGCTGAGGGGAGAAGCGAGGAGTTCAGGAGAGGGTCTGCTATGCCATATGGGTCAGCGATGGGGGGAATCAAACTCTTGCTGCAGGGGCTTCAGAGAGATTCATAATATGGTGCTTTAACTCGTTGCTCCACCTGTGAGAGCCACCATCTTTAGTTTTTACTGTGAAATTTTCCCTCTTCAAGCAGGGCATAGTAGGGCATACTGTCTTCACCACTTTTCTGGGAGTTTAGGGCAAAAGTCTATCATTTTGCCACAAAAAGGGATAGAAACCAATGAGCTGAATTCTACTCTCTTCTGAGACTTCTTTACCAGTCTAGTGGGAAACTGGGAGAAGACAGTAATTTCCTAAAATGCAGTTCAGCCTAGGACCAATTTATCTAATGATTAGTTCCACACTTTAATAGAAAACTTTTTGAAGGTTTTGTTTTGCCATTGCCTCGGTAATTTACTGAGGTAAGGTTAGTAAACCAGTTCTGGGATAATTTTCCATTAATGTATTGCTGTTAAGAGCAAGTCCGGGGTTACAACAAAATCAAGATATGTTCCTCAGAATGAAAAAGGCAGTAAACTGCATTTATGGGAAAATGTGTACTTTCACGTTTAAAATTCAGTGACAGAGATGTTGAAATAAAAAACAGAAGGATATTTGATACATAAGTAGCAACATTAGTAGAACTGATTTCTCCCTAAATTCCCCTGAAACAATTGGCTTTTCATCTAAGAAAACACAAAAAATTGTGTGTCTACAAGTTCTATTAAAGATAAAAAATTATATAGGTGACTGATTATACTACTATAGTAAAAATTAACACATATATGCATATTTGTATATGTATATAAATTATCTTAACATGTAGATAACTCAACCAAAATACATTAAAAATTTAACTACAGGGCCCTTCCTGGTGGCGCAGCGGGTTAAAGCACTGCGCTAAGCAGCTTAAGCCACTTCCGCATGAGTTCCATCCCTGCCTGCCCCGGAGGAGATCCATATGGCAGCCCTCTCCTGACCCGCCCGCTGCTCCCCTCAGCAATGTACTTCGTCGATCTGCCTGTTCTGTCCCTGGTGAATCCTCTCACCCTCCGCATCTCTGGCCTGTAACCCAGTTCTGTATGAATAAATAAATCTTTTAAAAAAACAGTTAACTACAGTTGTCATTGGATTGAGGAAATACTGACATTTTCTGCTTACCTGTAAGTTATGACTTGCTTTTAATGGTAAACATTTAAACTTATACTAAAAAATACATATATTGGGAAACATAGGCCAAGGAAGAGTTAATGATAAAACATTAGTTTAACAACTACTTAGCAACCTGTCTTTTAGCAAAATAATTATTTACTTATGCAAAAACCCTACAACACGTGTAAGATGAATCCTATACCATATCATGACATGGCAATTATTTCTGAAGAAAAGGCTTTCCAGTATACATGCATGTGTTCCAAGATCGTAGACATGCAGGCCACTGCACTGTTCCCTAAATGCAGATCTACAACCCACCAGGAGACTCTATGAAGGGTGATATGCTCCTGGCAAGCTGATTAAGGTCTCTTCACTGGAACATGCCAGGACATGTTCTATCACAAGGCATAATATAAATTATACATTTTTCATAGAGATAAGATTTTGATGTCTTAAAAAAAACTGCTTGGATTTTTAGAAATTATTTCTACCTCCTGACACTCCACTCACCTCCTTAACACATGACCAAAGATCAGTGGAAAGATTTAACATATATGTAGGAGATGTAACCTAGTTATGACTGCTGTGAGGAAGGAAAATATGTAGAGAACCAAGGTAGTATTTACTGCTATATTCACTCTCCATTACATTTGTATTTTAAAAAACTTAAAACAGAAGTCACAATTTTATACAGTGTTAAACATTCATTTATGCAGGCATTGATTAGAATTTGCTGAGAATTTTGTCTCTTTGAAGAACAAAGGGTATAATTAATAGGAATAAGGGCCTCTCAGTGAAGACTCATATAGACTTATTTCTCACTGCCCAAAGTCCAGAGTGATACAAACCAGAGAGAACTGATTAAGCCAACCAATTCCAGGACAGCAAATCTATGACTGGAATGCTAATCAAAACACAAATTGCTTCTCTAATGATGCATTGATTTTTAATCAGCCAGTGTGTTGAATAGGGGTGCACTGGTCCGTTGGTTCAATCAATTAAAACCCTGGGTTAGGGCAGTTTGTGATTAATGTAAAAGAGGGAGAAGGAAAGGGTGATAGTTGATATGTAGAATTTCCAAAAATGAAGTCTGGCAAAAAGTACAGATGTGTTTATCTAGCTGGCAAATTACCACATAAAAATGTGCAAACAAACCAGATTTTATTTTTGGTGATTATGCTTAATTTTTAACTGTGTTATTTCACTGAAACTTAGTTGGAATTGGTCACTTTCACTTTTGAGGTTCAGAACTGTCTGTAGAAGACTGTGACAGGGATGACTGTTTGGATTTTTCCCTAATTAAGCAAACGTGTTATAGCTAACTACCAAATAGAGGACTTGAAACATGCTTATTTTATATAGAGAAAGCTTCCGAGTTCACCCATAACTACCATGGCATGTTAAAAACAAGTGCTTTTCTAATATTTTGCCTCTGAACCTCCTTACAGCTGGTAAAGTGTATAAATTCTCCAGCAACCTCTGCTTCAAAGTTTATTCAGAATCCCTTATAATAGAAGTGCCTGTTACTTGAGAGCCTATAGTGTTATTTCTTAAGAAACCATCATCCATAAATTTCTGATATTTACAGCCTGAACATGAGATAAATACAGTTTTTGTTCAGTAGCATTCATGAATAAGCAGTGGTATTTATCTGTGTGTGTGCAGAATTAAATGTATTGGGATATATTCATCATTGCTGAAGGATAATTTGAAGGACTATATTGAAAAAATCAGGTCATTTAAGATTATAAAACTGTTTAATAACAAGCTGGCTTGAAGAAGGATAATTAGAAATGTTAATGTGCAGAATATCCTTTGAAAACATTTCTGGTGGCTAATACCATCTTCACATCCACAGAACTAGTGAATTGACAGATGATAACTGGGAAGTATACCCAAGGTCATATGGTTAATGAAAGGAGAGAATTTAGTTATCCTCCTACATGCTCTCAGTTGATTTGCTTCCAGTTTGCTATATAGTTTTGGGATGTAATTTTCACCATTAATGTCATGGATCTAAGATAGTGATATTTGAGTATATCTATAAGTTCCTGGAATGACAATTGCCTCATGTATTTAGTGACTGAAGACTGAGAGTCATCTTAAGGATAAAAGTTAATTGGGCAACAGATTCCTAAATATCTTGGTAAGAACTAGGCTAAGTTATCACTCAAGAGCACAGGAGTTGGTAAGCAGAAATTGGATTATAGCTCTTATAACAAATACTGCAATTTCCTGAAATCCAAAGGATCTCCATGCCTTTAGCATTACTTGTTGTCATAAATGCAGCATAATGAAAATGTTATAGTCACTCGTAATTTCTTTAATCAGGATTTATCTATAGTCAGGATCCTATGCTTTTTGTAGATTTTTTTGATGAAAAGAATTATTTTTTGATAAAAGGAATGAAATTACATAATATTGATAACTTGCTCAAAAAATAAAGAAAATTATTAAGCACATAATGTAATAAAAATAGTGAAACACTAGGAATAAATTTAACCATGAAGATACAAAAAGTATAGACTGGAGACTATAAATGAAGCAAGGTGAATAACAAAATAATGGAAAGATAATTTATTCTCATGTGTTAGAAGAATTAATATTGTTAAACTGTCTATATAACACAAAGTAATCTACAGATTTATTGTAAGCTCTATCAAAAGTCCTATGGTATTTTTTACAGAAATAGAACAAACGATCCTATTATTTATATGGAATTACAAAAGATCCTGAATAGCAAGAGCAATCTCAAGAAACAACAAAGCTAGAAGTTTCACTTTCCTATTTTCAACTTATATTACCAAGTTATAGTAATTAAAATAGTATGTCATTGGCATAAAAACCAACACAAACATCAATGGAACAGAATTAAGAGCTTGTAAATAAATCCCCATGTATATGATCAATTATTTCATGAATTTACAATGGTGAAGCAACAGTTTTCTTCAATCAATGGTTTCTGGAAAAACTGGGTTACCAAAAGCAAAAAATTGAGGGTAGATCACTATCTTGCACCAAACTCAATGATAAGGGGCTAATATCCAAAATATATAAAATAACAATAACACAAAAGTAAAAAAGTTAAAAAAGATTTCATTATGTATTTTTCCAAAGAAGGTATACAGCTGGCCAACAGGTGCATATAAAGGAGTTCAACATCACTAAACAACAGGTAAATGCAAATCAAAGACACAATACTAGATCATATCACACCTGTTAGAACACTATTAGTAAGAAGATAAGAAATCTCTACTGAAAAGATGACAATTGGAAATCTTGTATACTGTTGGTGGGGATCTACATTGATGTAATATGGAAAAACAGGGTTACTCAAAAATTTAAAAATCAAAAAAACACACTACCATTAATTTCGCTTTGGGTATTTAACCGATGAAAATCATAATTCAAAAAAAGATATCTGCGCCCCCATATTCATTGCAATATTATTTATAATAGCCAAGACATGAAAGCAACCTAAGAGTCTACTGATAACTCAAAAATGAAGTCTTGCCATTTTTTGACATTTTGCCATTGCAAATTATATGAATCTTGACTGTACTATGCTAAGTAAGTCAGACAGAGAAAGACAAATAATGTATTATCTTATTTGTGAAATTAAAAAAAAATACCACATAGATGTAGAGAATAGATTAGTAGATGCCAGAGATAGTGGCAGCTGGTGGTAAACCAATAGTTAGGAGGGTCAAGAAGTGCAAAATTTTAATTATAAGATGTCTTGGTGCTTATAGTTATTAATATTATATTGCATATTTTAAAGTTGCTAAGAGGCAGATATTAAAAGTTCTCAACATAAGAAAAATGCTATTAATAACCTTGCAAGTGTTTGATGTTAACTACCCTTAGCAACATATACAAATACTGAACCATTATTTTGTACCTTTGAAATGAACATAACGTTATATGTCAATTGAAGCTCAATAAAAAGAATTTCACACACGCACATGCATGTACACACCGAAACATTTGAAAATGAAGACACAAATCAAGATGAAGATACAGAAGCCAAACACCACCAAAAATTACCAGAAAACCACCAGATCTAGAAATGATGCGAAACAGATTCTTTCTTAGCACCTAAAAGTTGGAAGAAAGCTTGTGGTAATTTACCCTGAACAATTTATCTTCCCCAATGTTGAAATTTGGGCTACAAGTACCATCCATTTGAAAGAACTGGATTAAATGAGACTAGTGGCAACTATCTACAACAGTATCTGCCAGAGGAAGCCTGAATTAATTGTACTGACTTAGCCTAAGCATAAGTTTATATCTGCCTAGACCAAGACATTAAGGAGTTCATAAGTAACTGTCCAAACTGCTAGGTCCATGACCACAATACTGTTTATTCCAATTATGTATATATAGCGTATAGCTTTCTTGGTGAAAGCTTGATGATTTGTGGAACCCTAAGTTAAATGTGATATAGTCTTCAGCTTCCTAACAAGTATATTTCCATAAAGCTACAAAAGATATGGGCGAGTTTATTTGCAGTGCATATACCACAGCCAGATATACCATCATGAGGCTAAAGAGAGCCTAGAACTGAGGTTAATAATTAGCATAGTTGAGAAGCAAAGAATAAACTTTATGTTTGAAATGTTTTCCACTTTGTCTCTGGTGAATCCTTTCACAGCCCCTGCACCTCTGGCCTGTACCTCAGTTTTGTATGCATAAATCTTTAAAAAAAAATAAAATAAACCCTTCAGCAAGTACAAATGGTTCTATATTTTCTTGATGCCAGAAACAATAGGTGACATCTGGGAAGGTCACGTTTTCAAATTAGCAGGGCACAGCATGCACAAACTGGTTTCATCCTCTGATACTTCATTAACAAGTGTTCTATGAGGACACGTCTACCCTTGGCTCCTCCTGCCTCCCATCAGAGCAAGAGAGTTAGGCAGTGTTAAGTGATGAAAACTTCCTGATTAAAGGACACAGATTTCTGATTGTCCTCTACCTGGTGGTGTTATATATATAAAACAAAACAAAACACGGTCTCTACCATGTTACCCTTTTTTCTGAAATAAACCTGCACTATTCTATTTTACAACAAAGGAATACAGCAATACATGAAGAAAAGAGTCCATATGAATCAGAAGCAATGGTAACTTTCATATTAAACATCACCAAAAATTCAAGAAACTATAATTATGAAAAATCACGTAAAATTGATATAAAACTACTGTAAGGTTGAATTTAATCCATATGCAATTTTTATCTAAAAGTACATGAGCTCCAGGTTTAGAAATTTAGCTTTCACTCTTGAATTTACTTGTTATACAATTTCGAACAAATGGCTTTCTTTTTCTTAGTCCTTGTTTCTGCAATAATGGAAGAATAAAATAACACTAGTTACCCCAGTAGATCAGAGGAAATCATATGAAGTGCTGAAAATGTTTTTAAGAAATAAGGAATAAGTTAGAGTGGAATAACTTGGATTCAAATCCTTGATTCTATATTTTCAGATTTATAAACTGAACAAGTCACTGAAACTCTCTACAGCTGTTTTTGCTTGTCAAATTGGAAATTTAAAAGTAGACATCTCATTGTTTTTGCAAAATTAAGTGGAACAATGTAAAAGGTATGATGGATATTAAAATTTCCATGTATAAAGTTCTCATTAAATGTTAATTATTAATAGTCTGCAGTCAAGATATTTTATAACTTTACTGGTGTTCCAATGTTTTTAATCACACATAAGCTAAATAAAATTTTTTTAAAGATTTCTTTATTCATACAGAACTGGGGTACAAGCCAGAAATGCAGAGGGTGAGAGGATTCACCAGAGACAGAATGGGGAGCAGAACATGCAGGTCAACTAAGTACACTGCTGAGGGGAGCAGCGGGCGGGTCAGGAGAGGTCTGCCACACCATGTGGTCACCTCCGGGGCAGGTGGGGATTGAACTCATGTGGAAGTGACTTTCGCTTCTTAGTGCTGTGCTTTAACCTGCTGCGCCACCAGGGAGGGTCCTAAATAAAATATTTTCATAATTCCTCAATTTCAGAAAGTAAGAACTACTCATTCATGAGGTAAGAAAATCAAACAAAACCACGGATATTATTATGTTATTTTCCCACCATATAAAGCCTTCTTCTTACCTTGGCTAAATGCTTTTGCTGTAACCATTTCCCTGCAAGCATGCCCTTGTGTCTACATCTTTTTAGAGCAGAGCTTTCCAAAGATTGCTTATATCAAATTATTCCATTTCTTCTCCACCTAATCTCTCTTGAATTCACTCTAATCAGGCTTCCCCTCCTTATAACTCCACCAGAGCAGCTGTCCCCAATGTCCTCCATTGACCCAGGCCCCAGTTACAAGCCTACCCCATCTTGTTTCTCTTCCCAGCTTTTGGACTGCACCTTCTAAATTCTCCCTCACAGCAACTTCCTAACCTCTCAGGTGTCTAGAACAAGGCTGAATGCTCTACATGGAACAATTGAGTTTTTATTCTTTGATCTACAGGATAGTGCCAACAACACATAATTGAAGGACTTAGATATTGGGAGTCTAATCAATTTCAGTTACCATATTCAATGTTTTATACTTCCCTAATTATCTCCATAAATTGTGGGATTAGACAAATAGTCCCCTCCAGTGGTGACCAGTTTTATTCCTCACCTCTTCCACATACATTGTCATAAATACAAGTTTATGATTTTATTTCCATCAAATTGTTATTTTTCAACCCTATAAAGCAAAAATGTCTGACATTTAATTAGTGACCCAATTATGGCTTTTTGCTGACCTCAGCTTATATATATATATATATATTCATTTCAGAGGAAAAGAGATCAAATTGACTGGCTTATGGTGAAGAAGATATTACAACTCTGGTTATTAGCCTTCACTTTCTTTCACTTTCTTAGGGAAGAAATTACTTTTTTTTTTATTTTACTCTTTTCTCTAAAACTAATGGGTCAAATTAAAAACCACTGTAATTATTTCAGGGAATACATTTACTATTAACTAAGAAAGAGACAGCTACAACCAAAAGATATGCTGATTCATGACTGATCATACTAACACTTTACCAACAAAATGGGATATGGGAGGAAGAGCCATATAAATGTCCACAGCTAAAAGTCAGTGTGAACAGGTCATGGAAAATAATGTTTGGCTAAAAGAATTACTTATCTTTCTGTCACTCTATTGTCATTTTCTTTTATACTTTTCAGTATCTTCCATTCCTATCCTTTTAATCATGTAAAGTTTCTTTTTACACTTCTCTTCAAAGTAGGAACCAGTTATAAACTGCTATAAAGGATAATGACTAAATGGTACTTAGAGATGAAAGTCTGTTGATGGCTTTCATGGTTAGATTTTATTCTTTTCTACCTCTTGTTGTTTTCTGTTAAAAGTGGATCATTTATGATGACAAAAAAGGTGACTTAACAAAAATATATTTTTTTTAAAAACAACAAAAAAAAAAATGGGAAAAGAAAAAACCAGGGGCCATAAAATACTCAGTCATGAGTATAAAAAGGCGAGCTCCAGGCTGACCTCTTCAGTGTTAACCCTTTAAAAAGGTCTCCGGGGCTCTCCAGCTGGATTTTTTGGCACCCTTCCAAGTAAGTCTGTGAAATATAGGAATGGGACTGGAACATTTGGCTGTAATCAAAATGTGAATACATATCTAGAATTAAGCATGTTTTAATCAGTTTAAACTGGCTGAACAATCCATGTATCTGGAAAATGAGGCATCTGTTATAGAATAAAAGTATTCATAAGAGAGATTTTTGCTTCAATAGTTTGTGAAAGTATCTTTTAACTATTTCTTTTAAATAGCATCTTTTAAGTTATTGAAATCAAGTCATTAAAAATTCACTTTTAGTTATTTCAAGCAAGGTTGAAACACATTTATTTTTTAATGGTAACCATTCCTTTAGGCTAATTTGAAAGAAAGTTAACAGGTGACCTTCTTTGAACAGTATTTGTAATGAATGAAGATAAACAATTTAATAGATCCCATTACATTTTGTGCTATATAATGCAAAATGCTGTAACAACTGCACACTTTGGAGAAAAAAATGACAACATGCCACATAGAGTAGTATTTTAAAAAGTGTTTACATAATCCAAATGAAATACTTTATTGCTATATGCATGGTGAACTTAAATGAAGCACCAGTCTTTATGTAAATGTCTCTATAACAACAAAAACATTAAACAATCGGCTTACAGCCTGACATTAGAATAAGCTCTCAATAAATAAGCATTACTTAATTGTATAATAATTTAATTAAGATATATGCTATAAATTAACAGTGCCTCTAGATAAAGTGTTGATTAACTATTATCAAACTAACAAAACACATGTAACAGTATCTTGCATATTGTTTTAATAACTAACAAAACTATTCTTTAGACAGGAAAAACACCAAACACTATCTGATTCTTTATATAAATGACTAAAATTTAGTACAGGGTCTTAGATAGTTTTGTATTATGTGATAAAAATCAATAAAATTATAAATGCATATATGAACATGTACACATACCATGTATACATACATAAAATATACATGCACATATGTAGATGCACATTTTAATATTGTATGGTTTTGCTCATCTTTATTTTGTACTTATGTGTTTACATTTTTATTTAGGGGGAAAAATATTCTCGAGAGTAAATTCAGATTTTCCTTAACTGTCTAAGGGAAATGATGCTTTTCAGCAATCTGACACATACCACAAACATTTGCCCACATAAATTCAAGATGGCACTCGATCAAATTTTTAAATGATAACTAAGAGCAATACACAAATTATTTTTTTAAAAATCACACTAAAATGTAACGGTTATCAAAAGTGGACTTGCTTTTGTTCTCATTATAAAACAATTGAACATAATAGCATTTTATACATCAAAGTAAATACCAGAATAGAAGACAAACTAATTTCTAATATAAATCTGTTTCAGGTCTCAACGATGTGCTTGAAACAAAATCCTAACTAGCAATTTCTTCTAATACATAATAATATATGTCATTACAATTCAATACTCACTGAGTAGCTTGAAATTTCATTCACCAGAAGATTTCTTAATGTCTTTAAAGTTCACAAGCGTTTAACTGACACTTTGGGAATTTTACAATTTTAATTTAAAAATTTGTGAGTGTTGGCCCTCCCTGGTGGCGCAGTGGGTTAAAGCACAGCACTGAGAAGCTAAAGCCACTTCCACATGAGTTCGATCCCCGCCTGCCCTAGAGGTGACCACATGGCGCGACAGACCTCTCCTGGCCCGCCCGCTGCTCCCCTCAGCAGTGTACTTCGTAGATCTGCCTGTTTTGTTCCCACTCTGTCTCTGATAAAGCCTCTTGCTGCCCTGAGCGTCTGGCCTGTACCCAGTTCTGTATGTACAAATAAAATAAAATCTTTAAAAAAAATCATGAGTGTATACATACATATAATTTACATAAGATATATCTATAAATTTACATGGAATATGGAATCTAAGTTTTATCTATATATATATATATATACATAGTAATACCACTATATGCCTAGTTAATAGTAAAAATGAAAAGATTTATCATATACATGTATAAAGATACTCATTTTTTTCCATTAGTATTTACTTATTTGTCTTTTTTCCTTTAGATTTTTCTTCTTAACTAGAAATGAGCCTATGTTTTCGTTTTGCTTTGTATTTTATTTCTCATTCCTTCAAATCCTTCTCTACTGCAAAATAAGGAAAAAGTTACTGGAAGAAGTTGGTACAAATGTCCTTTAGCAGAAGATTTAAAAAATTGTTTAAGGAGCATAAATAGCAGAAGTCAAGGACTTCTCAGTGGAGCAAATAATTCTCCACTTGAAACAACAGAGGAAGAAGAATGAATCTGTAGAAATATATTTACATAGAGTCCTTGTTTTGTGTTTGGCCCTCTGCAGAGGTGCTAAGCAGATAATCAGCTCATTTAGAAAGCCTGACTTCTCTTTGTTTCTTTGAAAACTCTATAGTCAGCAGTGATTTAATCCAGGTGGAACGCCCTGGTGGTGGCACACTGCTGCTACCTCACCACTGCTACCTCTTCTCTCTACATTTACTCCGTGTGTGTGTGTGCGCACGTGTGCGCTCCTGGCTCCAGATCCCACTGTGTGTGTGTGTGTTTGTGTGTGTTTCCAGGCCCATAGCTCTTGGCTCCAGATCCCACCTTTATCACCTACTTTATCCTCTTTATTCTTAATTCTTAATAATCACTGTAGCTCTTAATATTCGCTCTAGCCTTTTCCTCTGGCCTCTTGGTTTTCATGAACTAAGTATTTTCAGGTTAAGGTGAATTTCTGTATTTGTTGTTATCAGGTCTTCCACACCTACATCAGAGCAGACTAGAACCTGCAGCCCAGCCTCTGGGCTTTTAAAGTTTGAAGATTCAGCCATCTTCTAGAAGAGCCAGGTGCCAGTGTAGCACTGGTCTTATTTTAACACTAGAAGAGACAGCTTAAATTAAAAAAAAAAACAAAAAAAAAAACAACAACAACTTATTTTTGTCCTAGTACTCATATTGCACTGGTACTGGTCCCTGTGGTTAACAACATGTACTTGAGAACATTCTCAGCTTGTCTGGTCATCTGCAGTTTTCCTCTTCTCACCACAGAATGGTGTCTGTATCTCAAGGTGATGATAATCTGAGAAAATATTCAATTAAATTCTCCATTTAATAATGTGAAAGCCTGATCCTTTAGCAGGCCCGGACTGAGGAATAGTACCAGCACTTACAAGCTAGAACACCTGGAGGTGCAACTTAGATCCACTTCATATTTGATGCAGAATCTTGAGTAAATCCCTCCCTCTCCCAAGGACTGTTATCAATGACAATAGGAAAGAAAGTATAAATGAACAGTAGCCTCAAATGACTTGGGGTAGCATCACATCACATAGGGCACACAGAAATATGTCTGCATTTCCCAAGGCCAAGCATATCGATGTTTCTATTCCATCCTAGTGATCTACTGCTAATGTGAGGTTAGGAGATTGGAGGGTCTCAGCCTGCCAGAACTGAAATAGAACAAGCAGGCAGTGGAGGCAGGGGCTGGAAGCAAACATGAGAAATGCCCTTCTAAGCTTAGGTGATGTAAAACCCTAGTAAAGAGTTTGGGGCTCTGTGATTCTTTACTTGGAAAACAAACAAACAAACAAACAAACAAAAAAAAAAAAGCCTCCCTGAAAACTGCCTACGTAACTAGTGATGGATATAGAGTAAATACAGACAAAACCAGATACATAATGAGGTCACCAGAAATCATTTTAGGGGGAAGCAAGGTTGCTGCTACAGTTTTGGCAACCTCTTCTTAATCAAGTAAGAGCAGCCGGAAACCAGCCGTGCCAACATTTCCAAGAACCATCTTTTACAGCAAAGGTCAAAAAACTACTGTCTGTGGGCCAACTGTGGTCTGCCATCTGTTTTTGTGAATAAAGTTTTATTGGAATACAGCCATCCTTATTTACATAGTGTCAGTGACTGCTTTTACAATACAATGCAAAACTGAACGAATATGATGGAGACCTTATGACCTGCAGAACTTAGAATATTTTCTTTCTAGTCTTTTTGAGAAGAGGTTTGACGAGGCCTGAAGACTCTTAAACAAGAGTCAGGGTGAGAAGCAACACTTGATGTTAATTGGAAGGTATTTCCCTCAAATAATGGGGGTGAATAATAAACTTGTTTTGTCTCTTTCAGGAAGATAATCAAGAACTATTGGAGAAAGTGACATTTTCTCAGTCATGCATCTGAAGAAAAGGAGTAAGAAAATGCAAATCAGATACTTAAAACCTGAGGGCTTCTGGGGAAAATAATACTAGTAGCATTTAGGAAACATTTTCAGACACCCACCCAGCACAGTTATTTTCTATTAATCAGTAACACACAAGTATTCAACAAAATGTGAGCCTTTGTGGTTTTTGCTTAATCCCACACAAGAATGATACTATTTTAAAGCAGAGGCTGATTCAAGCCCATTGTCAGGAGTAGATTAAATGTAGGAAAGTAAACTGTACCAGCAACCATGGGCACATGGTCTGGGATCTAGCTCCCTCCCCCCTAAAATCAAAAGACAGCAGTGAAATATCGTGGCAAGGAAAATCACACTCAATTTCCCTGTGCTGGGTGCCTACTGCAGTCACAATGGGATGTGCAGGCAATCACTGCACTCAGCAAGGAACTCTGAGCAAATGGAGGTTCTTTCTCCCCAGGAAGAGCAGCAGCTGCTTGGCACCAAGCAGAGAGAAATAAAAATGGCTGAGGCGAGTCAGGGTTGGGTGGGTCTGCAAAGAAAAGAAATGGTTTTCAATATACTGAGAAGTGCATCATTGTCAAATAGGCAGGACTTTGGATCTACCTAAAGCTCCTTCTATCACCTTCCCATTTATTTTATCATAAGTAACATATAACTTTTCTTTCTATAACAGAACAGAAACATGTAAACTGTGCCCGTGTTTTGTAAAGCAAAGTGGAAGATTAATTAAAAAAAAAAAAAAAAACCTTTTTCACCTCACCCCAAACTCCACCTAAAGATATTCTCTTCTGAATGCCTATTTTTTGGCTTAGCCTCATTCAACAACTGATAGATATGTAGAATATAAAACAGAGGGATCAAGGGATAGAGAACATAACTCACTAGTGATACAAATGCAAGATATTAAAACAATAAAATATGAATGAGTTATTTTCCCTCCTTGCTATTCCCAATGCAATTTAGATCTGTTTCTTATACAGAACTGTGTAAGGAAATGGCAATGGTGAATAGAATGACTTCAGGAAGGAAACCCTTACTTACATGTTAGCCAAAGCTGAAGCCCTAAAAGTGGTCTCCCTGGATTAATGTGCCCTGTCCTTCAGGCTCCTGAAAGGTCAGGAATGGTAGCTACTTAGAAAACACTAAGCAAAACATCACTGTGGGACAAATTTTGCCAAAAACAACAGTGACAGACAATGTGTTCTGAAAATACTACACTGCTTCTTGAATGTTTATATGGCCTCAGTGATTTCAACAGAAATGTTTTGTGCATAAAACAACATAATAAAAGAAAATCCTGCTAGCTGACATGGTTGCCTTTAATGGAAAGACTTTTTCATGCCTATAAACATTTGATGCCCACATCTGTTAGAGATAAAGGGAGAATATAACTTCCCTTTTGGAAGCAGATAATCAGAGTTCTCAGAGACCATATAACATGCTTAATGAAGACAGAAAAAAAAAAAAAGGCTGCAGTTTCACTGATTAAATTAGCACTCCATTGAAATATAAAGTTTTATGGACTGCTTCAGATACCTTTCCTTTTATATGGCTATGGTTATATGTTTATATTTAATTCTATGGAACAACTTATAGTTGTCATTTTAGGGAGACAAAATGTCTTCTAGTCTTAAAAATAAAAAAAAAGTCTCCTATCAAAGCAATATTGTATATTTTCTATATAATGGGCCCCTATAGCTGACTCTACTCATTTCCTTACCAATGTCCACACCATGGACAGTGGAACACCATGCACTAAGGTGGCAGATGTCTGTCTCATGAGCTCACCACTTCATGGAAGTGAAGATCATTCAGTGTCTACCCATTTCTCTCAAAGAAAAAGTCAAAGTCCTGGCATTACTATGGGTGTCTGGCTCCCATCTATTCTCTGTGTCTCCCACTATTCTAAACACTCTGTTCACTGCTTCTCTAATGCATTTTAGTGCTTGTGAGTCCCACTTCCCAAATGTTCTTTCCCACAACTCTGCATGAGGAATTTCCTCATGTGCCCCAAGCCTTAGCCCATCTCTTACTTCAAGGAGACTCCTTGACCATCCTATCCCCAGGAAGCTTTTTTCTTCTTTCCCATATCTCTTTTAACATGCAATTTGTTTATTATTGTGTATTGCTAATTGTCATGTCCCTTATTCGGACATAAACATTGTAAAGGCAGGAACTGTGTCTGGAATAATACATGATTTACAGTGGGATGTCAATACATAGTTTGATGAATAAATAATAATGAATAAATGTGTGAGTGAAATAAAAATGTCCAAAGTCCATAATTATGAAAACTTCACACAAAAGTACTAAGTTCATTAGTCTCTTCTCAGGGCTATTGCATTTTCTGTTCTGTCCTCTTGAAACAATGTCACTGTAGGTCCTTACACCCATTAAATCTTAGCTAAATGTTCCTGCCTCTAAGAGATTAGCTCTATGGCCACATGCAGCCTGCAAACCATTCCCTTAATCTCCATTCTCTGTAACATTTCCCTTTCTATCTTCTGCATTACACTAGTCAATACCTAACGTATTATTTTTTTTATTTTTATTTGCAAATATCCTTTGATATCTTTATCTTACCACTAGAATAAAAATTCGGAGGCACAGGCAGTTCTGTTTCTCATATCCCCAAGTTCCTGGCAAATACTGTAGCAGAGTCAATAACAATTATTTGCTCAGGACTTCAGTTACCTATCTCATCAGGGTACCTTTACTACCCCTGATGAAATGATGTTCACTTTCTTTGAGGATGACAATTTTAGGCCCTGACATTCAATTTTTATCCAAGATCAGGTGATCGTGTTATACCAGTGGTTTTTCAGTATTATTATTTAAGAGTCTGTGTATGTATGTATGTATGTATATATATATATATATATATATATATATATATAGAGAGAGAGAGAGAGAGAGAGAGAGAGAGAGAGGGGGAATGTAAACATGTAGTGTGTGTGTGTGTGTTTATTATATTATTACAGTCCTGGGATATTTACTATCTGGGACTCTTAGGGAAGTGGAGGAAACATGACTTGTCACCTGGGAGGCCAACAACCTCTGTGGATATTTGTCCAGAAAGTTATCCAAGCAGGTTTAATAGTTCTAGTGATAGAAGCCTTTGGTCATTAATCTGATTTGCAATCTTAGGACTCATATGTTACACTCTGGGTCACTGGTGAAATATTTCTAAGATGCCAGTTTCAGAAATTCTGAATTATTATAAATATAAATATTAAAGTCACCTTCTCAGTCAAGAATAAGTTGAATTATGGTGACAATAACATTTTGGGTTGAAGGGATGTACTATTAAAATGAACAAATTCTCATACTCTATTAGTGGTCTGTTTCATATGTCAGTAATAGAAAGTCAGGAGCTTTTTAGGCTTCAGTTTTCTCATCTGCTAAAAAAAAGTGATAGGAATGAATGATGTATAAAATTCATTCCCTTTCAATGGGATAATTGGAATCAAACAACTATTGTTTCTTTTATGTTATCTGATTTTCACTCAACAATCTGACATTTTGATTGTCCACTTGAAAATTCTCCTATAGACATTGAATTTTTGAGAGGTCTGTGAGGGTCATTCTAAATCATTTCACATAGTGCTTGACTTAGAAGTACTCAAGGCACGTTACTCTCTCAATTTACCCTTTCCATATGTAAGATTCTTATGTGTTTATTCTTCTACTCCTTTATTTTAAAATGAAATACTGGAGAGCACTAGAAGTTAAGAAATTAGTCAAAGGTCACAAAACTTTAAGAAGCAGAAATTGAAGGAGATACCAGGTATACTGACTGTAGTTTCAGAATTGTTTCAAATACCCTAGTTTGCCTTTATTTTACTTTTTAAAAAATTTTTTAAAGATTTATTTATTTGTTCATACAGAACTGGGGTACAGGCCAGAGGCTCAGGGGCGGCGAGAAGCTTCACCAGGGACAGAGTGGGGAGCAGAACAGGCAGATCTACAAAGTACACTCCTGAGAGGAGCAGTGGGCGGGTCAGGAGAGGTCTGCCACGCCATGTGGTCACCTCCGGGGCAGGCGGGAATCGAACTCATGCGGAAGTGGCTTTAGCTTCTCAGTGCTGTGCTCTAACCCGCTGCGCCACCAGGGAGGGCCCTTAAATTTTTTTTTAATGTTTTATTTTGTCTCTGCATACAAGAACTGGGGTGTAGGCGAGAGGTACAGGGGCGGGGTGGTGGTGGGAGGATTCGCCAGAGATAGAGTGGCAAGGAGAACAGAAGGATCTACTGACATACACTGCTGAGGGGAGCAGCAGGTGAGAGGAGTAGTTAGCTCCCTGGCTGGGCATTTAACTCATATTGCAGAGGCTGATGATGGCTTGATAGTGTTCAGTCTTTAGCACCTGCAGTACTGTTTTTACAGTTTCTAATGTTGAATAAGCAAAATAAGTGACATAATTTTCCATTGAGTAAAACACTTCTAAATGACATGGAGGTCTCTTTAAACTACAAATATGAGGTAGGTATATAACAATGTCATATTGATAAAATAATTATCATTCAGTTTTTAAACTCTGGAAGGATTTAAAATAATCTATTCCTCCTTAGCTTTTGATTTCATTGAAATCACTCAGCAAGTTTGAACAAATTACCTATGTGTGGGCCCACCTTCAAACTCTGATTTAATTGGTCTGGAGTATAACTATACATCAAAATTTTTCATTTAATTGAATCATGTTCACCTCTGTTGATTCAATCATGTTAATGAAATTTATTAGGTATTTAACCTTCTAATGTTTTATTATGAAGAATTATGTTATAAATTATATGAAGCATAAATAGAACATTCATATTTACAAATGAAAGGTGTTTTGTGCTCCTTACATAGGAAATGGAAATGGGGAGAGAAAAATCTTAGGGTATAAGCATAGAAATTCATAAAATGTTAGCTTGGAGTTAGAAGAACAATCAAGAAGTGGACACTAATTAAGCACTCTCTTAAGTAAACTCACTATAAAGAACTATGCATCAGTTTTGTTAGAGGAGGTAAGATATATACAGGCAGATGATATCTGTCTATCTATCTATCTATCTATCTATCTATCTATCTATCTATCTATCTATCTATCTATCTACCTACCTACCTACCTACCTACCTACCTACCTACCTTAGTACTGCAAACCAATAAATACTTAAGTGACTTATTACTCCATATATTTGTGCTTTGCCAGTTCTAGTGTTTTAACAGTCATGATTCTTTTCTCTGCTTTTCTTTTTCAATATATGTCTATTCTACAGAATCATACTCTATTTTATGCCCACATACTATTACTTTACTACTCAACGTATGCAAAATGGGCCAGCAGCATCAGCAGCCACCTGGGATGTTCCTAGAAAGGCAGAATCTGAGATGCCATCTATACTTAGCATACCTCAATCTACATTTAGCTGCATCTCTGTGTAATTCATATAAATGTTTGAGTTTACATAGAACTGCTTTGGTAGAAACTGATCTCTTAAGTGTATTTCAAATCAATATTATAATAATACACAGCTTGATCTCTAAGGTTTGCATGTTTCCCCAATACCTTATACAGGCAAATTTTGTAGTAGGTAAAGGATTTCCTCATTTAGGAAGTTCTAAGCTATTTCACTTATGAATACAATTTTTTTCCGGTCTCAGACAAAAAAGGTTTGGGATAATTTGTTGTCTGTAAAAAAAAAAAAAAGAAAAGAAAAGAAAAAAAGTTAGGCATAACTAATGGGGTTTTTGAAGACAAGAGTAAATTGGGGTGACTTTCATCGAGAGTTATAGACCTGGGGTTGTAAGTTCAGATGCCTCCAAAGAGGGGGAAAGTGTAAAAAGTGCTCCTTATCTGGATCTGAGAGGAAAATAAGGAGTTATATCTGTGATGATGTGTTGAATTCTTAGTCACTTCTGCCAATAAAAGTCATAAAAGTCATTGCTAGCTTATTGCCTGAGCAGTTCAAATTAGAGGTTGTTGCTGTGGGGATGGCTGCTGTGGAGATCAAGCAGTGGTAGGCTCGTGTTGGAGGGTTGGTCACCATCCTGATGGCTCTCCTGGCTGCTCTTCTCTGGAAAGTTGCTTTTCATGTGTGGGTTTGGGCTTGGTGTCTGCAATACGAACACTACCTGGGGTAGGGCTGCAGGCGTAGAAACACACTCTTGCTTGCTCACACACCCTCTCAGCTCTCATTTCTCACTCCTTATAAACCTTGTTATTGCTTTTTTTCTCCCTTTTTATAGTTTAGGTTTTTGTCCTGTGGTTGTTAAGTGTGCCAGTGAAGACCCACTGACTGTCCTCAGTGGGTCAGATTTTCCCTCCCAGGTCTGCTTGATACTAAAAACTATAATGATATATTATTTTTAACACTTAGGTCTTAATTATATTTATTCAGCTTTCTCGACTTCTTAATGGATGGGTGAATCTGAAGTTCCCAGTGTCTGCTTGACTTAAAAGACTGGGAAGCTACAGTGAGTGTGAGGAGTTAGTGAAGAGAATAATAGAGTGAAGAATGGAAATCTCTACCAGCCACCAAACATCAAGTCCTTTCAAGAAGGATTATATAAACTGAGCCCCAGGAAGAATGAGTCAGTTGGTAGCAAACAGCAAGATATTCCTGTATACTCAATAGGATACAAGATGATATCCCTTGTTGTGAAGCTTAGTGAGATGAGAAAAAATTACTGGGTTTGATTTCCCAGAGAAAGCAATGGTTTCATGCATGATGTTTGTTTATCCAAAGAACCAGAAACTTTCATTAAACACTTCTGGAAAATGTGTTTGAATCAAAAGGAAGCGAGGTTTCCAGCTGATATATGCAATGACTTTGGTAAAATTAAGTGAAATGATAGGTATCAAGTATGAAATGCAGAGCCTGCTGAATCATAAGTGTATTGTACTGCTATTAGCTTTCTGATTAGAGGCCCAGTAACTGTCTAATTTTCAAAAGAAGCCACACGACCCAACAGTCCCACACTTCAATCCCCTTTCTACCGCACTTTCCAGATTCTGGAGTTGAGAGGAAACATTACTCCCAGGATTACAACTGTGCTCGGGACCCTTGCACTTGAACTGTCTTGCTGTTGGACTCATCTGGAAAGGAGGAGTAGAATTCTCTCTTCCTATCATCCTGTTTGACTTTCTATTTTATTTTCTCTACCCCAGAATTTGTTGAATCAGGAGTTCAAAGTTATTGCTGACACAGAAAAATCAGCCACATGCTCAGTTCATGCAGTGACAGTGGTAAGATGAACAGATAGTGTCCTGGGAGGCCTGGCTGAGTAGCATTCACTGTCTCTGGCAAATATGCCATTAAAATGCTCATTTTGCTTTGGGCTTGGGCGAAGTCTCAATCCACGGGTCATTGAGTGCCTACTACTTGCCTGGCACTAACATCACCTACCTTCAGGAGGTGGAAGTGCTGTATTAGAAAACACTAGTTGCTTAAGTTATAATGAGCAAGAGCAGTTACAGGAACTTGGATAATTAAAGTCCATGTGATCAGCAAATTCACTCCATGTGGCCAAGCTACACAGGAAATCAAATTATAATTAGATTGCCTCTGTATCAACAGATAATGAGAAATAGCTAAGGACGGCAGCTGAATACTTGAAGTCTATATGATCAGAATATTCTCTCCAGGTGGGCAGACTTACATGGAAAGTTAAATCATGATTAGAAGGGGTGTTTGGTGAACACAGACTCAGAAAAACAGCCATTGGATGAAACATCTGTTCAATAACATCCACGAAAGCAGCCAGAGACATTTTCACAACTTAGCCAGTGTGATGAAGAAACTCCAAAAACTGAAGCTCTCTAGGCTGGAAATGAGCAAAAGATCTTGGGCACCATCTAGGTTTGCTTTTCAGTTCTCTTTTTTCCAGTGTGGCATGGCTCAACAATGGGGGCCCAGGACCAACAAAACACTTTCTGTATTTTCTTATTTAATCCTTGTTCAGACTCTGCTCAGAGAAACCTACTTGACTTGCAATCTCAGCATTGCTGTGCTGTCTCCATCACTCTGATCACTATCTCACATTCTAGTCTACTTGAATTTGTCCAATGATCATTGATAGTTTCCCTTAAAAGATTCAAATCCCAGATGGGAGCAGCATTATTTTCTGTGTTGGCATATTCTTTATGCCTGTAATAGTGCCTTGCATAGAATAGAGTAGGATTTCGATTTATGTTTGGTGGGGGGCGGGGTGGAGAATAAATTGGTTAGTGAAAGTTGGATAAACAGATGGAGAAATTTACAAATAACACAAGAGGTAATTATTAGCACCCCAACTCTATACAGAGTAAGAAGTGAAGGCTATAAAGATTATGCTTCTTCTAAAGTCATACAGTTAGAAAGTGGAGAGCAGAGATTTGATCCAATTCTGACAGACTTTATAGCTCTTGCTTTCAATTGCTATTCCATTGTTTGGAAAGACTGATAAATCCAGGAAGTTCCCAACTAAAACTAGACCCTCTGGACCCTTAGGGTTAAAGTAGTTATCCATGTGTCAATCTTCTTTTTTATTTTATTATTATTATTTTTTAAAAGATTTATTTATTTATTCATACAGAACTGGGGTACAGACTAGAGTTGTGGAGGGTGAGAGGATTCACCAGAGACAAAGTGGGGAGAACAGGCAGATCAACGAAGTACACTGCTGAGGGGAGCAGCAGGCGGGTCAGGAGAGGTCTGCCACATCATGTGGATCTCCTCTGGGGCAGTCGGGAATCGAACTCATGCGGAAGTGGCTTAATCCTCTTAGTGCAGTGCTTTAACCAGCTGCACCACCAGGGAGGACCCTTTATTTTATTAGTTTTTGAAAAGTTTCTTAAGTAACTTTCTGGGGCTCACATTTTCATCTACCAAGAGTAATAAAAACAGCTACATGGACCCTCCCTGGTGGTGCAGTGGGTTTAAGCAGAGCACTAAGGAGCTAAAGCCACTTCAGCATGAGTTCTATCCCCGCCTATCCCAGAGATGACCCACATAGTGTGACAGACCTCTCCTGACCCGCCTGCTGCTCCCCTCAGCACTGTACTTTGTAGGTCAGCCTGTCCTGCTCCCCATTCTGTTCCTGGTGAATCCTCTCACCACCCTTACACCTCTGGCCTGTACCCCAGTTCTGTATGCATAAATAAATAAATCTTTTAAAAAAAAATCTACGTGAAGAGTTACTCAGTCCCGTCAACAGGAAACAACCTTCCCACTTTGAGAACTGTTTAAGGACAAAAAGATAAAATTGAGATATTGAAACCTCCCGTGACCATGTCACAAGGGCCTACTTTTGATTGCAACTTTCTTGAAAGTGCAGACTACAGTTGCTTCAGTTACTATGTCTAGAAAATTCTGTCAACATCAGGAGACATTTTACTGAGGAAAGAATTGGGTTCATGGTGCTAAAAACTCTGAAATTATGAATTAGTTTTGCTCCTAAGAAATGATTCCCTGTGTTCTTACTACCAGCCCGTGGCTTTACATACCATCCACGTCCTAATGATTTTCAAACATAGTTTTCCACTCTAGTCTTGTCCCTTGACAAACAGGGCGCTTAAAAATCATGATCTTTAGGCCCTCCCTGGTGGCGCAGCGGGTTAAAGCACAGTACTGAGAATCTAAAGCCGCTTCTGCATGAGTTCGATCCCCGCCTGCCCCAGAGGGACCACATGGCGCGGCAGACCTCTCCTGACCCGCCCGCTGCTCCCCTCAGCAGTGTACTTCGTCCATCTGCCTGTTCTGCTCCCCATTCTGTCTCTGGTGAAGCCTCTCACTGCCCCTGAGCCTCTGGCCTGTACCCCAGTTCTGTATGCACAAAATAAATAAATCTTTAAAAAAAAAAAAATCATGATCTTTGTAAACCTGGTATGTCAGACACCTAGGTCAGTGTCTTCCTCCTATATTCATCTGCCAGCTTAGTTTTTGGCCCTGATAGCTGGGAGATATTCTATGACTGGTATGATCAAGATGGAAATTTATTTCAGTTTTGCTTCATCATTATCTCACTAAATTATATTACCATAAAACATTCTGTTCTTAAAGTCAAATATGTAAGAATCACCCTGGATTCCTACCTCTTTTTGTTCTTCTAATGCCATGCAAACACAAAAATGTTGCTTATGTTACCTTCACAATATATCTTAAATGTATTCACTGTGACTCCTATCCACTGCCAATATTCCAGTGCCACGAGCCAACTTCTTTCATTGTGCTACTGCAGTAATATCCTTACAGGATGTCCTGCTTAAGTTCTTTTAATTTAAGAAATTAAATTAAGTCCCACTCCCCAATTATTTACACAGCAGACACAGATTTCGAAAATCTCTATCCGGTGATGAATCCCTCTGCTTAAAACTGTTTTGTGGTTTTCCATTGTACTCAGAATGAGAGACATTGCTTACTTAAGCCTATTGAAATGAAATATACTTAAACCTGTTGAAATGAACATTACTTGTTGCAACAATGTCATTTTATTGCAACTCTGTACATGTAGAACTTGCTTTTCTAAAGTCATTAATTCTTTAGTCTTTCAATTTTTCATCTAAAATTTGTATTGTGTTAAAACATGGTAAGTCCACTAAGCCCTGAAACTCTCTTTTGTATATATTTCTCCTACAGGAAAATTATCACTGGTAACTATATTAGATTTATCCTATTTTCTTTCTTCCAAGAGAAAAAATGTCCTAATATACAACCTGCTGAAAAGAATTATGTCATCTTGCACATTTAGAAGAAAATGACATTAAAGTTTAGTTCAATCCATTGTTCCCAAATCTGACTTATTCAGAAAGATAATGTCCTACTAGTTTCTTTTTTCCTCTCCCCCTTCCTCCCTCATCTATTTATATACTTATTGATAACTAATTTAAATATGCATTAATATAATATGTGCCAGGTACTATGCAAAGAGTAATGAATAAAATGGCAAATGAAAAGAGCCACAGTCAATTAGAGGAAATCATAATTAAGTCAGTTTCAAAAGTGAGTGAAAAACGCTTTGATGGGGACGGTGCATACACTATTCTTAGCAACTTAAAAGCAAGCAAGGTTCCCAAAGAGTCAGAGCTATGAAATAACCCAGGAATCTTTCTGGAAAAAGTCTCAACTTGAAGAGAATTGTGATTGCAAAGTCATTATTCTGGCAAAAATTGGAAGGGACAGATGGCTCCAGGTCTGTGCCTTTAGTCAGGCTGACTTTGAGAGGGTCAGAGTTCACTAGAAGTAAAAGTTTGGCACAGCTGAAGGAGCTTATGAGAGACGGAGCTTGCCCCTGCTCCAGATTCCATCTTGAGGAATCTAAGAGGTGATTCAAGCGAAGGAAGGCTTCCCTTGGAAATCCTCCCAACTCAGTTTCCAATGGCCTCTCAATACTCTTGAACCTTTTTAGGCTTTTTGTAACTTTCTACAATGCTTCACTTTCACATCTATGTTCATCTCCTGGTCTAGCATAATGGGGTACCTCCACCTCTATGACTACTGAAGCACTGGATGCACAAAAATAAAAGCAGATTATTTTATTCCTCTCATCCTCTCCTTTCAATGTCAGAAAATCCAAATGTTCATGGAACAGACTTACAGATCCTTTGCTGTCACAAGATGGGCAACTAATCACATGGAATACATTTCATTAATATGGGTATTTTATTTTATGTGGAAAATTTATAGTATTTTATGATTTTATATTTGAACTCACATATAGGGACTGTTTTATTAATGACCTTTATACCACCAGTGAGAATAATAATAATATTAGTCATTATGATTTATTTTAAAAAATCATTTATTTTTCTTGGGGGAATTGCATAAACTCTGGAGCTCATTTTGTTAAATATTTCACACAACTAATGAACTAGTGTCCCAGAGGATTTGAATTATTTCTTTCCTTTTGCCATAAATTGATAATTTTCTTCGTTTCAAAATAAAAAAAAAAAACAATGCTATGACTGGTCTAAATTTATGCATAGACGTGTTCTCAATTTTTACTGCTATATCAAGAAATAAAATAATGGCCGCATCTTAATTTTAGAAATGGTTATATTTTATTTTCAACAGCATACTGGTGTCTCCTGGTAGAGCATATTTTTCCCACTTGCAATATGCAAAGGAAAATTTACGGTCCATGGATATGACCTGGAGCTCACAGGAAAATTTCCTAGCGACAATTTTTCATTTTGAAAAATCCTTAATTGGATGGCTAAACCTTCTGTGTAGTCTTATACTAAGCCAAATATGGATCAAAACTCAGAATGAATGTCCACTTTAAGTGAAATAACCCCTGTGATTTATGAGGAGGTGACACTTGTACTAAACAATTCTCACGGATGATTGTGGAAGCCGTCTTAACATCCTCACTTCAAGCTGGCAGTGCTATTTTCCTCTAATCAGAAGAAAGCTCCCTTACCATTTGAAAGAGCCTCAGGGGAATTTTCTTCAGAAATGGCATTCTGCACTATCTGATTTAGCCTATGTCTTGCCTATACATTGACTGTCATAGGGGCAAAGCTTTTCTCTAGACACAGCTGGTCCCTTGGCATTCAATCTCCTTTACAGAGTAAGAAATGGCATATGGCTCAATGAGGATAAGAGACAGCTTCTTATGTAGGAAGAAATCACAAGCCAATCTAGCATAGGCCATAATTTTATAAGGCTGAAAATAAGAGGTTGCAAAGGGTGGAATGGGTTGCATGGAAATAGGAGAGAAAGGACTTAACAGCAAGATAGTTCAAAACAGAAGTTACCTAGAAGTCATTGAATGAACACTTTTGTTTTAATGATTAAAATAATAATGGTTAATAATGGCAACAGCAGGTGAAGGAGGGAAAGGACTTGCTCAGGGGCATAAAAATGCTGCTGAAGTCTGGTTACTAATATAAGGTTCTTTTCATTTTTCAATTATTTTATATAGGTTTGAAAATATTTTGTATTTTCCAATGTACTATAAAAAAAGATATTGGATGGAAATTGCCATCTGGGTTAATTCTGGAAAAATCTCCAGCACGTTATAAAAAAAAAAAAAAATGAACAATTCAACCTTGCATTGGTTGTTGGAGGAAAGAGCTTAAATGCTATATTTTAATACAAAGATTGCCTAAAGAGGTGTTGCATTATACAGAAAGTGCCATGAGAAGATTAACTACTGTGCAAGCTGCACCTCGAGCAGGGAAACTCAATGATTTCTATATAAAACTCATAAATGAAAGTGTTCATTTATTCATGATATTCTAACATATTCCATACTGTTTTTCTAAGACAAGTAATGCATGGCCTTTCAGTATTATGCCATTACTTAAAATATTTGAAGAAAATTGTTCATCAATCTCAGATGCTATTATTGCACTCAAGAGTAGGTTAATGACTATCTCCTGGGGTCATTTTAGCAGGAAATATTTAATGGATTAGCTATCAGCACATGATATCATGACAGAGAAGACATGATTTACAATGTCTCAAGGATGGACTGATATGAATTATTCCCAGAACATGGTTTGGTCAGAAAAGAGAGCTTGCTAAGTTTATTTGGTATATTTTATCAACAATGTGATTATTTTCACACTGAGCTCTTTTCTAAGTCCATCATGAAACAAAGTCATTAACAAAAGATGACTTATATTAACAGAAGAATCACAGGAGAGGGCCATGCTTTTGACAACTAAATGTAATAGGGAAATGCATTTTTTAATTTGGTGTTTGGTAAAGCTTTGCCTGTGTTACCAACACAGCTTTGTATGGAATTAAAAATTCTGTTTGCTTTCAAATACTAAACAATAATTGGAACTTTATTAAGCTCTCAGGTTTCCTCTTGAAAAGCAAAGAAATGCATATTGAAAATGACTATAATTTTCATCCCACCCCACAGAAATTTATTGCATTATAGAGTAGTGCCTTATAGCTAATGTAATTCTTATAATCTCTGTAGAATTCTTACAGATCTATCCTGACCAATCAGTGTTTCCCTATGATATGCCTCAGCCCCACAAAACCAAACCAAACATTATGTGTGATTCTAACTTGTCTTCCTACTTTGTGCAGCTAAAGTCCAAAGAACTTAACAGTTAAATCACAAATAATGGAATACATGGTTGAAGACTGTAGCTTCTTTGTGCTTCTGTTCTCTATGCCTCGGAACTTAGATGTTCCTTCTCTCATAAACCAACTCATGAATCTGATGCACACAACTTATATTCTCTCTCTATTTACAAGTGCCTCAAGGATGGGTGCTTACTTACTTAGTTACATAAGTGACTATAACTTAGGAAATAGTTTAGGAAAATTCCCACAGGATCAATAAGTTTTATGCTGTCACTAAAGTTAATGATAATGCAATTCTGCAAATACAATGAAACAAAATTACCAGTAATTTTGGAAGTGCTATTTGTAAGGATGGCCACCACAGTTATCACCTAGTGAATTGTGAAAATGATCAGGCAAATGACTGACAACTGTGTACAAAATGATACCTAAATACCTTAGTCCAAAAATCCATTCTATCAATTCTAGTAATAGAAAGAAGCATGTTGGCAATTGAATAGGATTCATTGTAACTCTATTTTTATTCTATTACACACCTCATCTAACATTTAAATTTACTTAGAAGGCTTCAGGATGAAATCTGAGTATTTTAAATGAGAACAAAATATGTAATCAAATAGCCATAAGACAGGCAATGTCCTTATCATTGCTGGGGGAAAAAAAAACCATAATATTAGAAGTCTGCTAGTCACCCTCCTACACATTTTTACCCAATGTTATTAAAAAAGATAAGAACACGAATGTTGACTCATACACTTGTAGCCCCAAACAACTTGGATCTCATATAATATAGGTGATGCAATTAATTTAAAATGAGTTTTGGTCCTTGAAAGCAGACCTGAGGCAACCAGGGAAGAGAAGATCAAGATGAAGTTGGGGGTGGGGGACTTGCAGAGCACAATGAGCACAATGGACTGTGGTAGAGGATTCCAGGTGCTTTGGGGTTGGGCGTGCTAGGTGACCACCCCTAAAGGGGTAAGTCCAATACCGTTGAAATACTAACAAGGATGTAAAACAATGGTACTTCATTAAAATAATAATGAGACAAGTTAATAATAAAAGTGTTCTAGATCTTGTTTGCTTTTCATAGAACACCATATTGGCAGTTACTTCTAGAAATCACAAAGACCAGCCTAAATAATCTAGAATGCCTATTGAATGAGGATCAACATGTTTGAAGAGATATTGTTTCCATAACATTATTTTACACCTGTCATTACATCCCCTTGCTTTTGAACACACTTTATAATTTATCAGTTAGTTCTGCATGTTGAATATGAAAACAGTGCCATAAAATAGGCAGAAGATAAAAATCTCCTACAAATTATACTTGAAAATTATTGGACTGGAAGTACCAAAAGCCACACTACCCATTTTATCTGACAAGATCCTGATGTGGGGGAAAAATCCTGAAAAGTCAGGATAATCCACAGCTGGATCCTGCTGGATTCTTTTTGTTTGTTTGTGGCTGTTTCCAAGAAGTGTGGTTTGTTTTTGGCCATTCCCAAGAAGCACAGCAATTGTCCAAATACACATTCAATATAAAATCATAATTACTTGATTGTATTGATTGGTTTAATAACAACAGCATTCCACACAGAATGGCACTGTACATTATGAAATAATTAATATTCCTCTACTTGAGAGGGCTGACACAAATCTAGGTCCCACAATAACAAGAGACATGTCACAGTTCAAGAATTCTGGGGACCAAAAGCTGTCATAATTTCCTGCTCAGACCCCAATAAAAATCTATAGTTTTAAGAAACATAATTTCATTTTAAGTAACAGTTAAAAATAATATGTCTCCTACTCTTTCCTTTAACTTTCCCCCTGACCTCTTTTCAGATAGAAAGATTTTTAGATAAGATTAATAGGATAATAATCAGTGACCATAAAGAAAGAAATTTCCCCCTTATTCTTATGTTAAAAATGGAGACTAGGTTGACAAAACAATTATAGAAATAGTGATTAAAAGAAGCTCCTTTTGTAAATCAACAAAGCAATTTTTCCGTAGGGGCAGGGAAATGTCAGTGCACTCAGCTTTGGTGTTTTTCTGACTCCTAGTTCCTTAACATTAGATCTTGTGCCTTTAAGATGTATGTTCATTGAGATAATAACAAAAAGAACTGATCACCATAGAAAAATTTTGTTTGATAACTGATCACTACAGGGATCTTTTATTTATTAACTGATCACTACAGGAAAAATTTGTTAATGACTGGTCACTACAGGAACATCTTATGTATCAATTGTACCTGTTATCAATGAATGATGAATATCATAGTCTCAATAAGAGATCAAAAAGTCCTGAGCTATCTTTAAGAAAAATGTGATTATTGTTATATTTCTGCTTTATGCACATCCTGATGTAACCCCACTGCTTGCTTGTAATGTGTAAATAAAGACCTGCTGGGACAATTGGCAGAAGATGCTTTCACCTTAAACAGATGTCTGTGTCTCCTCATTTTCCTACTTCTCCCCCTTTTCCCCCCTCACCTTTTCTTCTTTTCTCTCACCTTCACTGACACTGTCCTTTTCTGCAGGAGACCCTCACTACCTCAGCTGAAGCTGGAAGAACTTCATAACCCATCTTGAAGTCAAGATTTTTTACTTTTACTTAGAGTAGAAAACCAAAAGCTGCAATAATTTCTGTACTTTAGAAAGTCAACTACAGTGGTCATAATTTCATTATATTCCCAAAGACTCAGGAGCACCTTAAAATATGGTGCTGGAGCTTTTCTGAGTTACATGGAAATCTTTCTTCTAGAATTAGACTGCTTCCATCCCTGTGAGGCACCTCAGAGATTACAGTGCAATGAACTTTATTAAAAATAAACTGCTAATAAAGGCTAAAGTTGTTTTCCAAGTTTTTTATTATATTTAATAAAATGAAGTACATTTAATAATTGTATATTACAGCCTTTCTGCTTCTCTAAACTTGTCAGTGTGTCCTGTTGGTTTTATGTTATCAATTGCCTTCTCTCCATACTCATTTAAATTCCAGTATCTGAACAAATCTCATGACAAAAATACAGACATCTTGATGACATTAAGAAAATCTCTGATGAAGTCATCAAAACCAAGTCTTACTTTTTGGCATTAGAGACACACACTGCTCACTCCTTTAGTTGTTTGCTTGTTCTCAGATTCACAGTGCTCAGCTCAAGGGTCTCAGGCTTATAGGTAGTGGTTAATCGAGGTTACACAACAGTTTAATTTTATAATATCGATTATGCCATGGTTTAGCCTGAGTATTTCAGTGGGACAATTCCTTTATGTCTGTCTTCTTTGTGATTACTTATTTTGTTGAGTGAGTAGAGAAATACCAGTTTCTTACCAAATTACTAACAGAATAAGAATTGTACTAAGAGCTGTGGACTTAGATTTCAGATAGCCTATAATTGGCTACTTGTGTATGCTGGCAAGATACTTAGCCATTGTGAGGTAAAATATAGCCTACTAATATTGTTGTGAGTGTTAGGTAAGTTGAAATATATTAAAATCAAGACAAAAATCTCTGCAACTCATTACTTTTAGTTCTGAATCTTTTTCAAAGATTATCTTTCTGAGTGAAACTTAAAGCATCATAAAACTCTGGAGTCTTGGCCAAACATATAATGCAATGTTCTCTTCACTATTCAAAGCTATTTCTGACAGTAGCAATGGCAGCAAAGACCCTAACTTGGGCAGGCAGGCACAATGCCCAGGCCTTCCTGCAGTGCTGGAGGAACCTGCCGTTCTCTGGGGAGTCTGTATAAATGATGATGTCATTGACAGAAGTCAGTGGACTACTCCCCTTTACAACAACCTCTATTCCTAAATTTCTAGTACTTGTGATTGATTTCTGTGCTCAGTGTCATTAGGGTTGCCTTCTAAATTTACTAGAGGCTTTCATCTCAGAACAGTAGGAAAGACCTTCAAGGTTTTACTTTTGTAGGGTAGAAAATACACATTTACAAGTGGATTATATAATAGTCCAAAAAGAAAACATTCTACAAAGTAAAACATTAGCCTTTAATAGTGATGTACTCACATATCACAAAAAAGGCATCTGTAAATGTCATTTTAGTTATAAATATGTCCAGTAATTATCTTTTCAAAGGAATAATTTTAGTCCTGAAGACCCAGGATGACACAAATGTTCCAAAGTCACCAATTTATATTCTATACTGAGCAAATGGTCAATTTATATTCTACACTGTGCAATAGACACAAATGTTCCAAAGTCATCAAGTTATATTCTGTACTAAACAAATAGACCCATATGGCACACCAAAGAGACAGAATCAATAGATTTCTCTTATTTTCTCATGTTTTTTGTTGCTGTTGTTCAAGTAGAAACTGACCAATTTTTAGTATTAGAATTTGTCATTCAAAAGAAAAGCAGATAGAAATCGAATCACAGTAAGTAAGTAAAGTCTGCAGCATCTCAAATTATAAATGTATGGTTCTGATACATAGGCTGTAAAATGTTGAACATAAGCCAAAAACGTCAATGTAAATTACTTGTTTTCAAAGAAGTTGTTTGCATTTAACAAGATACATGGTATAGTCACAACAAATGCAAGCAAAAAGCTAAAATACAATAAAATAAAGTGAAACAAGCAGCTTCAACTGCTCCATAAATGTAAAAGAGTTGTGGTTTTGATTATGACTGGAGGCGGGGAGAGAGGGAAGATATGATGAGTATCTAAATTAAATTTTATTCCCCTGGGCATTTGGAAAATATATGACCAATCTGTAAATGCATTTGTTTTTTGGTTGTACTCTTTGACAAAGTAGGAAAGAAAAATTAATATTTAAATTTTAGCTGATGATGGTAATCTAACTTGCTAGACACACAGTGGGTTATAATCAATATTTACATGGTCATTACATGTCTTAATTGTTTTTAAATGTAATGTTCAAATTTGTGACTCAAATAACTCTTAATCACTTTAAAATTAAAGCCAGTGATGTGCCTTCTCTGGTGGGGCAGCGGGTTAAAGCACAGCACTAAGAAGTTAAAGCCACTTCAGCATGAGTTCAATTCCCACCCTGAAGATGACCCACATGGCACAGCAGATCTCTCCTGACCCGCCCACTGCTCCCCTCAGCAGTGTACCTCTTCAGTCAGACTGTTCTGCTCCCCACTCTGTCTCTGGTGAAGCCTTTCACTGTTCCTGCACCTCTGGCCTGTACCCCAGTTCTGTATGCGTAAGTAAATAAATCTTTAAAAAAAAATTAAAGCCAGTGACATTAGTTAGATGGTCATAGTGTCTTATTTTCACAGCTCTTATGGAGGTACATGCAATGCAGATTCTTATAATAAAAGAGAAGTGGAAAATGTACAAGGAGATAGGAGAAATTTAGAGTAAAAGGAAATAAAACCTCAAAGTCCTACATAATTCTATAGCCACAAACTTAAGAATGAACACAGGAAACAGAATAAAAATAAGCAAAATGCTTTCTTAAGGCATAACAAATGTAGTAGATTACTACCAATGGATTCACAGTGAAGGGCAGAGAAAGACACATGAGAACCCTAATTAAAGGTTGCAGATGCACAAGTTTCTAGAGACTCAAGTTTCTAGGTTCCATTGTTATCATCAACACAAAATTCATCCAGACCACTTGAAACTCCATCACTGCCACAGTAGTTTACACTTTTATCCAGTGAGTACTAAATAGGTTATGTAATAAAGAGAGCTAACCATTCTAAGGATCATCCACATGCTTTTAAAATTATAAAACTTCAGAAACAGTTTCTGGTTGATCTACAATTTTCAAACTTTAATGAGCCTCAGCATTCTTTTTTTCTAATAAAATACTCAAGAAGCATGAATCATCGTAAATGATACACTTTCTTATTATCTGTTACATAATTCCCTCAACAGTCACAATTTTTAAAATTGCCTTGGGAAGAGTTGCCGGTGCTAAACTGTTGAAGACTTGGAAAAGTCTAGGTTAAGTAAAGGTATTGAAGAACTCTGAAACTCAATGCTGTCTGCTTTCTCCTGCCAAAGATAAAAGTAGATTAATAGTTTAATTAAACATGTTAGAGACTTTGGGTATTGTAGCTATTACACCTTTGACCTCACTCAGGGTTGACTGAGATGTAGAGAGGGTGATACTGAGGTCACATATTCATGATGCAGCTGACTTGAAAAGCAAAGCAAGCTAGACAGAACATGTAATTAACCAAAAAATCCAGGAAATTATGAGGACAGTAAAATTCCTGGTGCCATAGTTTTCACAACTAGTTAGTACTTTCCTAATTTATTGGCAAAATCTTCACGGACTTGCAAGGAAGATAAATAAAAAATGCCAGGATGTAAAAATAAATATGTATGCTCGACAAATTTGAAATACACTGTTTATAGTTAATGAGGAGGCAACTGTGCATTTTGCTGCGTGTTTTCTATTGAGAGCATGGCAGAACATTAAAACTAATATAACTGATAACCTTGGTGCAAATACCATAAGCCTACATTTCCCATTATTCCCTAGAGATGGAATTAATTAGTGCTTGTCAAAATCAGAGCAATCTCCTGCTGTAAAACTGAAAGTAATGGAGATGCCATGAATGGCTTGGCTATACTCCAAAAATATTTCTCATCTATTTGGGCAAAAATTATTGCCACCTCTCTACATGCAGTATATATAATTCCTTAACCCCAGATAGCTCATAAACAAGCACAAACAAATGCATTATCTTTGTTGGCTGCATTTCAACATGTTTATGAAATGCCTTCCACATAGAAATTCAAAGAAAATAAAAATACATTAAGAGTTCACAGGTTCATGAGCAGTTGATAGAAGGGACATTTCAACTCAAAGTATTAATGATTATGATGCAAAATTATACAATGAATTACAGGGACTCAAAGAGAGGCATCTACTGAATGTGTCAGGGTCATCAAGAGGAGAATGGGTAAGAAGATACTGAAGGCAATAATACCTACATTATTGTTGATTAGCTTATTTCACAGAGAAATTCTTTTACAAGAGAAGTTTAGAGGTCTCTCATACCCTGATGCTCCCTCTTGGATTGCCTCTTCTTCACCCTGTTACAGGACACATCAGCACAGCACAAAAGGTGTCTCATAGAGGCTATGGACTAGGTTCCATCTTCACTGCCCCCACACTCATGCAACCAACATCTCAGACCACTGAGAGCACAACTCCTAGCATGCCATGAACTACACTTCCTATGAGCAGGAGTTTCTTAGAGGAAAGAAAGAGCTAGGTGTTCACTGGGTGAGGAATAGAAGACATTTGAGAAGGCCACCCCTAGTCTTTGTTCTTTGCAGCTTTAGTGCTTCTGGCAAGCAGGTTCTTCAGACAATGACAGCCACCATCTTGACTTTGTGGTAGATTTCCCAGTATGGATGGTACATTGTGAACTTCTGCGCACAAAGGGCATTGCTTAACATTCCTGCCAGAGGTGCCTGGGACTCTCGTTAGCACTGGTTTCACACATCTGCTCCACACACTGGGCCCAGACTGCTTGGCTGGGGATTTACCCATGAGGGGATGGGAACTGATTTTGACTGTTACTTGAAATCCTTCTCTGCCCTATTCCTTTTTTCTCTATTAATTATTAAATAGATGTTGGTATTTAAGTATACTAGGCTGTAATTGTTCCCTTTTGTGTAAGCATAAACTCTTAGAATTAGTGATAGGGATTTTCCCGGTAAGAGTTTGGAATTTCTGTGTACCCTTAATTTCACCTGGTATCAATTCTTATTCCCTGCAGTTTTGCATGGTATCGTTTTGGTTCCCTGGCCAGGAATGAGCCTCCCTGATGAGTAGACAATAAAATTAAATTGGAATTTTTTTTAAGGAAGTATCAGAACTTTTATGAGCAAGCGCCAGAGTACTCAAGTTGTCTTAATCAGAGTATATACTGATTTCTGTATCTCAAAACCTAAGGATGTGACTTAGAGTCAGATGTCAATAGATCTGATCTTTTCCCATCTTGCAGCACTGATTTCCTATATATCAGGTTCATGCTGGAGTTACACAGGATAGAAAGATGATAGTCTAGATATCTAGATTTCAAGTCACTTATAGAAGAAGGACAGATAAATCTGTCTCAGTTAAAGTTATATTGCACATCATTGAATCTTAGTGGGGAATAGGCCATCTCTGATGAATTACAATGACCAGGAGAATATGTTGTGCTCATTGATCAGAACTGACTTACATGCTCACTCTATCCAAAGAACAAGAACATAAGAATGGGAGGGTGTGGTTCTCTGAGAAAGTCAGGGTGGTGGTTTAGGAATAAAGGAATGCATTTGATGCTACTTTCTTTAAAATAAATGAGTGAGACACCTCCCTGGTGGTGCAGTGGGTCAAACCACAACACAGAAAGCTAGCCACAGCCACTTCAGTGTGAGTTCAATCCCCCACACTGGAGGTGACCCATCTTGAGTGGCAGACCTCTCACCCGCTGCTCCCCTCAGCAGTGTACTTCATCAATCTGCCTGTTCTGCTCCCACTCTGTCTCTGATGAATCCTCTCACTGCCCCTGCACCTCTGGCCTGTACCCCAGTTCTGTATGCGTAAATAAATAAGTCTTAAAAAAAAACAAGTGAATGAAGGAATACATACATAGACAAGTAACTAAATGTGAATATAAGATGTAACAAATTTTGTTATTAAACAATGATGTTTAGGGCTATACAGCACTTCAGAAGGAAAATAGTTTCTAATCGACTCAAAATTAACTATAATTATAAATATGAAAACACTTTAAAATATTCATCAATGTATAGACAATGCATAAGAACAGAATCTAAATTTACTCCAGACCCAGAGGAAACTGCTTCATGTTTCCAGTGTAAACTTTATTCTTTCTTTTTGATTTAAACAGCTTAGGGAGCCCTGGACCCTTCTCAGTATCTGTTTGCTATAGTGGTTTGGCGATTGAGGTTACTAACAGGTCTTTAGGTCTTTCTATCCCTGCAGGAATGAATTCTTGACAAAATATTGTGGGTTCCTTCTCAGGGACAATATTTTCAGTTGACAAGGTCACAGGGACAAAGTAAAATAATTCAGTCCAATAATTCAATGTAAAAACTACACACCAAGACTTCAGCTATGCCTGCACATTTTCAAATCTAATTTGAGACAAGGAGTTCACTCATTTATTAATAGTGCTCACAAGTTATATATAGACCTAGGATTCCACTATGAAGGAGGAAAACTGATTCATTGGGTGTTTTCTTCAAATGAATGTCCCCCGATACTCCATGATTCTGGGGCTGAAGACTCTCAATGTCACTCAGCAGGCAACTGGTCTTTTTCAGTCACAAGATACTGGAGATGATAAGATCTATAGACATGAAACGAGAAGGCATTTTCGAATTCTGCACCAGTGAGTCCTAAATGTTTCCATAGATGCATGTTAGAGATGTTTCCTCAGGTAAGGGGGTCAGGCAGGCCATGGTTCACTCCTTCATCATCCCATCAACACTAGTAAATGGTATTTTACATATTTTACTTGTGCAGTTTGAGCTAAAATTTTTATTGAATGATAATATCAGCTGTAAAATTATTGAATTTAAAAAGTAATGTCGATCTACAGGTGCTGATGTACAATGACCACTAAAGTTCAGTGCCAAGTGGAAAACACACACACACACACGCACACACACACACACACAGAAAGCGTGGGGGAAAAAATTGTATATATACACTCACCAAAAAAGTAAGGCAAGAGATGCTTCCATATCTAGGAAGATTCTGGAAGAATCTACTATCTGGGTCCTAAAGGGTAGTTATGGTGAATTTGAGTTTTATTTACACTTATACCCCTCTGTATCACTTGAATGCATTCTACTTCTCTGTTGTTTTAGTGCATCTCCAGAATTTTTAAAACAACATCTAATTTTACAGAGCGAATATGAAAGGCGTTGCTGAAATCTGCCTGGGTACAGCTTGTAAGGCAAAGAAAGTTGACCAAGGATGGAAACTGGCATCAGGCCTGGGCCACAGGGCTGCAGAATTTCTGGCTCACATAGTAACAGAGGCACTGCCATAATTTCTTTTGGCAAAGTGGAGAGCATAAAAACTTTTTTTTTTTTTTTGAGTCTCCTAAAGCTGACAGAGTCCTTGCTCTGGACAGGCTACTGACCTTCAGCTTCTGACCTCCATTCCTAGGAGAAACTGAAGACCCTGAATCTGTGCCCTCTTAGAAGTATCCCTGGTGTAACTATCTCATGTTTTTCTGATGCTCAGTGACCCTGGGTTAGCCCCGATCAGTACCACTGCATTTCTTAGCTTGCTTTTAATCAGTAAAGAATGACTATGCTATTTCTACATTCACATTACAATCTACAGTCTGACATATCAGGGACTGATGTCTTGCCAACCAAAACTGTCTTTCCATTTCTCATGCAAACTCTATAGGTAGCCTGCATTTCTAAAGGGAATCTAGATAGTTCACTTTGGCTTCTCTATAAGGAAGCATTTCCCAGCCAGAAAAAAATTACTAATAATAAAAAACACAGGAGTTAGGGAAACCCCACCTCTTATTTTATGGGAGATTTGAAATAATTTTCCCCAGTTTCTTATCTATAATATAGTGATAATACAAGCACTAGTCCTAGACTGAAACGAGCATGTAAATTAAATAATGCACATAAAACACATGGCATCAGTGTGTACTTGAAACATGTAAGAACATGTTTGTAAAGGAAATTGCTAGCAACACTCTTTCTCTCCATGTTTATCTGGCCTACCGTCCCCACTGACTACTTCTAAACCCTCTTAGTTATTATTTGATTAGGTTTTTCTAGCTTGAGCATCTTTGATTTTATGATGTTTCTCTGGTTTGGACAGGAAAATCCACTATTCCTAAATTTTGGTGTTACTCTAACCTGATGAGTTCTCAGCAGACATTTCTCCCGCAACACTCTCTCTCTCTCTGTCTCTCTGTCTCTCCTATTTGTCAGTTTAAGGTGCTCTTCTAAGAAAAAGGCTCATATATTATTCATTAGACTTTCATCATTCACCAACTACCCCATCAATATTTTGTTCAGTTTTTCTTTATTCACTTCATACCAATATTTCCAAATTCATATTGTGCTAAAGCTTTAATAGATGTACATTCAAATTATCTATTTTAAAAATAATTGGGGAAGGGCCATCCTTGTGGGGGTTAAATTCTCAGAGGTATCAAGTTACTGCCATCACTGCAGCATGAGTTTGATGCCTTCAGCAGTGTATTTCAGAAGATCTACCTGTATTGGTCCACACCCTGTCTCTGGTGAATTTTCTTAGCTCCTTAACATCTGGCCCACACCCCAGTTTTTATATGCATAAATAATTGAAAACAAACAAACAAAAAACTTAATTGGAGGAGGTTTCCTGAACTTCCCTCAGATTCCCTCTTAAAATAGCAGGTGATGAGGTGTATTGCCAGCTATGAGACATTAGAAGACTAGAAAAGTTAGTGTATACATAAGTCAACTCAATTTAAGTCTGGTAAAAATTTCATTACCACACAAAAAATCTTGTTTTTTTTTTTTTTGGTTTGTGGTTACTCTTGGTATCTACAAAAAATATAGTAGGAAAAGCCCTATTTTTTCAAATGTGCAGTAATATTTATCAAGGTTGAAATAAGCAACCTCCTATTGTCCTGCACAATTATAATTACAGAGACTATATACCAGTAAATGAGCAGCAATTGTACATGTTATTTTGATGTATTTTCCATCATTCAATTGCTTTAGTTACAGTAAACTCATTAGTTATAAGATCAATATAAACAACATATTTGGACATCACTGTTTTTCATCTGTTAAATCACTGGAGTATATACTATTTTAAGTTCCTTATAATTCTAAGTTGCTGTTTTCTCTAAATGTGTTCCATATTTTAAGCATTTAATGTATATGTAATGCTAGATATATGCCATATCTAGGTCATGCTCTACTCAAATACACTTTCTTTTAAAAATCAGATTAATAATGACAAGTTATTTAAAGAAGAATACTAGCTACACTATGCAGAATGAATGACAGTAATAATCACCATTTTGCATTCAGACAAGGCTCATCAATAAAGTATAAAAATCTTTAGTTTGGATAAATAAGCAATGCAATAACTCCAATGTCACCCAACTTACTAATTGCAGTAATAAAAAAAAGTATATAATTAGAGACAATCTGGCAGCCACCATCGTTGCCACATGATAAAAAATTAGCACCACTAATAATGTTAAAAACCTTCTAATGTGAAGAAAATATACAGAATCAAGAAATAACCTACTAAAAAGTAATATGAATGAATTTTTCAGTTTACA
This sequence comes from Condylura cristata, assembly GCF_000260355.1. Classification (NCBI taxonomy): domain Eukaryota; kingdom Metazoa; phylum Chordata; class Mammalia; order Eulipotyphla; family Talpidae; genus Condylura; species Condylura cristata. The sequence continues at coordinate 8,009,353 of NW_004567123.1, forward strand.
AGAACATTATACAGCACCTTAAAGAAATAAGTAGAACGATCCAGAATATTACTGGACTTCACAAAAACAAAGATGCTATTCCCACATGAAGATAATTTGAAGGAACATAAAAGGAAGTGAAGTTCTTACACTATGGATAATGGTTCCAACAACAACTAAAAACCATAAAATATTTAAGGGTTAATTGAGGGAAATGTAAATATAGTTGATACTAGGCAAAGAGATTTATCCATTTGGAGAGTGTTACAATGTTACCATAGTTGTGTATCAGAATTTTACAGTTCTTTAGAGATGTATGCTGGAATGTTTGGGTGAATTGACACTGATCTGTATCAATGATAATAGGTTATAGATACACATACATATACATACTGTGGGATTAATGATACATAATTAATACAAACTGTGAGATTAATTAATACATAATCTGTGGGATTAATGATAGTAAATTATAAATACACACACATATACATATACATACCTCCACACATGAGGTACGGGAAGATGGGTAGATAGGTGGATGGATACATGGAGAAAGAAAGAAAATGGAGTATTTCCAATTGTTGAATCTAGATGGAGGGTAGAAGTGTTAATTATACTACCCTTCAACTTATTGCTTGAAGATTTTCATAATAAATACCCTGGGAGGAAATATTACGTCTTCCATGAGAAATAATACAACTATAAGAAAGAAGGATCGCTGTAATGATGTAGATAGGTTTTGACCTGTCACAGTCTTGGTCACTTTATGCTTCCTTAAGTGCTTTTCTTCCATAGATTCCAGGCTTCTTCAGGTCAAGGGCATTGTTCAGTTGCAATTATTACTCCAGGGTTTAATTCTAATGCCTTGCACAAAACTAACACATTGCAAATATCTATTGAATTTACGTGAAATGTATGGATTGACTGTTTAAACAGTGATTTAGAACATGTTTATTTTTTGAAACTTAGTGATGAAACCTAACATTACAAATTCAGTGATAAGACTAAACAAATCAATAATAAAGAGAAAAATAAAACAAATCTACATCAGGCCAAATAATCTTAACATCTGTCGTCAGAATTCCAGCATAGGGAGAAAATGAGTCTTTGTTTAGAACAGTGTACCCATGAACAACTGTGCAAAAGGAAAGAAAAAGCAGTCTGTGAGTGGATAAAGCAGAGATAAGGAAGGAGGGTTGAATCCCTCTGAAAAAGAGATTGAAGTGATTGATTATTTATCTAGCCTTCTCCTCTTTCTCTTTGAAGTTGCAGGGTGGGGGACAGAGATATTTTTTTTTCATTAATAGAGGTGCCTAACACTCAATTTTAAATTGTTTGCTTTTCTGGGATATAAGGTGCCCTATTTTTAAACCTTCAGTCCAGTAATGCAATGGGATATGAACTAATTTATGATGATCTTAAGGAATCAGATGGCAGCAGACAAAACCTCAATCAAAAAAGAAGTTAACTACCTTGTGAATTATGTTATTTCTTTAAATTTCCAAAAGTGGTAAGCTTTTAACACTTAGCTTTCACTATTTTATTATTATCTATGTAGTATGAAATAACAGCATTATTTCAAAGAAAAACAGAATAGAAATGAAGACCTGGGAGGCTCCGTCAGTAATTTCACTGATGAGGAAGAGCTTCACCTTGGCATGATCTTGGTTCCTTAATTTAGAGGGAGGACCCTACAGGCTGGGTTAGGTTATGGACTTCCAATTTATCAGGACACCCAGTATTGAATCAATGAGTCTCAAATGAATGAGGAAGAATGGCAATTTTTTTAAAAATTCACAATCACAGAAATCTTTTGCCTGGATGACTATAACTACTATTTTTACACAGCATTTAATCTCTTGGAAGCCAAATGATCAAAAATGTGTATTCCTTAATACATGTGAAAGCTGGGGAAGGGGCTAAGATGTGTCCAGCTGCAGTATGGCTGGATGGGCTGTCTACTATTTTTTTTTCCTCTTTAGAAATTTAACTATGCTTCCTATTAGGTTTAGGATGGGGTTGGAGAAACACTGTCCTATTCCTGTTGCTGACCATCAGTGGGTATAGTACAATCCAAATGATTAATTTCAGTTTCCATTATGGCTTTCATATTGCAGCCCTAACTCTCCAGGTCTCTTTATAGTTGGTCCCAAGGAGATTGATTCAAATTTGCACACACAATTACTGAATTATCTGACAGTGTATATCAATTTTGGGCAAAGTGTAACTCTATGAGGTAAGTTAGGTCTCTTGGTGAAGTTGTCTATTGAGTATTGCGATAGACACATGTTGACCAAGGTATCACTTATAATGTATGTCACCCATGGAAATTAGAATATGAAAGAAAATCATGAATTACTCTGAAAGAAAATTAGAATATGGGGAAAAGTAATACCTTTAGAAGAACCCTGACAACTAGCATATGCTTCTGATGAAACTTGATCAGACTAAACATTAGCACAAATGCTCACCAATTATTCAGAATAAAACAAGCAGCAAATGCAGTTATCCTACTTTCCAAATCTCTTTAACGTTTTTGAACTATGTTGCAAAGAAAGCTTCTGTTCGTGTGAACCTCTAACATCTACCAGTGGCAGATCTACCCCTGGCAGGCATCCTTAACTCCTTACTCCTCTGTATCTCATCTTTTGGCCCTGGGTCTTTGCAGTTCTTGCCACTAACGGTGGATTGCACTTTCCTGCACCCTGACTTATATATGATTTTATATGACCAATGAGATGATATCATGGGCAATGCAAACAGAAGTTGAACATGTCTTTGGGCTTGTGTGACTGTGTGTACTTTTGTACTCCTGCCATCGTCATGAAAAAGAGCTTTTTAGTAATGATTGTTCCTCAGGCTGAGGTACCAGTCTGAGCACTTGAGGGAAGACTGTAGAACATCACACAGGGAAGTGCTGAATGAACACAGCTGGACAAAGTGAGGCAGGACCCCTGGGGCAAGTCCAACCTAGTCCAACCATGGGTAATCACAGGACACATGAGCAAGAATGAATGATTGCAATTTAATGTCTATTTAGAGAGATGATATGCAACAATAGCCAACTGACACATTAACTAATCTCAAAGTTAAAACTCAATTTTGAGATTGCATTTGCCTACTACAGGAGATATATATTTTATGCTTCTCAAACCATATCCCATTAAAGAGAGGGCATCCACTCCACTCGCTGGCCTTGCAACCCTGCAGGTTGGCTTCAACCATTTCATCTAACTCTCTGTTTTTTTCATTTGTCCCTGAAGGTTCATTTCTAATTTTTTTTTTCTTCAATAAAGTAAGATTTTTCTGAATCCACTCAGGCCCTTGGCCTTATTTATTAAAAAGTCACAACTGTTTAGGTAGAGACTCAAGCTGAGGGTTATTTCTTTAATTTAGTCCCTAGGTTTACTGCTGATTTAAATTACCAGCCCATCACACTTGTGATTTATGATGCAGTGAGATTGACCAACTGATTTATACACTATTTCTTACCACAGACTGTGAGTTATATCTTTTAGGGACAGAGCAAAATTTCCAGAGACAATGGCACCTGTGGAGTCATTTCATTGAACCAGTGTTGTGATCAACTTCAGCTGACATGGAACTGATAGGCCTTGCTTTTGCTCTATTTCTGTTTTTGCAGTTGGTACATTGACAAATAAAAGCTTTATCAGGAAGAACAAAGGCTCACTGGTACTAGCATGCAAAGTGCAACATATTCTCCTCATTCTATTTTTATAAAGTCTATGATGGACAAGATATTTTGCCTAACAGAATTTCAAGTGGGAACCATTAGATGAACAAGATAATAGAGATAAACATATATGTCCTGTAAAAGCAATGAAAGAATTTTGTTAAATTTTGAATTCATATTTTATATTATGTTTAATACTATATATTAATCATATAAAACCACAGGCTTTGATTTCTTCTGGAAGAACAGAAAGATCTAGCAATACTGAGATCTCTTTCATTCATCTTCAGCATCTAGTGCATGTTGGCTGTCAGAAAAGCACAGCTCTTCTTTTAATAGGGAGCATTAAGAGCTCATAATTTTAAAAGCTCATCTTTAGGCTTCCTTTTTGGGAGTTAAGTGAGTGGTTTACCTTATATCAAGCTCATACCTTATTTAGGTTTTTTTTTTTTTTTTTTGCCTAATCTTTATTTCTCTCCAACCCCCAGCCCCTAGTTTTACTGAGCGATAGATTACATTAGCATTATATTAGTTATAGTGTTGTAGTGTATTTGTGTGTGTGTGTGTGTGTACACACATATACGAATTACATAATGATATGTATGAATGATATATATATATATATATATGAATGATATAATATATTTAGATGAATGGTCACCAAAATAAGTTGATAATGATAGCCATTTTATCAGGTGCGAGTTGAATAGCCTTTCCTGATTATTAACAATATTGAGATCATGTTTATGTACTGTTGATTTCTAATAATAATAAACTGTATGAGTAGATAAGTCAAATTAGAAGAAGGGAACAAGAGACTAGGGAAGAATAATTACTATATTTAGTCATTAATTCTTTCAAGTAGCTGCACTATTTCCTGAGATTCTAGCATGATAAATACTGAGAAAACAAATGGATATGATCAAATCTTAATGCTTCTTAAACTCAGCATCAATTTTGGTGGTGTTCACATATTGCTGTGACTAAGAATGAGTTCAGTAATTAGGTAGTCATGTTACTAGGCCCTATTCTCTGATATACTGCTATTGTAGATATTGCATATAGTCCAAAAATAAAGATACAATTGATATGTAGTAAATATAATATCAACAAAGAATACAAAAAAATTCCAAAGGAAACTTGCAACTTCCATGTTTTTATCAATACCATTATATTTACCAGAGCTAAGATATGGAAATATTCTCAAAGCTCTGGTGTAGATGAGATCAAGAAAATATGGGATATTATACATAATGGAATACTATTCAGAAATTAAAAAAAAAAACTTGTGACATTTGTGGCAACATGGATATAACTGGAAAGGCTTATCCTAAGTGAACAAGTCAGAGAGAGAAGTTCGCTTATATGTAGAATATAAAGAAATCAAAGTATTCGATAAAGACAAACTTTAAAATTGATACTTGAAAATTGACAATAAATTTGAGACATCCAGGAGGGTAAGGGAACATCAGGGGAGAAGTGAAAATAGTGGAGGGGTAGAATGGACTGTGATGGGTGGTAGCGGAACTGTGGTGCCCACTAAGAGGGGAAATCTACATTGTGCACAACTAAAATGAATAAATAATGGAATTTCATTTTTATATGTGTATACATTATATAATATACATATTATATATCACCTTTTATATATTATATACATCTTTGTACATGCATACATGCATGCACACATACATGTGTGTATATGTATGTATATGTAGATTTAATATCAGCCCATGGTGCAAGGATCATACTGAAACAAACATCAGTTTTTAGTGTAGTGTGAACTGAGTTATAAAATAGGGTGAATAAGAGAATTATATGAGTACTTAGGTTGCTTCCACACCTAAGTAGGCTGGAGGTAGAGAAATGTAATTCAAATGTGGGTAATGAGTAGTAAGTCCTTCCAAATGAAAGAGTAGCTGGTGGAAAATTGGAAGAGACTCCTGAAACTATAAGACAAAGTTAGAAATGTTGACATTTCAGAGGAAAGGGTCAGCTCATTAAGGATTTCATAACAACCAGATTCACAATAATAGTTTAAGATAATCATAAGTTCTTGACTATGATAACAAGTGGGTGTCAAGCATTATTTCATCTTTAAGACATGATTGAGGTACAGGTGGTATCACTGTCTTAATTATAGAACAGGGAATTGAGGTTTAAATGTTTAAGCCAGTTCATCCACAGGGGTGAGGCTGCCACCTGAAGCAGATATTCCTTAATATGGAAAGTGGCTTTGTTCACTGTGGCTGGTCTGCAGTATCACTGGCCTGAGCCCACTAGCTGCCAAGAAAGGCTCCTCCCATGTCCCAAGCAATGCTGCAAAAAAAAAAAAAAAAAAAATTGTCTCTAGTTATTGACACAAGTCCCCTGGGGGTAGGGGTATGTGTTGGGAGGTAGGTGCATTAATTCCTACTTCAGAACTAGGGATTTAAATGTTTAGCAATCAGGTGTTCGAAGAGTAAGTGGCCCAGGTAGAATTTAGTAATTTATATTAACTACCTGCCTCAAACTTTGAAACATCTGCCAAGGAAATTAGCACAAAATGGAGGTGATTATGGGCCCTCCCTGGTAGCACAGCGCGTTAAAGCATAGCGGGTTAAAGAAGCTAAAGCCACTTCAGCATGAGTTCGATCCTCACCCTGTTCCGGAGGTGATCCACATGGCGCAGACCTCTCCTGACCCACTTGCTGCTCCCCTCAACAGTGTACTTTTTTGATCTGCCTGTTCTGCTCCCCTCTCTGTCTCTGGTGAATCCTCTCACTGCTGCCCCTGCACCTCTGTTCTATATGCATAAATAAATAAATCTTTAAAAAAAGTAGGTGATTATATTCAAACTTTGTTTTGACAAAAGATGATCTCTCTTTTGAGATGATGACAAGAGATGACTCTTCTGTAACAATATCAGTATCAACTAAAGAAAACACAGCTCAAGGCCCTTAACCAAAAGAATAAAATCCACATATATATAGTAGTCACAGGCCTAAACATACTGCTTGAGCAGCTAGTGCAGGTCTGGGATTGGTGTAAAAAAGTCACACTCACATACACCATAGTCCATGCCTGTGGTTCCTGCAATTTTACCCCATGATGTCCTAAAGCAAATGTGACATTACACACATTTTAGCATCTATTTTCCCAGCAGGAAGTGTAAGATAAAAAGGCTCAATCAGTATGTTAAAATAAGATCTGATGCAGGGGAGAGAGAAAAAGCTTTCAGATCATAAGAAATATCATCTTGAGGAAATTAAAAGCCTGAAATATGGCATATGATTACTGGCACCAAAGCCCTGCTGTTGTGCTTTTGAAGGACTTTTAGAGATGCTTTCTATTTTCTAAATAAACCTGAAACCTGTATTGCTTTCCTGGGTGTCAATGTGCTTCACTGGGGAAAAAACCTTGTGTGCAGGAATATCATTATTAAACTTTCTCAATGAAAGATTTTGTTGAAGAAAAATGAGTTGTTTAAATGAATATGTCAAATGAAAATAGTTTTAATGGTTACTTTTTTTAAGCGCCTGTTTCCATCTATCCTTTTGGAGTAAATTGAAAAATTTAATTTGTATCATACGATGTTATAGCTTGAAATGATTCAACTGGCCTTCCCTGGTGGCACAAACTTCCCTGGTGGCACAGCACTATGATGCTAGAAGCAGCCACTTCATGAGTTCGATCCCGGCCAGGGACGTGTCCCATATAGCGTGGCAGACCTCTCCTGGCCCACCCGCTGCTCGTTGATCTTCCTTTCCTGCTCCCCATTCTGTCTCTGGTGAAGCCTCTCACTGTACATGCACCACTTGGACTGAACCCCAGTTCTGTATACATAAAAACATATTTAAAAAAATAAAAAATATTCAGGGCCCTCCCTGGTGGCGCAGCGGGTTAAAGCACTGCACTAAGAAGCTTAAGCCACTTCCGCATGAGTTCGATTCCCGCCTGCCTGGGAGGTGACCACATGGCGCCGCAGACCTCTCCTGACCCGCCCGCTGCTCCCCTCAGCAGTGTACTTCGACAGTCTGCCTGTTCTGCTCCCCACTCTGTCCCTGGTGAATCCTCTCACCCTCTGCATCTCTGGCCTGTACCCCAGCTCTGTATGAATAAATAAATAAATCTTTCAAAAAAAATATTCAACCAATAAACACATCAAACTGATAGTCTTCTCTCCAGTTCTAACAAGAGTTATTTCATTAGAAAAAAATCCTTCCTGATATTTTTTTTTAAAGACATATTTACTTATACATATAAGAACTGGAGTGCAGACCAGAGGTGTAGGGATGAGAGGATTCACCAGAGTCAGAGTGGGCTGCAGAACAGGCTGACTGACTAAAATACACAGCTGAGGAGAACAGTGGGTGGGTCAGGAGAGGTCTGCTATGGTCCATGGGTCAGCACCCTGGCCGGGGGTTGAACTCATGCTACAGTAGCTGTGGATAGCTTCATAGAGTTGTACTTCAACCTGATGTGCTTCCAGAGTTTCCTTTTTGATCTCATTATCTCTTTTCCCTGTCTATTTCAATTATTCATTCACTTAATACACATTTATTAAGTACTTACTATATGCCAAATATTCGATGAAACTCTGGGGATATAATGGTGACCCAAAAGAAATGCAGCCTCTTCCCTCATGAAGCTTTGAATGTGGAAGTGGAGGTGGGCAGTAATCAAAATATTATTCAGGTAAAGTAAAACTAGAATATTTATGAGCGTTAAAGCAGATGGGCAACTACTTCAATGACAGCCTATAATGGAGCATTTTTATCTTATCAGAAAGTCGGAGACAGTCTCCCTGGCATAACATCACAAGGATAAGTAGGAAGAGTGCACACAAGGGAGAGGAAAGCATTTTATGAGGTTGAGACAACATGAAAACAAAGTATTTGTTGGGACATCAGTTATTTGAAGAACTAATGAATTAAATGAAGTAACAAGGCTATAAAAATATGGTGAGGTAGGTAAAGGAACGCCTGCCAGGCTCCAGTCTAGACCACACACAATTTTATCCTAATCTTAAGAGCAACAGGCAACAAAATCATTTTAGGTATCTTCAAAATTTTTATTTGTTTCTATATAAGACATGCATGTGGGTCTGCTCCTCCTCAGCGGCCTAACCAGCCTCCATTTTGTTACCTACAGTTCTGTATTCCTAAAGCAAGATCAGAACTGCCCGGTCATAGGCCTGTTGACTGATGTATAACTAAGGACCCCAGAAGCTGATCATTGGAATGCCTTGTTGTTAAGACTGAAATCCTGATTTAGGAGTCAGGGCATGATCTACAATACCAAATAATCAGCAGATGAGAAGTAAAGTTCCAGCTTTCCCCTACTTCTTCTATTTCCCCATCTCCTTGTCTACTTCCTCACATGATTAATGCTGTATGGCTGGTTTACCAATAAAAAAGGCTAGGGTCTTGCTCTTGAGCACCATCCTGCATTAAGTAGCCTGTTCTACCACAACTCCCGTTTCTTTATCAGCATAGTGCAACACAGGCACACATAAAGGCAGTGAGTTACATAGTGCTAAGGGCTTGATCTTAAAAATAACTACTATTTATGAGGGTATGGCAAACCTACAAACCAAGACCTGAATAACCCCTTTTGAAGAGTTACCTTTTAAATTTAGTTTCTAAGATTATGCACAATGGGGAACAAGTATTTGGTGTCTATTGAAAATTACATCTTATTATATTCGGTGCTTCAAAAGTTTTTAGATTGATATACCTGAGACCACATTTGGATTTAATCATTGAAATTTAAAAACTTGAAGGCAAATATTTATTATAAGTCATGAGAAACTACCTAAACCTACCTGACTCTTGGGTCACATTTTCTAAGCAAGAGCATTTATACAACTCTGGTGGTGGTGGGGGTGGAGGGCTATGTTTGAGCCTTTTACTGGGCCCTGCCTGAAGAATCCTGAGTTATAGTGTTTTATTACTGGGTATCTTTAGCAAAAACAAGCAAACAAACAACAACAAAAAAAAACGTGACACAGACTGGTTTGGCAGATGTAGAGTTTGACCATATTGAACACTTAACCATTCAAGACAAACCAATACAAGTTGTTCTCTGGGCCTGTGGGTGAGAAATCTGGACTCCAAATCCTAGGCAGTTGAGATGGACATTTTTGTGTTTACCTAAGCGGAAGTGGGGCCTGTAGAGAGGGTAGGTGATAGAGTTTGTTACACAGAGCTCCCACAGAACTGAGGCTTGCCAAAAGCACACAGCGTCTGGAAAAAAAGTTTCACAGGAAGAAAACAGTATAAACAAGTCAGTAGAGGGAGGCCAGTGGGCTGGGGAGCTCTGTCAGCTCTTCAGCCAGTGATTGAAGAAACTGACACATCAACGCTGGAACAGTGACAGCTGGTTCAGGGATCATCGCTCTCCTCTTTGTTTTGACTCTCCTGATTTCCCTCCCTCCAACCCACTCTCAATCAGACTTCTGAGCACTCGCCTCCAGGGTGGACCACACAGAGCGAGGCCCTAAACACTAAGGCCCATCAAGACAGAAGCCTTTCTTACCCAGTGGATGAGTCCAGCCCACAGCTGCAATCTGTAAGGTCAGAGATAAGGAGTGGGACATATAAAGATGCGACAGCACAGGAGAAAGGCAGTAAAGAGTGTAAGGAAATTAGGAGAAAATATCTGTTTGTCCTCAACTCTCGATAAGCATAATTACAGAGAGAGCTTAATGTTTACAAGAGAAATCTAGATGGCTATATACTCAGCATTTTTTATGGGATCTGGTGAATTTCACATAACAAAATGGAAATGCTCAAACAAAAACAAAATTACTTCCCCCCCCTACACTTTTATTTTAAATGACAATTTCAAAGACTGTTTTGAATTTATTAATATCAAGGCCACAACAACTGTTGTTATTAACTCCCTTTGACAAAAGAGCAAACAAAAGACAAAGGTTAAAAAATACACTGTTAGTCCCTTTTCAGTCTAAGGTCACAAAACTATTATTAGGACCCTTAGGAACTTCATTTCCAGCCTGAGGTGCTCTCTACTTTGTAAGGCTCCTTTTCTGTAGCCTGTTTCATTGTTAGGTACTATTTGAGATTTTTCAAATTGTAATAGTTTAAGCACATATTTAACAGAAAAGGAAAGCACCACATTTATATGATAATGAACAAAGAAAATCCAACTAACAACAGCAACAAAAATCCAACCAGTTTAAATGGTACTTATTTGAGGAAATACTTAAATGTGCTTGAGAGGTCCTCATCCACCCACCAGTGATGCAGATGTGAATTGGGTTTCTCTGTGCCATTTCTTTACTAAGCTATTCTGAGACTAGTGAAATAATAGAAACCAAGATTTAAATATATATATATACATATATATACATATATATATATATATATAAGATTAGAGTAAATGATTATATTGTTATGATTTTAAAAAAGCATCACCATTTGCCAGGTTATTGAGGTATAGGGCAAATGAGTGTTTATCAGCTATAACTGATTTTACACAGCACTGCATAATTTCAAATTTTCCCCAAAGTCATCCGGGCATATTCACTCATTATTCCTTCTAACTTCTTTCTTTTTCTTTACTTATTTTTTATCTGCTTGCAATCCTTTGTTCTTTCTCTCATTTTTCTTCTTTTCCTTCCAGGAAAAAGCAAATAAATAAAATGAAAAACTGAAGGGGCAAAAGTTTCAGAAATCAAATGAAAAAAAAAAAACTTATTTTACCATAGAATTTATTTACTATTACAGAAATGAAAATAGTAAGGCATTAATAAGCAATGCCTTTCTTTTTTCTTCCTTTGTCCAATCTCTTTATAGTCTCTTTCTCTCTTACTACATTCTTTTAAGCAAGATTCATGAGCAAGGGCAGGACTGGAACCACTATGCTTATACAACTAAGCCATGTACTTGTGAAGCTGAGTTTGGCATTAGGGAACAACTGTCTACTATACAGGATTGCATCCATCCTATAGACAAGCACAAATATTCCCTCACACTCCCTTCTGGCACAGGGTCTCGGCTGGGGACCTCTAGCCAGCTGATGTTCATTTACACTAAACCTTTCCCTTATTGGACACATACAGAAGGGACCTGCAGTGCTAACGCTGGGGTTTGGCACAAACTACTCTAATTGTTTCCTTATCCAATATGCAGAGTTAGAGCTCAGCCATTAGGCTCTTGAAAAGCCTGACACACACACAACGTTGATGGACAAGGTTAGTAATAAGATACAGCTCTCCTCTGCACATCACGCTTGAGAGAAGAAAAAAAGATAGCTGTTCCTCTACTTGTTCTCACACATTTTACAGCTGGTACAAGTTTATATTTCCTGCTTAAAAAGTACAGGCATAGCTACAGGAATTCAAGACTTGAATTAATATAACCTGGTTCTTTATGTGTTAGCCTCGGAGAAGGGAAAAGTTCTCTGCTTCTAAACTGAGATGACTAATTTGAAATTATGAAATGGGCCACATGATTTGCCTCAGCATTTCAATCCCTACACCACCATACAGTAAGACTTTCTATCACCACACTCAGCCCCTTCAAGATACCCAACATCTTGTTAGAAAGACTAGTGTGTGTAAAATAAACTAATAATAAAAACACAAGAAAGTTAGATCAACCACAGGGTTAGTGTTAACAGAAAGAGGCAAGAGATGTGTATTTTAAAATAGAGATGGTGGCTGAAAACTAACGTGATGACATTCCCATTTATCACTGAGTGATAATGCAGATTTAACCCTTAGCAAGGAAAAGCTAATAACAGCAGAAATCAAAGATTGAGAAACAAACTACTTTTATTATTTTTTGAGCCACTAGTTTTATTCTTTGAAGTGTGTATACTGTATGCAGGAACATTCCAGACCTTGTCCACATATGTTTAACAAAGACAAGTGTGTGTATATGTGTGTGTGTGTGTAGGGGTATTTCTCAGAAGTTCCCAGCATATATTTTCTTTGACAAATAAAACAGAAGAAAGTAATGTCATTATAAAATACATAAATTTAAGATATATTGACATGACTTCCTATGTGTGTGTGTATATATATATATGTATATATATACACACACATACATGTATACACACATACATAGATATATTGGCATGACAATGACTTACTACATATATACATATATGTGCACATACATATACGCACATGTGTGTATACTGTCTTTTGTGGTAGGTGGTATAATGTTACAAAAGTTTTAAAAAGTGCAAGAAAGGCTATGAATAGCTTCTTTCAAATCATTATATCAGAACAACTTTTCAAAGCTATTCTAAAGCTGAGGATTTTCCCCTCCCTACACCTAAACCCCAAACCACTTGTGAAAATTTAGCTTTCCAAGCAAAACCCAGCGCTATTACTTCCAGCTGTCTCTCTCTTGCCAAAAGTCCTGACATACATGTATGTAATCTGTAAATTAAAAGAGAAAAGGGAGGAGGATATAGAAAGAATGGGAAGCTTAAAAGTGAATATTAAATTACTAACTATGTATAGAATACAAAATGCATACCTGTACATATCCATTTAAACTTTATATGATTGTCACAGTTGTCCTGTATCACATCTAAATATAAATAGTCATTATTTTTCCTGGACACATCCACCATTGTACACACTGCACACACACATGTACACACACACACACACACACACTTATCTGAAGACATGTATTCTTCAAGAGACTGAAATGATTTCTTATTATCTAACCTCAAAGCATTTGTATTAGCTGCCACTAACAATGTTTTCTAGCAGAACGTGTGGAGGTGCAGTGACTTGGTCTCTTAGGCAGCCTCCACCTTCATCATTTCAGCTGGAGAATCACAGCACTCTGATATCTACAGTGATCCTTTCAAAATTAGATGCTCTCTATGCAGAGAAGCCTGTGCCCCGACTCACAAGGACAAAATGAGAACTGGCTGGCACTTTCTGTGGCAGGTTAGTTAGGCTACAAATGGTACTAATTGGCACTCTCACAAGCTATGACATTTCTGATCTCCTGCCAAAGGGTGATAGACAGATGTGTGACTGCCTTTTCTTCCTGTGTAACATCAAATAGATGCCAATTGAATCAGCTCTAGCCTGACCCTGGCAACTCTGGGCCAGTTTAGATGACAGATTTAACTATCTCCCCATTCCCACCTTGAGCTTGAAGGGGGTGCTTTGAATATGTTCAAAAGTGGTATGAAAAAAATTAAAGTGGAGATCCCTCCCTAGGGAGAGGGGAGATTCTATACATATATGTAATTTGGCAGGTAATTTTTCGCAAAGGGTTCTGTGCCCCTGTATCTTCTAACCTTTAGACCTACCCATTAAGTATTTCCCCATCCATTAAGCATTTCCCCAAAGATTGAAGAACAATCACACTTTGCTACTTAAAGACATGGATAGGGATCCATTTTGAGAAATGCATCATTAGGTAATTTCATCACTGCAAACATCACAGACTAGATTTCCACAAACTTACACAGTGTAGCTGCTATACACCCAGGCTACCCAGGGCCCTCTATTATATTACCATTCATCACTGAACAGAGAAGGTTGCATGGGGCATGGCTGCAATGAACAGTGGAACATTTGCAACTCTGTGGGGATTAGTGGTGCCCACAATCTACTCCACTCCTAAGGAGCTGGAGGTCATAGAAAAGTAAACAGTCACAAGTAGAACTTGTCAGATAATCTGTTTTTTACTTAGTTGGTTCTTCTGTTTTTCTTTTCAGAACTTCTACATGGTGTATGTTGTGTAACTGCTAATGACTCTAACCTTCTACCTTTCATAGCTGGCAACGCAAGTTGGGAGGAGTGGAGTGCATTTTGTGGGTGGGGGTGGGGTTCCCATTCTGTCAAACCTAAAATGTACAGTAGAACCAGGAAATGAGGCCTGGAATGGGATGCTTAGTTAGTCCAACCTGAGAGAGATTGATGTTCCTTCTTCTTTTTAAAGATTTTAAAAATCTTTTTAAAGATATTTTAATTTATGCAGACATAACTGGGGTACAGGCCAGATGTGAAGGGGCAATGAGAGGATACACCAGAGGTAGAGCAGGGAGCAGAAGAGGCAGACTAACAAAGTATGAGAGAGGAGTGAGCAAAATGGGAGAGATCTGCTGTGCCATGTGGATCACTTCTAGGACCAGGATGGAACTCGCACCGAAGCATCTGTGGCTCGCTTGCAGTGCTGCATCCCAACCTGTTGCACCACCCGGTAGGGTCACTTTTCTTCTTTTCATGACTGCTGTTTGATTATTCCCCCACATTTAGAGTAGAAAAATCAAGCAAATCTAGAAGAGGACTGACCTCACTGTATCTCAAAGAAGCGTATCTTCATATACAGAAGGAATGCTGAGACTCATAAGGATTTACTATTTCTCTAGAATAGGTGCAGGGCAGTGACTTGAAGACAATTTCATGAAGATTCTTACTCTGTAAGTTCCTACGTTTATACAACAGCCCGGTGTTCCAATGGATGGTGAGAAATGATTAAAGTATGAGAATCCTCTCATAGTTCTTGCATAGAACTATAGCAAAAATAGTGAAAGGTCCCTGAGGGGGAGAATGTGGATGTCCACTCATGGCTGAAGCTCCACGTGGCAGCTCAAGTAAGTTTAGACTGACTTATGGTGATAATAAGCAGTTCTATAGAATGGTGGGATCCAGCAATACTGATTATCCCACTGAATCTAATTTCTTCACATTCAAGCTAAATGACTGATGCCCTACTGATCCTGCGCATAGTCAAAACATGTCATCTAGAACACAACAAGCAATTCATTCCATGTTTGTAGACAGCATATATTTAACTTTGGTTATATGTGTATTTTCCATCTTTCTTTCTGATAATAGACCTAAGGTATTTGACACCTACCATGCAAAATGCCATGAATAGGGTAAGTGACCAAAAATAATTTATTGAAGAAAATGCATAACAGCTTAATATGCACAAATAAAGAGGGTGTTGATCTTTTAGGCCATATCTACCCAAGCAGAAGGCAATTTTCTAAAGAAAGTTCACTTTTTGCTAACAAGATAGTACTTTGTTAGTTCAGGATTTGAACAGTGTATAGGAGCTAGAGTAAAGGTAAAAATTAAAACTTATTTGTCTTTCGCACTGTCTTTTTTAGGTCCATTTAACTTGAGTGATTTTCTGTCTCATTACTGTACCAGGGAGAATAAAATCATATGGCCAACTAATAACAATGCAACAATTATGACAGTAATAATAAAGCTTTGTGTTACAATAATGATAACATATTTAGCACTTTCCTTTGTGGGAGACACTATGATATGCACTATTTATATTAATGTACTTAATCTTACTGATAATGCTAAAAATGATTGTTTTTAGCCTTATTATATTTAGTCTATGAATGAAGAAACTGGGAAAAGGTAGGTGAATCCCTCAAGGTCAAATAGCTAAGAAGAGCTGAAAAAACAAATACCTCAAAGAATAGAGCCCTGGCAACCACAGGTTGAGCACTATTGGCTCCCACCTTGTTCATCATCTGAAAGTCCATGATGAAGGCACATTTTTGTAGATGCCCACATGTAGACAGTACTTGCTGTGAGACTCTCATTCAAGTCACCCAGCTAGTGAATGAGTGAGTCATCCACCGAGCAATCTCACACCTCTCAGCACTTTTAGATTTTTTATTTTATTTATTTATACATACAGAAATGGGGTACAGGCCAGAGGTGCAGGGGCAGTGAGGCTTCACCAGACACAGAGTGGGGAGCACAATGGGCAAATCGATGAAACACACTGCTGAGGGGAGCAGCAGGTGAGACAGGAGAAGTCTGCTGTGCCATGTGGGTCACCTTACTGGCCAGGGATTGAACTAGTGCTGAAGCAGCTGCAGCTAGTTTTGTAGTGCTCCATTTTAACCTAATGCACCAGCAGGAAGGGCCCTAGATCTTTCCTATGTTAATGATTAGTAAATATTCTTGTTCTTTTATGAAAAATGACAACTAAGTAGGAAAAAAATCTCAGTGAAAGATAAAAAATATTGTTAACTGTGAGATGAACATATGCATGCAACAAGAAAAACAGACTTTTTGAAAATCATCTAGAGCATGTCTGTTTAAGAGCTTGTTTCTGACATTACCTCTGCAAATCAGAATAAAGTCTGCTTACCAAATGCAGTGAATAAGTTTCTGAGCCAAACACAAGAATATGTTACCAGGGCAAGCCTCCCACCCCATGGCCAACCAATCATACTGGCTTCAATGTTCTATCCCACTTGTCTTTATGAAACTCTCATTTCCAACATTATAGTCAGTAGTGTAAGGTGGACAGGGGTGGTTTCTACTCAGATGCAAAGCAATTATATAAGATAACAAAGGGGGAAAAAAGTAACTCATTTATGTAGCTATGTATCAGATTATTCACCCTGCTGTAACAGGAAATAGTAACGATCAGAACAGGGGGATGGGACCAATCAGTGTGGACATGGGTTGTATGGTCATGGGCACATGTCCAGGAAGAAACTAGTGTGTTGGAGTTGAAAGAGATGGTGATGGCGAGGATGAGATGAAATTAAAGCGGAGCCTCTGATGCAATATATCTCAGGTGCCAAATCTTTGTATTCTCTTGATGCTGTAAGCTTTGTATGATGCCAGTAAGATAGGTAAGTCTGAGAGTTTGCATTAGAAGCAGAAAGCCACAAAGCTGAAATTAATGAAGTAAATTTTTGCCAAAGTCCTGAGTATTTGATACAAACCTGATAGTTCTCTTAAGTGTGAGTTCTGGGTCACAGAGCACAAGTTGGCAAGCATCAAGGCCCCTTCTACTCTCATTTCCAATTAATTATAAATGTTGGGTCTATAAGACTCTTTGTTAGAAATAATTAAATAATACATGTCTATAAAGCGGTTTGCATGCTGAGCCTAATAAGAACGAACTCCACAGAAATCCAATTTAAACACTTATTGCTTTTTTGAGTCAGTTAAATTGGATTTTTGTTTCTGAACTCTTTGGCATAAGGTTCAACCATTCCATGGGTGCATTTGGCTTGGTGACCACCTTTAGAGCCAGCTGTGTAGAAATATTGCTTGCCTCAAAACTCATTATTCCCTAAACATAGCCTTGGGAGGGGGAGGAGGGCTGATCATTTATTTCCAAAGAGTGTCAAGACATTCTCAAAATATATTCTTCAAGCAAAAATCACTTTCATTTACTTTAGTTTCAAAAAGTAATCATCAGAACCCTTTAAGAATAGGGACAGGATGTCCATAAAGCAAAGGAGAAGGCCAGAATGTCCCAGCGCCACAGGATGGGAGGGCTGCTTTCAGGTTCCACTGATGATACCCACAATTTCAAGAGTAGAGCCTTCAGAAGGCAGATGGAACTGTGAGCATAATGATCTTTGCTTTTATATGTTCCATCTTGTTTCCTCCACTTTAATATCTTTTCCATGCTAGGTCACATTTAAGTTTGCTGAGTAAAAAAAAAAAAAAACACAAAACCTTTTGTGCAATTAAATGTCAGTGTTGCCAACTAACTTGTACTATCATTGACTTTTAACTGTTAAGCAGTGTTTAGAAAACAAGCATATGATTTAATTATGCCTTCATTTTATAGAAAGTGAATGGAAAGCCCTCCGTGGTGGTGCAGTGGTTTAAAGCACAGCACTAAGAAGCTAAAGCCACTTCAGCATGAACTTGATCCCCAGCCCCGAAGTTGACCCACATGGCACGGCAGACTTCTCCTGACCTGCCAACTGCTCTCCTCTGCAGTGTACTTTCTTGATCTGTCTGTTCTGCTCCCTACTCTGTCTCTGGTGAATCCTCTCGTGGACCTTGTACCTCTGGCCTGTACCCCAGTTCTGTATGCATAAATAAATCTTTTTAAAAAGTGAATGAAAACAAAAAATAGCATAAGTTTATCTGTAACAGGACAAAGATAGTCATTTTCAGGCAAACTTTTCTAAAGGGATGAATTTGGTTAAAAAGAAATGAAAAAATCATATTGGAAAAGAGCATAATAATTTTCTGTTTCAGAAATTTAAAAGTAGAAAGAAGTATGCTGTGCTACAAACCTGTTGATTTAACTTGCTACACACTGTCCTTTATCAAAAAGGCTCATGTTCAGCACTCTAATGACCATTTTTTCAGGTCAACTGAGTGGATTAAATTCAGTATCCTGAAGCCTAACCAAATGTCTCCCACATTTACTGCTTAATTCCTTTGTATAAATCAGAAGCAGCAAGTCTCATCTCAAATCTAACTCATTTCCCTTTGTCTAACAATGTATGAATCAACTAGGATTCAAGAAAAGATACCACCTTACAATATTAACTTATACTATGCACTTAATACTGAATTATTCTTAAATAAACTTGTGTAGGTGTCATTCAGTGAGGAAGGGGGAGTAAGTCTAAACATATATACTATAATGAAGGATTGTAAAATATGGTTACCAAGTCTGAACCAAGCCTGTTTTCACAATTTGTACATCTGACATGTTTAAATGTATTAGTGGAAGATATTTTGGTTAAAGGAACAAACATTTGTAAATGGCTGGAATAAGACATAGCCGGAAATCAAAGTCTATAAAGTAACGTGTCTTCTTTCCCCAACATCTAGACTGTTTCATGAAATTCAACTGTATGGTCCATCCCCAGCACAAAGTGTAGGCTTTAATTTGTCTAAGTCAATCCAAGTAATCCTATCTCTCTTGACATAAAGAATCCCAGTCTTAAATTATTTGGCACAGAGGAACTGATTGCTGCGACATATCTGATGGGATCAGGAGTTCCCAGCTACAGTAAAGTTGAGGACGTTCACTGTGATCTATGTAGCAGATGTCCTCTCTCCTTGTGGGGAGTGATTGCTTAGAGCAATAATGCTCAAAACAGCTGCAGCCGTTTTGACACCAGGAGGTAAGCCATTCTCTCTGAGAAGAGAATCAGAAACAGATCCAGACCTAGACACATTCTTTAACCTTTAAATCAAACTATTCTTAAACCTCTCTACCTTTGAATGATCCAGTCACTTTAGTTAAAAATTTCCCTCTATTATACAAGCCACTTTTATTGGATTTTCCCTTTGTGAGCTATATAAAGACTTTTAACAGATAAACTATATTTACCAAGTTCTGATTCCCTTTCAGACATTCTTTCATCTCCCATTGGGAGAATTATCTCTTGAAAGGATTAAGTTTACGAAGTTACTTTTTCACTCATTCATTCATTCCCATATCAATCATGCTGTTGTTCATTATTTACTGAGCACCTTCTGTATGTTGGGAAAACCTGAATGAGGAAGACAGCAATAAATAAAAATGACTAAGTCCTTGATGTCATGCTATTATACAGCAATGACATGATAAAAGAACTTGCAATTTGCTAAATGGAGTTCTGGGTAACTAGTGGAGCTGATAGGGAGTATGAGGAGCTTTGTAGGCTGGTCAGGGAAGATTCTACTGATAAGATATTGGCATAGAGTTAAGAAAGATGTGAGAAGTCTAGCATGAAAAAGATGAGGGTGGAGAGAAAGCATTTGACGAACAGATAAAAGAAGCCTAAGGTGCTGCCCAGGTCTTCACTGATTATATTCAAGTGACATCAAAGAAGCTGTGTCTGAGGATCATGTTGAGTGACCTGGAACTTGTCAAATGTCATGGCCAATCCTTTACCAAGTCCAATTGATTCAACCAGCTAAGTATCATTTATAAATCCATTCCCTCTTCTTTTTTAACCAATCTTGGCTCTTATCTTCAATGAACTCCCCTCCCTGAGTCTTTCAGCTCTGCTATCCTTCACAGTGCTTTAAGATCAATATAAACACATACTCCAAACAACTCCCCAGTTAAAATTGTCCATTAACCTTCCATTACTTAGGATTGTGCCCTCCAAAACTTTTATTAGTCTTGACCCTAGGAATTTTAGCAGGTAAGATAAATACCTGTGTTACTGTAGATGTATGATAGGTATATATATATATATATATGTATATGAGTATATATGTATATGTGTATATATATCACATTGCTTTATCAAAAAATTGAAACAATGCTAACTTAAAATTATAAATTTTAATGATTTCTTCTTGTAGTTAAAGGATCTTTTAATAAATTTTAATATGGAGACTGCAAATTCCTTAACATGACATATATCCCAGCTTCTTACTAGCTCTGCCCACCTCTTTTGTCTCACATCTATGCTATAATAGAACTGAGTCATACCATTTTTTTATACCTTTGTGCTTTTTTTCAAGCTGTTCCTTCTATTTGTCATGTTCTCTTATCATTCTGCTTTTCTCACTAGTCTTTTAGAGTTTATTTAGCCAACATACAGTCTATAAATTATTCCTATGCAATTGCGTTCATTGATTGGGTAGAACTCTTGCGCTTCTGTAACATCCTGTCACTTTCCTTTTCTACGGTATATTTTCATCAACTTTTCTGTCTTGTCCTTGCTGGCTTAGGAGTTCCTCAAAAGCAAAAATAGTGTCTGTTTCACCGAATTGTCATCAGTATGCCAGGTAGCATCTGGCAAAGATTACACAATCAGTAAATATTGCAGGGATGTGGAGGGAATGGACTGATTGATGAATGAATGGATGAATGAAGGATGGATGGATGGATGAATGACTCTATAAAAAGAAATTCACAGAAAGGGAACACACTATGAGTCTGGAGCTGTACTCCTTGCATTCTATCTGCATGCATTCTGGTTCTGCATGCTTTTACTGTGTAATCAAGCTTAATATAGTGGTCATGTAATAATATCTAGCTCACAAGATTGTTTTCAGGATTAAAGGACATAACATGAAGACTTCAGATACAAAAACCAGTCTAATAACTTTTAGCTATTCTCAACATATTTGAAAAGAGACTTTCCTTGCTATTTATGAAAGAAAGAAATTCATGTTTGGAGTTCAGATGTAGTTCCTATTTTGACAAGGCAATCTCACTGTAAGACCAGTATGGGACATGGGACCTAACACAGACTTTAAATGTACTGGTATATATGCTGTCAATGAATAAATAACACAGAATTTGCCTTTAACCTATCTCAGGGGTGTGCTGAGAGAAATAAGTGAATAATAATGTCATCCTAAGGGCTCAGAAATGTGGAGTAGTCCAGTATAATTCAGAAAAAAAATGCTGAGGTGGGTAAGTAGGAGTTGAGGAGGTACAGAACTAGTGCCATTAAGAAAATGTTGACTAGAAGGGAGGGTTAGGAATTCCCTTGTAATTTGTATAATGTGAGTTTGCAAATAGCAAATAATACTTCTGAAGCCCATACCTACCATTATATAGCAAGTGTATGTGATTGTAAAATTAGCTGGCTTGCTAAGTTACCTCTTAATCCAATGGAGTGTGACAAAGCTGAAGGACTGAGTGCAACACATTAAATATACGTTTCTTAAAAATAAAGGCCTAACCAGGCATTTAGCTCATCCTTAATACCACATATATATTTACATGGTTTGCCTTATTAATTCCAGCTTACTTAATATAATTTAACAGGTTTTATTGGTTTTTGAGGGAGATCTCTTAGAGAATGGCTTTTCTTAGAGAAATTAGGTTTCTTCCTACCTATTTTATCCTTGATAAAATTATTTTTAGAAATAACAATTCTGTAATATTTATCTTTCCTTTACGAGATCTTTATTCTACTTTTGGTTTTTTTTTTAAATACTCAGTATTCACATGTAATATAAAGCAGTGAGCTTTTCTAAGCTTCCAGAGAAAATGATCAGATATATATAAAAGACTCATCAATTCATGTATTTGGGCTATCTTAAAACTTTATCTCACCAGCCCCTAATCTCTGGAAATGCACAGGTAATTGGAGAAAAATGTCATGGCAGAATAAATTTTCATGACATGAGGTATAGACAGTGACAAACACAGCAGCAACAGGAAAATTCCACATTCATCTCCGTAGTGAATGAGAGGTTTGGGACTTTTTAATGACAAGATGACCCTCTAGCTTTGGGGTCACCAGCTATAATTTCACATGAGTAGGAGGCAACCGTACACCATTCTAGCGCAGCATCTGCTCCTTGGCTCAGGTAAAATACACACATAAGCAAAATCAAATTCAGCTTCCTTCAAGGGACTCTTGAGCTCCACCTGTAGCCAGGTGGTATTCCCGGAATAAACTCAGGTGCATTTCTGATTTTGTATATTGAGCTCCTTCTTTTCCTTCCTTACCCATACAGGCTTACAACATCCCAAGATAGAGAATTTGATTCTAAGGAGAATGGCAGGTCCTTTCGACTTCCAGTCAAATGTATACTATAAAGCCTCAGGCACAGGAAACATGAGAGCCAGAACAGAGTTTACTTAAAACAATAAACTATAATAAGATACAAACTACTGTCCACTTCAAAGAAAATCACTTATCCTGAATTGTTAAGATGCACTTTGAAAATGATTATGAGTCAAAGGAAAAGTGGTTATTGAATTGGAGAAAGTTTGATCTAAAGATTAACTTTGGAGTGAAACTCTGGATATATTCAGAAAAACTATTTAACCTTTCTAAGCCTGACTATCCTCAAACGAGTTTAATTAGGAGAACTGAATGAACTTATATTCTTATACAAATAAAATATTCAATAAGTTGTTTTAAAAACAGATTCTTGTTAGTCATATCATCATTGTGGTCCTTGTCTTCATTATCACTGTCAATATGGTGGCACTAAAAACACAAGGGAATACTTATCTAAGAAAAGAGGAGTGTGATTAGCGAGTGAATGAGGATGAGCAGAATGAAGGCAGGCATTTCAAACTGTATCTGACAGTTACGAAGATCTTCCCTGCATTCTGAGAATAGAAGAAGACCTCAAGCCTGGCTTTACAGTCCACCCAGGATCTCTAGAGAGAGATTTGTAGAGCAACTATAATTACTGGGCATGTGGGGAAGGCTTAAGAGCTGTGGGGACAGTCCAATGACTTTAGACCTGGGTTTCCATCTCATCTTGTAATCTAGTAGCTTTGTGATTTTAAGAGAGTTAATTTATCTCTGAGATTTGTGAAGGATACAACCAGGGGCCAATTCCTTACCACCTCTGAAATAGGATGTTACACTGGTTTTAGGTACTCATATTATCCTCCTCGATACCTTCTGTTGTCACGAGTAGATATGACGTGTATCTATATCCTGATGAGATCCGTTGTGTTCAGGGTGTTATGGCTGCATGCTCTGTTCTGACCAATGGTACATATTCCAAAACATGCCTCTTAAAAGGAGGGAGGCATTCACTTTTTTATTCCTTCCTTCAACATCCTTCCTAGAAACAGAAGTGATAGCTAGAGCCCTGGATTCTAGTTTGAGCGCAAAGATGGTAAAGCAGTGAGAACTTGAGTCTCTGTAGCAGTTCTGAAATATTCTTTTATCAAAGGAAACACACAGCACTTTTTCTGAAGCCATGGCTATTCAGAGTTTCTGTCAAGTGGTAAAAACTACTTTCTGACTAAGACAAATATAATGATATGCATGACATATATCATATACATACATATTTGTATTTATGTGTCATAGTCAATCCCAAATCCATAATGATTGCAAGTACCGATCCATTAGTATACTTTTTTCTGGAAGTGTTGAGAAGCTTCTACTTCGGGAAAAACTGACTCCAGTATAAACTAAATGAATAAATGTCCCAACAAAATGTCGAATTGATGGTGAAATGTTGTAATTTGTACAAGCCCATTTATGGCTGGGTCCTATGAGGAAGTCCTTCATCCTTCAAGTTCTAGTTGTCAGAATGGTGAATTGAAATACACACCATGTCTCATTTCATGAGTCCTAAAAGGAAGTTATGTGTGTGTGTGTGTGTGTGTGTGTGTGTGTGTGTGTGTGAAGGATATGACATACTTGAAGGAAGAAGTAAAGGTAGAACAGAGCAAATAGATAAACACTTTGCTCAAATCACCTTCACATACGCATACAAACACAGGGAAATATTTTGGCACAGAAAGGATTATTTGTAATTTTTGCTGTGCATGTATATATGTATGTACATGTATGCACATGTGTGTGTGTTTGGCAGGTACAGAGACACACAATTCCCTCTAAACCTGTCCCCTTATTTTAGCCTAACTACAAATCAGAGAGAAAAACAACTTAAGGATGTTATATTTTGCTTTCTCGAACAGGACACTAGTTGGGGTATTCCTTATCTGAGGAAATTGATACTGCATCATTAAGAACACTCACAGAAGGCTGAATCCACAAACCACCTAATAGGCAAAGTTAAAGAAGAGTGAGAATGGGAAATGGTTGCTGGGATCGATTCCAGACCTGCTTGCTTTATGATGCTTGTAATTGTTTGTTCAAGGGTTCCTGTATGGATTGTTTTTCCGTGATACTATCTATCCTTTCTAAAATAAATGAGGATGGAATGTGAAATATTGCCACAGTCCCCTCCACTGTCCAGAAATGCGCTACACTGATTTCAAAACTTCTATTATTTTGTGGTTCACATGATCACTAGATATGGAATCTTTTGTAAGCCTGGGGGAGCTTTCTTTTCTTTATGTTCTTCTTTCTTGTCTTCTCACAAATATTGAGCAGACAGAAAAGAAAATAGGTTTTCCAAAGCTGTCTCTGGATTCTTAGGGCCTCTTCTGCCCCACGGGTACTATTCACAGCAAAACCACCTTTGTGGCACTCTGAAAAGAGACTTGCTTTTTTTTTTTTTTTTCTTTTATCCATCAGAGTGATTCCTTCAGTTTTATGGTCCATAATGATTTTCATATCAATGTTTAAAAAAGGATGTTAATAAGAAACATGTATGTGGAAAAAATTTTCATTTGACAATGGCTCAAACTATTTTTGGTTGAGATAAAAGCAGTATCTTTAGCCATATAGGAAAACTGAAATATATATTTTTCCTATCTCAAGTCAGATAATTTACTCACTGGAATTAACTCCAAAATATATCTGTCTCTTGGGAAAAGGTAGAGTAGCTGTTAAAAGGTTTGTCAGACAGGAGGGAAAAGACGACCCTATCAAAACACACACTGCCACAGTCTTATTTTTTTGTCTGTACATCTGCTCTACTAATGGAGCCTTTGTTATGCTGTATATCAAATTCCACAGAGGGCAGAAAAGCTTGTCTTTCTGGGGGCTGATGAAAGACACACAAGCCTTGTGAAAACCATGGGATACCCAGAAATTCAGAGGCCTGGATTGCAGAGACATGCCCTTCCCACTTTCATAGTACTGCTGTTAGTCTGTACAGTTCATTCTTAACTGACTTTAGTCCATCTTTGTTTTAATGCTAACATATTCAGTTCTGGTTTTCTCCTAAGCTTAGGCACCAGCGTGGAGGTCTTGGAGAAACTGTTGAATAAAGGTGAAGAAAAAATGAGAAAGAAAAAAAAGGAAGAAAGACTAAGGTAAGAGAAGACATGGTGATCAGGAAATCTGATTGTAACTGGAGAAAAAGCACTTTTAATAAAAGGGGGAAGGACCCTTGCAATCTTTAGAGCTTCCATAGAACAACCAGCATCTCCAATAAATTCTTTTATTTTCAATATATCTGCTGTCACTGGATGCTCCTTCATAAAACAACATCAAATGTATGAGGAAAACAGCACAACACCAGGTCATCCTACCCAATGGCTTGCAGGAAGTCAGTCTGGAATATGAGATTTTAAGTGAAATTTAAAGAAAAAATTTCCAGCCAATTCACCTATTGGGGAGGGGAGTGGGTGGTTAAGCTGCAGGGTGTTCTAGGAAGCAGGACCCCAGATTCAGCTCCCCATCTCTGCAGGGCATGGCTGTAGGCCCAGTAGGATATCTCACTAGCCTCTACTTGCATGTGGAACGCAGAAGACTCCTAGAAAGAACCATCTGAAAGGGAATAATGGAGTCTCTCAACAATGTGGCAAGACAAGAGGCCTTTCCAGAGAAGGGCCTTCTGAGAACAGTATAATGATTGTGCTTTAGGAGTTATAGGCAAATCCTTGAATAGGGGCTTAGGGTGAGGAAAGCCACAAGAAACATGAGGTGGCAACACAATTAGAAGGACCACTGCAGTCCAGGATAGACAGTGTTGCCTCAGTTTGTGAATGGTGGGTGGAACAAAGGTGGAGATTTGCATTACACTTGGCCCTTCAGCCTCCCCCCACCTCTCTCTCTGAGTGTAAGTGTCTCCCAGTCTCTGTTTCACTGACTACCTCTGTCTTTCTCACTATCCCCCCTACCTTTGTGTCTCCCCCTCACAGTTTCACTCATTATTATTTGTCTTTTATTGCATTTGTCTTTGTCTCACTCTAGTAGTCTGACTGACTCCTTCCTTCTCTTTCCACTTCTGTTTGTCACAGTCTCTTTCTGTTACCCCCTTTCTCCCTCCCTATGTCTCCCCCTTCATTATCTCAGTCAGTCACAGCTCACTGTTCCCATCTCTGGGAACAGTGAAGCATAAGCTATAACTATGAAAGTGTCTCTGAGTGCCTGGCACAGAGTGGTTGGCACACCTTTGCAGATGGCCCTATGGAGCTCTATTTTTTCACATGGCTGGTGGCTGGGGAGAGCTAGGCAGTCTTGAGATCCAGGCAACTTTGAATATCTAATAAAAGATCCTTCTGTCCCGCCTTCGTCTAACTGCCTCTCTCAGAACCTTAAATTTTCTGGGATTAAGTGATACAGGTTGTGCGCAGCTCTGGTTATGAGTTGTTCAATCTGCCTCAAACCCTCCCCACCATCTCATTTTCCTCAGAAATACTTCCCTTGCATATAATTCAAATCCCTATCAGATTTGGTCTTTATTGTATTTTTCATTATTCATTCAGCACCACAGCAGCCCCTCTGCTATGGGTGATTTCCTTTGAAGTCCAGGCTTCTCAGAAACAGCTCCTTTGTATCAGTGTTGCTGCCACTGTACCTGGATTCATCTATAAGGCAGTGGGAGATAAGCCTCAACCTGTGCACTTATGTCTCACTTAAGTTCCAAATGTTTTTCACCGTATCTTCCAAAAAGCATTTGTCTGGGGCCTTTGAGGGAACAAAAACAAAGCACACAAACCACAGAGATGTTCAACCAACTGTCTGCTCAAACCCTGCTGAACAGAGACTCTTTAAGCCTGATATTTGCTGGAGTCGAGAATTTCCAAATGCTCATCAAAATGTCCTCTTTGGTCTGGGATTCCATGTTCTTTACCAATCCTTGAACCATGGAAAGTTAACCACCTGGCTCCTTTGCCATTATCAGTGTGCTTATTTGCTCCTATGTAATTAGCAGCTCTGAGTGGAATTCTGAATTTGTAATATACTACTATCATATGAATTCCATAGTACTAAGCCATAGTGGCTATTGTTTATAATCTGGATTTGTCAAAAGAGAAATCCAGGAATTTAATTAAGTTCCTGGAGGTCATTCAGGAAGTCAATACCCAGGACAGAAACAGACTGTGGCCTGCAGCCCTGAACTGCAATACCTTCCATCAGCACTTCTGATGTCAGGCCACAGACTTTCACCTCCTGTAGATATTTCGAGCTTATAAAAAGCATGCATTGCTTCCCCTTTCCAAACCTCTTACACTTATATTTGGTATGTGCATCCTGCTAGAGGAAGTAAAAAAAAATATATGGTTTCCATTTCTGTTCAGATACCTTTGTTTTTTTTTTTTTTTTTTTTCTTCTCTTGCAAAGAACAGAAACACACAGAGGGATGGCAGGAGGGAGGCAAGTAACGGAGCCTAACGGAGTCACGTCTCTTTGTGAAATGTGGCTCCATTTCCCTAATGCAAGGGTTTCTTCATGCCAGAGCCAAAATCTCCATGTCTGTTTCACAGCCAGGTGGTGTAGAAAAACACACTGGCTTGTTCCAGGGAGCTCAGTTAGACCATGTGCTTTAACTCAATTGACACAAACCTTCTAAAAAGAAAATATATCTGGCCTTCCTATTATTTTCCTCTCACTAAAGGAGTTTATAGCCTGCAGCATGGTCTTTAATTAAGTTCGGACATAATACACCCAACAGGGAAACAGCCACAGTAAGCCAAGCCTTTAAACTTCAATTACTTTCAGGGCAAAGGCAGAAAGACAAGCAATAATTATTTTCTGGTTGAGAATTTAAAAAATAAAGAATGAGACTTCTAACTGATACTGAGGTTAAAAACTCCCAGAACATTGGCTCCCCAGTCATTCCCTCATCGTGTAATGATGGAGGAGGACACAGAAGGCACTGAACCATCATCGGATCTCTGTTTCATGGTCTCCAATCCTGCCTTTACTGTCCTCTAATGTTGGGAGTCTTCATGACGTTGCTATCTCACAAGTGCAGAGCTCCTTGGAAATTTTTGGGAAAAGTGCCTTGAGAAATTTAGATGCTTTTCCAAGGCTGTAATATGATATGAGACATTCCATTGGCCATGATAAAAAGTATTTGCCACAGGGACCCAGGGTCTCCTAGTCTCAAGACTTTACAGTATAGGGCTGAAGGCAGAATATTTTCCCAATTTTCTTCCACGGAGAAACTGCAATGCCAAACACCATTTAGCCAAGTAAGACTAAAGTGATTATCACTTACATGAACTAGACTATTTAATTTTACACTTAATCTTATGAGGTAGATATGCTTTTCCTTCCCCCATTTTACAGGTGGAGAAACACAAGCACAAATGAAAATAATGCATCAAATGATTCGCAGAGCTCTAACATTTAAATCTAAACAGGCTACTCCCAGAGACTTAAGCCAGAAAGGAAATGAGCAGGCCCTCCCCAGGAGCACACCACGCTTTCCATACTCTCAGGGAGGAAAGGCGTGTTCACACGCTGATGGTGTGGAATTATTTGCAGCCAGCACAGCTCTGCACAGGACTCCTTCAGCAGAGGAGCTGCTTCCTGGAGCAGCCTCATTTAATCCGTGCAGTTTTTTCCTGGAAATAAATAAAAAAAAAACCTTTTCCTTCTGTAACCTCCGCTCTAATTTTGGTTCTTTCGGAATCTTCTCTATTTTCCATGTGACAGCTCATTCAATCTCTTGCTTGTACTCCCAATTCAGATAATCTCAGGCAAGACATTCCCAGCCCCTTGATCTGTGCACCATATGCGCTCCATGTTGATTTTTCCCACAGGCTGATCACAGCTCCACTTGTCCCTTTAAAGGGAAGAGCTTGGAGGACGCTGTCAGTGGGAATAGCAGAGCACTTCACTCTCCCACTGTCTTTGGCTTTGTCTTAAATTAGCCTCTCAAAATGTTGAAAGACCCAGCTGAACGATGAATTCTCCTTCAGGGTCTTATAGTTATTCATATATGTATAAAGCTGTCTGCCTATCTGTCTGCTTGCCTATCTACCTGGCTATCTATCTAATAATTTTTGGACCTACATGCCACTGATATTAAGGGGATTTGAAACATTAAGCCCAGCTCAATATTGTGATGAGGATCACAGAGAATACATTTCATCTAAACCCACGTATCCTGGGTACCAACACAAGGTGAAGGCTGACCTGAACTTGCTCTAGTGATGTATCTAACCCCATAAGTACTCAAAGGTACATTTATATGATTCACCAATTGTAAGTTTTATAAATTGTTTCAGTTCTTGGGGATTTCTTATTTGTTAAAATATAAACAAACATTAAATTTTCTGCATTTGTGTGTGTTACTTTGCAAAAGAGTTGGACTCAAATTCATATACTGACTTTGGCATTCATTAACTTTGTTAACTTGTTTGAGTTACTGAGTTTCAATATCTCTGGCATTTGGTAGAAACACAATGAACTGGGTCCTCCCTGGTGGTGCGACAGGTTAGAACCCAGCACTATGAAGCTATTGTAGCCACTGCAGTGCAAGTTAGGTCCCCAGCCAGAGAGTGACCCACATGGCATGGCAGACCTCTCCTGGCCCACCTGCTGCTCCCCTCAGTAGTGTATTTCAGTAGATCTGCCTGTTCTGCTCCCCATTCTGTCTCTGGTGAATCCTTTCACCTCTCCACATGCCTCTGGCCTATACCCCACTTCTGTGTGCATGGGTGAATGGATCTTTTAAAAGAAAAAAAAATGAAGAAACACAATAAACTAATTATTCTTGGTTTCTGTGGCTATTACTGTTCTGTATCAGTCAAGATTGCTTGTAAGTAATAGAAACCTATTCATGTAGATGGATTCAATACAGAAAATGTCCAAATCCCTGGAAGGGACTGTGGAACTTGATACAGAAGTACAAACTTATAGCAAACATAGCCAGAGGTCAGGAGGTTTCTGTAGTTGATATTGCAACTGCTTCCAGACATCCAGACATGAAATCTGATAATCACAACCACCCAAAACACTCAGTTCTATTAGTAAGATAGGATTTTCATCTAGAATGTTACTTTCAGAAGAGTCTAGAAGCCAGTTTTTATCCCCCAAGTTTCTGTGGCACAACTAATGACATAGAAAATTAGTAAATGATCTTGAGTTCTCATTGACAATATTCCTCACATTATTACTAGCTGCCATGTTTATCATCTCCATCAACAATAGGACATACTCTTGATATCATTATCACAGTTATGGGGATGGTTTGGTGCAGAGTTGTAGCGTTTCAACTCCTTGTAAGTTAACTAATTTGGGTCTCCTAAGGCAACCTGTAACCATTTACACAGAATTTCTTTGTTCAACACTAATTGGACCACATGGGATCAGACACACAACCTTTTCTGGTTAACATCCTAATTCAAACAAAGAGTTTATCAGTCTTGAGTAAAGAGTCACTTTAAGAATTAAAGCAAACACATGGGACTGGACTAGAAAAGTTTTATGAATAATAAATAAAGACTTTCTGTTTAAATAAATTGCTTGGTACTCAAATCACAATTCAAGCAGGAAATCAACTCTTACATCTGTTCTTTATGATAAGCATATGGAACCACACTATGAACTTCCAATTATCCACTTCAATAATACATTATGTCAAAGCATAGATAAAACAGAACCACAAGTAATTCAAACTGTTATTTTATCTTCTTCTCTAAGTGTCCCAACAACTAGGAGACTAGGAGGCACAAATGTCTTTTTACCTCCCTACTAACCCTTTTTCCTCTATGCTCCTTGAATGATGAAACTATCTACCAGTGATAGACAACCAAAAGAAAAAACATAGTGGACACTAAGCTGTAGAAAGATATAGAATGTGTGTTCATGGTACAGAAAAACTAAAAAGGCATGAGCAGATGAAAAGAATATTTTGAGCTTAAAAAATGGTTCAGAGCAATATCATTATATTCTAAATCATGTTACATAGCAAAGACGTTAAATGCTAACAATAACTTCATGAAAAACCATTGACAAAGCAGATACCCCTAAATCATTTTGTGTAGAGACTAACATCTAATTGTATTTTTCTATACAAAGTAATGAGAAATAAACATTTATTTAAAATACTATTAACTTAGCTATGATAATAGATTCAGTGTAAACCCAGAAAATTATGGGCTTATAATATTAGCTTGTTCAATTTAAAAATAGTGTGTTGACTATTAATAACAATGTAGCCCTGCTAATAACCAGATCATGAGAGAGGAATGGTAACTACACATGAAGTAATAATAATAAAAAAAAATCAGGAAATGCTGCTACAATGACTAATGAGACTTGTCATGGATAAAAAAGCTCTACCTCACTAAAATTGAATTAATCAAAATACTTATTGTCTGGTAATACTTTCCCTTAGGACAAAATGAATTCAAAGATAAAGGTTACATTCTGGAATCCAGAATGACATTTTCTAGTTCTGGAAATAAACTCGTTATCCCCCCTTGTCATGCTGATGAAGTACATGGTAACACTCAGACCAGAGCTCATCTGGCATCTTATTTATATCTCCATTGGAAAGTAGCTGCCTTTGTACTTATGTTATTTACCTTAAGGTCCAATGTGGATAAGATGACAAATGGAGGTGCATTGTGACTCTTGTAGTTGTTACTGTATCTCATTAATTTTTCTTCTCTAAGTGTAATTTGAAATCAAAGAAATGAGTCACCATTAACATAATCATACTTCTCCATATGGGAAACAGAATACATTATATGAATGTAACATCCAAAAAGTAATCAACAAAATGTGAGTTAGATTCCTAAGTAAACTGAAAGTAAGGTCAGTGGTTAAGTCATTGTAACTTAGTTAAAGGATGAAAGGACAAATGCAAGGGCTTCTTTATGTAGGTGGTAGGTAGATACTGATGTGGAAAAAAGGAAGGGAGGGCGGGAAAGAAAGTGGGAAGGAGGGAAAGAAGGAAAAGAGCATCACTAAGACATTACTAAATGAGACCAGATTTAAAGATAATGGTAACACCCATGAAAACTCATTTATTATCACAGCTTACAAATCCCTTCTCCGCCGAGTTCTTTTCTATGATCCTTTCTTGTCCTTTTCTGAGCTCTTAAAATTTCAGAAATGCCAATCATTGTTTTTTCCTAACTTGGGAATTCCTTTTAAAATAGTCCATTTCTCTTCTCTTTTTCTGTTTCTCTACTTTGAACTAGTTTATTACTTCATACGTATCACACTGCTATGTATTCCAGTGTGTTGTAATTGCATTTGATTTATTTGTCCTTATAACTGGCCCCCTTACCACTAAACTATGAGTTCCCTAGGGGCCGACATATAGTTCCTTATTTCTGTTTTTATTATCAGAGTATAGCATATGGTTTCACACAGAGTAGGTGTTCAGAAAATATTTGCTTAAAATGAACTGAATTGACACACTCATTTATTTTTTATTTGACCTTTTAAAAGACTTTTTACATGTAGTCCTCAGAATAAGCCAGGCTCTTAAAAATCTCCATGCCTAGATCATTGCCCCTGCTTCCACAGTCCAATGAAATAAAAATGTGTGGGTAATAAGAGGTGGATATCATTTTTTTTTCCTCATGCATACAGGAACTGGAGTATAGGCCAGAAGTGTTGGGGTGGGGGAGGTGAGAGGATCCTCCAGAGAAAGAGAGTAGGGAGCAGAACAGGTGGATTTACAGAAATACACTGCTAAGGGGAGCAGCAAACAAGACAGGCGTGGCCTACTGTGCCATGTGGGCTACTTCACTGGCCAGGAATCAAACTCAGGACTCAGGCTGCATTAGTGGGTGATAGCTTGACAATGTGGAGACTTCAGCTCCCGTGCCACCAGGTGGTCCCAGATGTTAGTATTTTTAAAAGATCTTTAGGTGGTTCCACTGTGCAACAAATTGTAGGAACCAGTGTCCTGGAGTCATTTTTCCAGGTCCTCATAGTGTTTAGCCTCAAAAGAATAAAAGGACATTTCCGTGACCTAGTCTTATCTCCTCCAAAGCACTTTGATGTGTGAAGTTATTGTGCAATGGTACAAGGTAAGGACATTTAAGAGTTTCCCAACTGCCAACTCTTCCCTAAATCTTCAACTCTAATTTTGGACAATATCTGTCTCTTAATTTTTGATGATAGATAATACAATATGTCTTTGAGGTTGAAACAAACCTGGAAGGTTGTGTTTGAATTAAAAGTGTATTTTTTCCTAGCTACAAAGAATCATTTAGATAACATTTAATGTCAAAACCTGTATTTGATTACATTACAGTAATTATGGCCTTAAGACTTAATTCTGGCCTTGCACAGTAGTTTAACACATACTTCTTATTCACTAGTGCAGGGAAGCATGTCGTTGGACATTTGTTATTGAATGTCTCATATGGCTGCAAATTCCACATAAAAGTGGAAGGGGGAGTTGAAAGCACTTTTGACATCCCTTTGAAAGCACTTGGAAATGTTTTCCTTCCCTCCTTTATATGACTGAATATCTTTGCACAGTATGTCCCTTCCACTTGGTTTAATATAGGATTCTTAAAAGAGTGAATCAGATTCCACCCTTAAATACAGTTTTACTCAATAAACCAAATTTAGTTATGTACACAGAAAGGCAGATGTTCCCATAAATATTCTTTTATGTGGAATTTGCAGCCATATCCATGATCTGTTGAGCTAATGCTTCTGTATTCTGCAGACGATGTTCACCCCAGTGAAGTCTGCAGTTAGATTGCAGTTGACTTTTTGTGTCCTGTCTTTAAACTCCTTGCCCCAGTTTGGATACTCCAACTCAGTTGGTGGTTTTAAAGCAAGACTTCCAAAGAATCTATAAGAGAACAACCACATAGATTCCTGCCCTTGAGGTGAGAACTTAGTTGAGGGTAATTCACAGAGTTGGAAAAAGACCACTTTCTCTCTTGCATTTCGTGCATGGCCAAAGGGCATCTACATTTGCTGTGGATGCTTTTCGTGAACATTAAATTCGCTTGCAACATTTCTTCTTCATTCCCCATTAGGAGAGTTATGCAACCTGAATCCTTAATGGACTTAATCAGCAGGATAACATGACATTTCCCCACTCTGCACTAAGAACAAGGCAGAATACAAAGATGTATTAGAAACATCTCTGCCCTTGAGGATTTTGTAATCAAGTTTCAGAGATCAGAGGGTCACAAAAAGTACTATAATGTATAACATGTCTACTAAAGGGACTTCAAGTTAGAGCTCATTAGTTTTCAAGGAGGAGAAGCACACTCCAATTGCTCAGGTTTGGATGCAGACCTTTTCTTGTAGGAAGTCCAAGAAAAGCTAAACCACTGTGTTCCAAGAAAGATATGTAAAGAGTGGAGAAGTTTTATCTCTTGTTATATCATCTTGTCTGCTTCACTTATTCTCTTTTGCCTGGTTTCCTCTAGTCTGTACTAAAGATCACTGTATGTCAAAAATTCTAGTATTTACCTCATGTAGGTTAACCTAGTTAATTTCATAATGAAACGATACTGAAGAGGTAGATATTATCTCCTCTATCATCATTAATAGCATTATCATTTTCATAGTTATTAATATGAGCTAGATACTGCATCAAGTGTTTTTCCCTTGGTTTTATAACTTAAACACCATCCTGGAAAGAAGTAGAATGGAAAAGAAGAAATAAAATTGCAGGAGAAAGAGATTTTACAGAAGAAAAGTAAAGTGCCTGACCATTCCCAAAATACAAAGGCACTTGAAAGCATTCATTCCAGAAGGGCCATAGGAAGAGATGGTGCCTTTACATGTGCAATTTGAAGAGGCATTTTGTACTACAACTCTATCCATGGGTAAAGAACACTTTTCTCTTTGCTTTCTGACAGCGGAGTCTAAATTTCTTCTTAGGAATCTTTCATAGAAAAGAAACAGATGAGGTTGAACTAAATCTAGAGTTGCTCAAACATCCAATAATTCAAAATGTTTCACCTGAAAGCATTTTTTAAGCATTTATTTGTAGCATAATAGTATTGAGATTGTGGGACCAACAGGAGTACAATTATATAGCAAAAGAGAGACAGTGTCCTCTTGTTTAAAGGTGTAGAAAGACCTCCAATAAGATGTCAGGACAAGTCACAGGAGTTAATGCCCTCGGACTCATTTCTTTTGAAGCTCTAATGTAGCTGAGGGATTCCCTATATATTTTTTGGAATAAGGAAAAACTATAATCATCAGATAGGTATCTTTGATAAACTGCCAGGAAAACATAAGGAGTTAGCTTATGAGGTGGGAATCAGATAACTAAGGCCTGGGTATCAAAACAAAATGGTTAAAATTAATAAGACCTAAAACAGTCCTATTAATATGGAAAACTGAAATGCTCATACACTGGGTAAGAATGCAAATGATTACAGTGCAGCAACACAGTTACGTGTAACTATGACTCATATACTGCTGAGTATATGCTCAACAGAAATGTGAATATACTTCACCTAAAGATATACTTAAGAATACTCTGTTCTACGGAAGCCATAAAATACCTGGAAGCAAAGATGGGTCAAACACTACACGACATACACTTAAGCAACATCTTTAATGATAGAGCACCCAACGCCACAATATTGAAGGCAAGGATAAATAGATGGGACTATGTCAAGTTAAAAAGCTTCTGTACAGCAAAAGAAACATTACAAAAAACAGACAGCCCATTAATTGGGAAAATATTTTCTCACACAAAAGTAGCGATAAAGGACTGATCACAAAAATGTATGGAGAACTGAAGAAACTCAACAAAGATAAACAACCCCATCAAAAAAAGGGCAGAAGAGCTAAAAAGACACTTCTCCAAAGAGGAAATGCAGATGGCCAACAAGCATATGAAAAAATGTTCAACATCACTCTTATAAGGGAGATGCAAATTAAAACCACAATGAGATACCACCTCACCCCAGTGAGAATGGCACATCTTCAAACAACTAGCAACAACAAATGTTGGCGAGGATGTGCAGAAAAAGGAATTCTCCTGCACTGCTGGTGGCAATGCAAACTAGTACAACCACTATGGAAAACTGTTTGGAGGTTCCAAACTGCTAAACATGGAGCTTCCCTACAACCCAGCAATCCCACTCCTAGGTATCTGCCCAAAAGACACAAAAACATTGATTGAAAAAGATACTCGTACCCCCATGTTTATTGCTACTTTATTTACAATTGGAAAAACATGGAAGCAGCCCAAATGCCCAAAGGTAGATGACTGGATTAGAAAGATGTGGTACATATATACAATGGAATATTACTCAGCAACCAAAAATGAGAAACACATGTCTTTTGCAGCAACTTGGATGGAGCTGGAAAAGATCATGCTTAGTGAGATAAGCCAGAAAGAGAAAGAAAAATACCGGATGGTTTCACTCATAGCAGGAATATAATGGACCAGGCGAGGAAATAAAAAGAATAATGAACAGCCATATACCAGAGACATTTTGTGGGGGTGGAGTGGGAAATGGGATCAAAAATGGGGGGGTGGGGAGGGAAGTGCATGGGACTATGGTGATGGCACACGGGTGACTTGGTGACGGGAAACCTGCGGGGATTACAATTGAGATGAAAAAAAATAATGTACAAAATGATGTAAAAATAAACTGTTATAAAAAATACTCTATTCTTTATTTATTTTACAGCCTTATTACAGCTCTAACTGGAAATGACCCAAGCACCCATTGATTATAGAATGAGCAATTAAATAGTCCTGTAGTCAAGCAAAGCACTGCCATACCACCGGGAGAATGAAGGAACTACAACTACTACATGTAGCAATGTGGATGGATCTCATGAACATGATAATGAGCCAAGGAGGCCAGATGTTAAAAGTATACTCACTATTTTGTTCCATCTATACAGAGTCCCCAACCTGGCAAGAGTTATTCACTGACTGCCCGAGGCCTTTTTACTGGAGATGCAACCCAGCAGTATCCAATTCACAGTCCAGCTGATGCAGGCTTTGGTCACCCTTGTCAAGGTGCTGTACATGTAAGTGAAGGGATCTCACGCGCTTAAACAGATCAGTCCTTTTGCCAGCTTAATACCAAGGAGCACCCTCTGTCAATGTCTTGTATAATAAAGGTCTTACCTAGTGAATTCTCTAAGTTCCTCATCAGAAAAATGAGCTTCAATAAAATGGTTATTGTTTTAAAGTACTAAATCTTTTTTTTTTTTTAAGATTTATTTATTTATGGATACAGAACTGGGTACAGGCCAGTGATGCAGGGACTGTGAGAGGATTCACCACACAGAGTGGGGAGAAGAACAGGCAGATAGATGAAGTACACTGCTGAGGGGAGCAGCGGGTGGGTCAGGAGAGGTCTGCCATGCCAAGTGGATCACCTCCTAGGCAGGCGGGGATGGAACGCTTGCAGAAGTGACTTTAGCTTCTTAGTGCAGTGATTTAACCCACTGCGCCACCAGGGAGGGCCCAAAAGTACTAAATCTTAAACAGTTTATTATGCAACAGTGTATGAGGAAATGCACCCAATCAAACTTCCTGTTTGCTGATGATTACCATTCCTTCTCCACATGAGTTAAAAATGGCATCCTTGTGTTTAAGAACATGAATGTTGTAGCGAGGCATCCTAGGTTCAAAGTCCCAGTCAGAAAACTATTCAGAGCTGGTCTCGCAGCTGCTCTAAATCTCATTCATTTGGTTAATATGAGACTGATTGTGTAATAAAAGTCTAATATCTTAAACTAGGAAAATCATGAATGCATTTGTGATAAATATTTGGTATAGTGGAAGTACAAAATATACTTGTTTCATTATAAACTAGCCTACTAGATTATAGCACGAGCATTTAGTGGCCACATTCTTCTTTATATTTGAGTTACCACTAGCCTGTTAAGTTACTCAGGGTTTTTTTTGTTTTTTTTTGTTTTTAGATTTATTTTATTTATGCATACAGAACTGGGGGTACAGGCCAGAGATGCAGGGTGGTGAGAGGCTTCACCAGAGACAAAGCCAGGAGCAGAACAGGCAGACCAATGAAGTACAATGCTGAGGGGAGCAGTGAGAAGGTTAGGAGAGCTCTGCCACGCAATTCTGCCATGCCATGTGGACCACTTCTGGGGTGGGGGTGGAACTCGCACTGAAGTGGCTGTGGCTAGCTTGCAGAGCTGCATCCTAACCCATTGCGCCACTGGGGAGTGATTATTCAGGGTTTTTAATCCAGGGCTATGTAATGACTTTTGTCTGTCCTGCCTCCTTGGCATCCTGAGTCTCATGCTGCCATGCTACTCTCCCAGAAACAAACCTTTGAAACTCAGCATTGAATTTCTTCCACAGATGATCTCAGCTTTCTTCTCCATTAGTTCTATCCTGCTGTGCCATACTTTTCATCTGAAAAGATGGCTTGCTACTTCACTGAATATGATTCAAATCACTGTCCCTGTCATTCTGTCTTCCACAAGTTCCTTTCACTCATCTCTATCTGTTACAATCTTGTCCACCCTTAAAGAACATTAGGCTTTTGCTCATTTTTTGTTTCCTGGTTTTCTTATTAATCTCTCTCTCTCCCTCCGCCTTCTTTCCCCACCATAACTGCCCCTCATTCCTATGAAACTCCGTAACAATGGATGTGAACCAACTTATGACAAGTACTTTAACCACCTATATATTATATTATACAAATTTTATATATTTGTAATTCTCTGACCCTCATTAATACAGTGCAGAACATTTAGTTCTATCCTAATATTCTGTACTTATTGAACACTTAATAAATATTTTCTGCATTGCACCAACATCCTAGAAGTGAACAGAATTTACTGCTAAGAAATGCAGGGTCTTGTCGAGAGTTTGCACATCAAACAAAAATTTTGTGTGTCTGATCCATTTTCAAAACTATTTGCATCTCAACTGATGAGAAATCATTTCTATTTTTATGAATCTCTAAGAAAAGATATTTTACTGCTTCTTTCAGTAACATACCCCGGTGGGGAATAAGCTGTAATGTCAGAATAATCTTATTCCTCTCTAGCTCAAATCCTTCATGTTGCAGACTTAGCTGTATTTCATGGATTTTTTTTTATCCAAGTGAAGATAAAAAAATGTTTCAGTGGTCACTTAGAATTATCTGCCAATTTCCCTTTGCAATTAGATGTTCTCCTAATTTTGGTTAATGTGGGTACACAATATTATCATCATTACTTGCTCATCCAAGATGACTGGCCATAGAGCAAATGCTTAACCTAGGTAAGGTCAATAAATCTCTGTCCTAGGATTTTGCTCCTCTGAGATCATAAAAAGAACTTGAGAGCAACCTTTTTCTAGTGATAGAATATATCTGACATAGATTTCATAGGTTATCTATTACGATGCTCAATGATATGGGCGGAAAGGAAAGAGAGGATAGAAAGAGAAGAGAGTTCTAGTACAGCTGAGAAAGAATTCAGAAAGATTCTGGAGGCTCTGGTCCTGGAATATGTAAACTTGAATTCCGAAGCCTTGATCTTTAACTCCCCTTTAGGTTCCATTAGTCATAATTTATTTTTGCATTTCTATTATCAGAAATAAACTTAAAAACTTCTTACCAACCTGTTCTGTTATATATACTTTAACTCATTAACGAGTGTTTATACTTTATGATTTAAAAGGTAGTGACATTATGCCAGGCCGTTTTTTAATCTTCT
The DNA here is from genome assembly GCF_000260355.1 of Condylura cristata. Classification (NCBI taxonomy): domain Eukaryota; kingdom Metazoa; phylum Chordata; class Mammalia; order Eulipotyphla; family Talpidae; genus Condylura; species Condylura cristata. The sequence continues at coordinate 8,049,881 of NW_004567123.1, forward strand.
TTCAAGATTGATTCAGTGTACATTATTCTTACAGAAATAGTTTTCTTCACCTCACCCATTGCCAATGATCTTTACATAAGTATCTTCATGTCTTAGAGTCTTAAGAACCTATAACTTAAGACTTATCTGTAGGAAGTATCTGAACCCCTTGGAGTGTACCCTGGTTTCCTATTTCTGTGCCCAGCTGAACAGTACTCAGATGTGGGAATATGTAACTTGCTTATTTCATTGTCATTTGTTGGCTCTTTCTACATTTGGGTCCTTCTCTTTAAAAAAGAGCATTTATTATTTTCCCTCTTTGGCTTTGGACAAATAATCAGAAGATTAATTTTTTAGATAGCTACTGTTGATATGATATTCTATGTGTTTGAAGAGAAAAAAGGGAGAAGAGAATGTAAATCATTTCTACAACTACCAGTTGTAAAACTTTTTTTTTCCTAGGATATAGAATGAAATATTAGCTATTATATATAGCTCTCTCTCTCACTCTTTCTACATACACACACACACACACATATAGTTATAAGATATATATTTATCTATAATCATACCATGCAAGAAAGGACTAATTCATATTTTGTAGGGACTTGGACTCTGTAAGATTATATTTTATATATCTCTCTGTTCTGGAGAAAAAATACTTAAATGTTGGGCTCCAGTGTTTAAAAGGAAAACTTACATAAAAACATTCTCTACAGGGTTGACAACATCTTTATATAAAGTGTCAGAAAATATTTCAGGTGTTGGTGCGTTTGCGCCCCCTCCCCCCCCAGCAATACTTCAACTCTGCCACTGTCGGCCATTATTTGTGGGAAACCATAAGGAATGACCATGGTTATTGCCCAGTAAAATGTAGTGAGCCTGATTTGGCCAGTGGGTCAAACAATACAGACCCCAGTCGACAGAGTCAATATGTAGTAGATCACCAAGAGATTGGTGACAGTAAATTTTTGTTACATCCAGACTTGTATCTCTTGACTCATTCTACATAGTATTTGTGAATAACACACACCATGTGTGTATATATTTCCTTATTTATCTAGATGAATTACTACTACATCTTTTTTATCTTTCAAATGTAAAACAGTTTTTTAATCTAGCTTTGGTCCAGTCTGTCTTAGAATCACATGGAGATCTTGAGGAGCCATCTAATTAACATAAGCAAAGCCTTCAGTACTTATATAGATTTGAAGAGTCTAGCCTATTTCCATCCTTTAAAAGTATAATCTCAGTGGCCTATTGGAGTATATGAATTTCTTGATAATGTTTTTTTTTTTTTTTCTTTCTTTCTTAAGTAATCAGAAGCTTCTCTATCCCCTTCGAAGGCAGAAGCAATCTGTACTGGAGTAGTATGTTCTGTGCTATTGATTCAAAAACTACTTTTGGATTAAATACCAAAGGCATTAGGGATATAAATGTCCTAGTCTTTGCATTTAGAACACCTTCCTCTGATGCAAATTGTTCCCTTGCAAATTTCTGTAAGTTTCCAGTTGCATTTTTAAATCTGGAGAGAAATCCTGTATCCATCTTAAAGATTATGTGCAATGGCTTCTTCTCCAACTGTTTGGAAATTCTTATATTTTAAAATAAACAGTTTTCAATGTATGTGATATTTTCAAATAAAAGGTTCATTTTTTGCAATTGGCATGGCCTGTGTACAGTTTCCTGGGAGATTGAGTAGGTTCTGAGGCTTATGGAGGCCTTTCACAGCAACAAGCTGCCATTCGCATCTAATGTAACCATGGCTAAGTCTGAACTTTGGAACCCTAATCCACATGAGGACAAAATTCAGCACTGATAATTGTTCCAAATAGGTGGGGAAAATTAATTTGAATCAGGGAAGAGACTTGTAAAGGAACAGGCATATAGCTAAGTGAAAAGTCTTCAAATTTTTTACCCTGAAACAGAAAACCACAACAGCAGTCTGAAAATTCAACCTAAATTCCTACTTGGTTTCTGGAAAATCATGAACCCATCAATATCTACAGTTATCCCAATGGGTGCTTGTGATCCCAAATGGCCCAGCTGGGCTGTCTGAAGTCCACTCACATGGAAGAGTCCATTTCATTTTCCCCTGTTTCTCTAAAAGTATAACTGAGACCAAACATCTCAGACCACAAAGATATGTACCCACAACTTTGAAATCCACTTGTTTCTTTATAACACGATGCTAAATATTATTTCTACTCCTATTGTACTGGCTCAACTTTTCTGTTTATTCTGACTTTAAAACTTTCACCAGGGTGACAATGTTATCAAAAAGTAGTTTTAGCTGCTTTCTGTCTAATATTTTAGTGGGCAAGCCAAGGGCACTTTCAGAGCTTCTGTCTCGGAGGCCTCTACACACCACCACCTAAAGGCAGAAATAAAGCCTATGAGTGGTCTGTTAAGTCCTTTTGCCTCCTTGACACATTACTAATAACCATGCACAGTGTTTACGTGTCTTATTCATGTCTATCATCTCATTTTACCCTGCCCTCTGACGGGCGCCATTAGGTAAAGTAGTAGGAGGTTGTTCTTCGCTCTTGTACCTTCTTATTTCGATGATCTAAATATCCAATCTGCATAGTTCTCCCTTGAGCTCAAGATACAAAATGATTCTCCCCTCTTCCCCAAGACCCCAAGCCTAAACACAAACAAATTCAGGGAAACGAAACAAAAAAACTAATTGTCTTCCATTCCAAGCTCTTTGATTCCATTACTCCTTAACTCAGTGAGTGATAGTCTACCCACAGAGCTTACAAATCCATGAAATAATACTTTATTTTTTGTAACAGAGGTTCATTCATTTTATAATTAATTTATTTTTGGGGCCTCCCTGGTGGTACAATAAGTTAAAGTGCAGCACTATGAAGCTGTCCACAGCCACTGAAGCACAAGTTCACTTCCTAGCCAAGGAGGTGACCCATATGGCATCACAGACTTCTCCTGACCTGCTTGCTGCTCCCCTCAGCAATGTATTTCAATATGCCTGTGTGCTCCCCACTCTGTCTCCAGTGAATCCTCTCAACCCCTGCATTCTGGCCCATAACCCAGTTCTTATATGAATAAATAAGTAAAATCTTAAAACAATTATATTTAACAGAAGTGATACTGGGGTACCCCTCACCCAATCAGGTGCACCATAGTGCACCTATTACCAACTCTCCCATGTCCACCAGCACAGACCATTGTGCTTCCTTCCCTCTTGTTCTTCCCCTTCATGAGCAGCCCCTACCTTGCTGCTTCAGTTCTATAGTCAACTACCAAGGGTTCATTTTTAAGCTGCTCTCTATCAGACTATTAATTTAGTTACTTTATATTCCACATATTAGTGACACCAGTGGATACTTATCTTTCTCCTTCTGACTTATTTATTTCACTTACCATTATCCCTTCCAGCTCCATCCATGTTGACACAAATGACATATTTTTTGATCTCTGAGTAGTATCCCCTTGTGTGGATACCACACCCCCTTGATCCACTCCTTTGTTCTAGGGACACACGGGGTGTTTCCATAGTTTAGATATGGTAAATAGCACTGCAATGAACATGGGGGTGCAAATTTCCTTTAGGAAATGGGACCTTATCCAAAGCACTCTACTCTTACACTCCATCTCCATGTGGAGACCACAGTATCTTAGTATTCCTTCCTTCACAGAAGTACAGTTTTAACTCAGTTCACTAACATTTCCTGATTGCCACATCGGCCTCAGACTATATCCCGGACTCCTGCTTACAATGAAACTTCTAGGGTGAAGCACTGGTGGCACTCTAGAAACATCTAAAGAGAATCTTAATCTGTTAACACATTAAAGACCCTTCCCGACTTGGCCCTCCCCTGCATCTGTTTCACTCTTTGTTCTCTCTCTCCAGGGCCCATATAGGGTGACAAGTCTTGCTTGTTTTTCAAGTTTGCACCACTGTTCTTTGTGTCTGACTCCTCTTGCCAATCCTTAATATTAAGTATCACTTGCAGAAAGGATTCCCTGAACCACCACTGCACATCATACACCCAGTACGAAGTCCTTCACTGCATGTAGGATGCAGCAGTTAATGAGATGTTTTCTTTCCTACTAAGAGACAAAGCATCACATACTCTCTTTCTGGCACTCCAGGACTTATTACAGGACTCAGTATATAGTCTGCACACTCCTTACTTGTAGAAAGAATGAATGATAAGTAAGAGAGAATTCTCCTGCCATAAAATATACAGCATCTGTACACCTTGCACTTCCTAACAACAGCCTGAAAACTGTTATGTTCACCTCTCCCCATAAGCAGATTCATATTTATCAGTTCAATTATATTGTCGCTTTGTTTTGAAAAATAAGCTAACTATAATCTTTCATCTATTAGCCCTTGTTGAATCAGCTTTGAAGCCAAATGTAGTGATGGGACCTAGTTTATGAATCTTATCTGCCTAGGACAATTTAAATAAATTACTATGAATCCTGCTTGTTTATCTTGGGAAAACTTAAATTGCGCTCTCTATGCTCCACAGCAAATCTATTATTTTCATCCCTCTGTATTGTCTACTTGTGTCTGTTCTGTCCCTGATCTGTTGAACAGTGTTTGAATTATACCTAACAATTACATCAGTCCAATGCAGCCTCAACATAGACTGGTAGAAAAAAAATAGATAAGACAAGTTCTAGTAGAAGAATGACAAGAAAAGGACCATAAAAGCTGATAATCTAAAATGAAAAAACAGTCCAGCAGGAATTATCCTGCAAAACAGGATATAATCTTGAGAACTGGTGAATAGAACATTTGCCTCAAGCCTAGAAATATCCCTTGAAATAGTCACCATTATTGCACAACTCAAGGTAGAGAAGGACACTGACAATTTGTGTTGGGAATCTGAAACACATGGCCTGAAGAGAAGGCAAAGCATTAAGTCAGGGAGATGTGGATTCAGGAACTCGATTCCTATAAGGTACACCACTCTGGTGGCCATGTATCACGTGAGACACTTCTGAAAACTTTACCACTGAAATCACTGGAGGCAACACATTTCAGGATCTTTGGCAACACAGTCCAGGAAATCAGGTGGACCTTATGTCTTCTAGCTAGAGCTGGAAAAGCAATTTTAACCAACTATAAGGACAACAGAGAAGCTTATGTAGAGGGAAGAGAAATTGAATGAGAAATGATATTACAGTTAGAACTAGGTTATTTACCACACAGGTAAGTGATCAACTCAACATCTGCAGGTAAGGCAGGTGAAAGGTGCCATCATATCCTAGGGAAAATGTCAGGAGTAAGGGGTCATGGAAGGTGGACAGTGGAGTCACAATAGAAATGAACCTCCAGGCAAAAGTCCAAGACTAGGTGTTGCGGCCAAAAGAAAGACTTTCTTGATCCTGACTTTGCCAGAACCAGAGGTGTATACCCATGAGGCTGCTTTCATTTTGCTCAATGCTGACACCAGCTCGCTCCTTACATCCACAGCTGCCTACAGCTAACGACCTATTTTATTCCACTTTAGTAATTACATTTCTTTTCAGTCATTTCTGATTTGAAGCAGTCTCTCTTGGGAAAGTTTCACTGAAATTCAGATATCATTATAATTTTATATGCAGTTCAAAATTTCTACCTCAGGGCTTCCTCATGCTTCTCGTAGTTCTTTCTTTCCTTCTGCTTAGGGTCATGTTTCTAATTTCATATAGCTTTTACAGATGGGTTACCTCTGCTTTGGCAGAGAGGGTCAGAGCATCTATTTATACACATAAAGGTTGCAAAGTGAAACTGGGAAAGAGTGGTCTATGTCCTCACCTGAGGCTAGCCCTGCACAGTTGAGTTTGGGAGCTATGGTCACTTCTTTGCTGACCTGCTCTGTTGACACTTTCACTGGTCTGGCTGTCCCAAACAAGAAATGGCTTTCTCATGGATACCTTTGGGCAGGACCAGGGAGTCCCCTGATACTGCCTTGGAGAAGTCCACCCCTTCACCCTGCTGATGGATCTTCCATCTCACCTAGAGGCATCAGAAGGATCCTTGTGAGCTGGCTGTAACCCATTTAGCATTTGTGGACACCCCAGGTATTTTCCTGAACCACTGGGAATTTCCACTTCACCAACTTAGCCCCATAAACACTCAGAAGTAATTTTGCCTTTATTCTTATCATGTCTTGAGTCAAGCCAAGTTTCTTCCAGGTTAGAGGAAGAGTCTTAGACTCCATCAAAATTGTCCCACCCAGGTCTTTATCTGAATATTCCCATGGCACAGGCACACCTATCTCTTGAGCAGAACTTGATGCAGATTGGAAGGGTGGTGTTTCTTTGGCACATTCAGGCCTCATCCTTGACTGCCCTTGGGGCTGAGGGAGAGGTCAGCAGAAAGAGGGAGAGAAATCATATGTTTTTGGGGTATTCCCCACACCCTGTATAACCTTTAGAGGGATCAGAAAGCAATCACAACACAAAGTTACCTAGTAGGAACAAGGAATATGCTAAAAAAGGAAGGGAGTGAGGTTTTATTTTTAAAGGCACAAGAATTATGGGGCAAAAGTAAAATAAGTTTACTTTTTTTTCCCTCTTGCACTGAGACATGGTGTCCATTGACAAAGATCATGGGGGATTGATACCCACCATGCTGCAGCTCATTAGAATCCAGGGTCCTGTAATATTCAAATTCACCAATCTCTTCAAGCCATGTACTTCTTTGATCTAGTCCAACATTCTTCCTATTCTTCTTCACTAATTGCACCACCATGTATTTGACAATCTACTTTGTATATACACAGTACTTTGTTTTAAGCTTGCATAACATCATGTAGTGACAGTGTTCCAAATAAGTTCAAACCCAGCCGTATGCCCAGCTGCCAATGCAGTAGCTCCTGGACTGACATCAGAGGAAGGCGGTCCAGTGTCCACCTTTACAGATGATGCCATTCTGGTAGTTGGCATGTGTCCTTTCATTCAAATTATAGAATGAAATGCAATTTCATAATTTTTCAAAGGTGGAAAAATTAGTAAGTAGACTGAGCAACAGAAGTAACTGGGAAGCTATACATGGATACAATTCTCAGAGAAACAGTAAATATTTGCATTCATCCTATAAATAGAAAAGCTAATAATGCAGAACAGTTTTGTATTCCAGTTTGTTGTTTTAGGCACATATAAGTACAGTGTGATCTCAAACTCCAGGCTGGGCATAGTAGCAAGAAAATGTTTTAAAACCTACTTAAGTCTTCTATTTGTGACTTTAGGTGCTTTATATTCCCTTTGTTTAGTTTTCATCTGACAGAATCTGGACCTAAAGGGACTTTGTCAAGGTCACACATTAGAACTGAATGAGCTGGACTTAAACTATAACCTTCTAGTGAAAACTGAAAAACAGCAAGTTAAGCCAAACAGCCTGGTTTATGCTACAATCCCATAGATTTTTAGGATGAAGAGGTTCACTCCTCATTCTTCATTCACCTGTAGCTCTAAGTACAACGATCACTATGAAGACATGGTAGCTGCAGGCCAGATATTCAGGCACAAAAATCACCTAACTTGGATTATCATGCTTTTAGACATCTATGTCCTTTTCAACAGTGTTGTTTAAGAGGCAGTCTGTGTGTGAAAACAGCCTCATAGTGGACAGAATTGGAGACTTTAAAGACAGAAAACACTAAATTTAAATCCTGGCTATGTGACCTTAGGCCAGACTAACTTCCAAAAGCATCATCTCTCAGTAGTAGAATTGGCCTATAGCTTTCAAGACTATGGTGGAGATCAAATGGGATAATATCTCTAGTACTCTAAAAATGGTGGTTGATACAGGAAAGACAACTATATGCTAATAAAAGGGGAAAAACCTTATTTAATTTATTGTAGTGCGTGCAGAGAAAGAAAACAGAAGGTTCTATATCTGATCATGATACTGTATCTCCTTAGCTATTTACCTTTTTTTTTTTTAAGACAGTAGGAATAGAAAGCTATTGAAATGTGAAGTAAAATCATTTCTTTAGCATTGTATCATAAGCCAGAATATAATGCTGAGGTGCTGGCATGACAATCTAAGACCTAAGAGATAAGAAATTGTCATAATAAGTAGACAAAGTTACTGATAATTTTTAGTAAATTTGGAAAGGTCTGAGAAGATACAAATCTTTAAAGCCATTCATTTCTCACTGCCTACCAACACAGAGTTCAATAGGGTCAGTGTTCTTGTCATTTTAATATAGCCAACTGACCAGAGCACTGTCATGCTAATAAAGTAGGAACAGCTTAATTCCCACAAAATAATTTATTTTCATTTGATAGTCTCCAGAGATGCAGCTGGATATTTTTTCCCTTTACGCCCCAAGAAAAATGATTTCTTCAGCACTTATTAAATGACAATCTCTTGGCTACTGTACCCAGCATAGAATTTGAGAACATGCTCCAAGATGTGCCTAATAGAACGAACTGGAATTGCATATTGGTTCCAGTGTGAGGTTGCCTCTCCAGCTGCTTGTCAATCTGTCTGTGCCATTTTATTAGCAAGTGATGAATAAATGGATTAGATGTTCTTGTCTCAAAAGAAGCTACCCTATTTTCTATAACCAAAGATGTGGAATGTTTAAAAGAAATTTATAAAATGTTCCTTTTTTGCATCAATTTCTTTTCACTTATAAGGACATGCTACAGAATATTTGTTTTTAACATTTATTTCTTTATGTATAAAAGGTCTGGGATACAGGCCAGAGGTGTGAGTGATGAGAAGATTCACCAGAGACAGAGGAGGGAGCACAACAGGCAGATCCACTGAAATACACTGCTGAGGGGAGCAGCTGGCAGGTCATGAGAGGTCTGCCATGCCATGTGGTTAGCTCCCTGGGGATTGAACTCGTGCTTCAGTGACTGTGGACAGCTTTACAGTGCTGCAGTTTAACCATTTGCACCACCAGGGAGGGCCCTACAGAACATTTTTGAATGACTACCAAGAGACAACACAATTTTACTCATTTTCTTCTATAGTGCTGGAAGTCTGATGACTATCCTCCTACTGTCCCTGATGGATAGCTCAAGCCAAGGGGGCAGGGCAGCTCTTCTACCAAGTGTGGGGGTCTATAGTCCCATTTATGTTTCTAGGTGCCCTAAAGATATATGATTTTTAAAAACACTGATAGTTTTGAAAGAATTTCATTGAAAAAGCTTTTTCTATCTAGTAGAGTCTGGGGCTTAATCAACTGCCCATAATTTTGCAGGTTTTATTCAGAGAAGTAGAGAAAGTAGTGTGTTTTATGCAAAGTTGGCCACAAGAGACTGCCAAGCACTTTCAGGGGCCATTATTTCCCAGAAGAATCAACACAATAGAGGCAGACAACTAGATTAGAGCATTTTGTTAACTAGGCCTGAAGTAAAATCTTGGGGACAAGATAATGTACAGATTTGAACAACAGCCAAGAGGCACGACTCCTAAACCATCATGACAGAAACTTGCTATAACTGTGTTTGCTCTACTCCAGAATTGGGAATAAAACAGACTTTTCTTGGAATTAAAGCAAAGGTTTTATTTACGAATGTAACAAATGGATCCATAATGTGCTATGGCCTAGATCTCACACACATCCACTTCTTTTCTCAAAAACTGTAGGCAAATCTACAGCCAGTCACCATGAAGTTAGTGCATTGTGAGAAAAAATGCAACTGTGTTGGGGGAAGAAGGAGAGCAAGATGATGAATTTCAAAGAAGCAAGAGTAGGTAAGTTGGGAAAAAATTAAATAGCTGTGATCTAGGTCTCGCTCTGTAGAAACATACAAAATGATGTGAATTGAGGCAAATGTGTAATACCCACAGTGGACCTGGCTCCCAGAAATTGTTCAAGCCTAATAAGCATTGTCTTACAACTACTTAAACTGTTGGATTTATTCTGTTTGATGCTGAAATGAATTGTTTAGAAGCTACTATAGAACAATATCTCAACAAGAACAAATGAATACAACACAGCCTTAGCAAGTAAGTGCTTAGGGGGTCACCGCATGAAGGACTAACCAGAGTTAAATGGAATTAATCACAAGGAAGCAGAAAGGGAGAGTGAATGGTGTGTTGGGCACTCAGGGACCTGGCCTACTGCTTGTCCCAAGGTCACTATGTGCTCCTTCCTGCACATCACTCCAAGGAAGAGATCAGCCAGGTCACCTAGTAGGTGCTTGAAAAGTGTTCAGGATGCCTATAACAATATTTCTAGGAAAATATATAGGTAAAAAAATATAACCAGAGCACAGTCATACAAGAGGTAGAAGAGAGCTTGACTACAGATTCAGAGGCAAGTGTCTTGTTCCATTGATGAGATGTGTTACCTTTGTGTAGCTTTTTATTTTGTATCTTCTTCAGACTCCTTACCTCATCTGAAAAATGAGGCATTGAGACTACCTTAGAATTTTGTTACAAGAATTAAATAAATGCCGTTTACAACTGCAGTGTCTGGCACTGAGCAAACTCCCCTCAAAATGCTAATCTGCTTGTTGGTGTAGAGATTGAGCTGAGTCTATTAGGACTGAGAACAAGGGTCCACTGTCCACAGGCACTAGAAGACTACTGAGATGAGTGGCCATTGCTCACTGAGGCTGGGACACAATTTTTTGGCTGCAAAAGAAAAAGGGACAAGATGGAGCTAGTTGTGAAAGTCTCAATTATCTACATTAATTGGAAACTGCAGAGGCTGCACTGCTTATCTTCTGCCTCCTACATGAGGCCACAGTAAGGCCAGAGAAGCAGTTGTTTTTGCTGGTCTAGGGCCATTCCATGGGTAATACCTGCTACAGAGAATGGGCCACAATGCAGCCACACAGGAAGCCACACTTCCTTGTCACCCCAAATCTAATGCATGTGCTAAAAAATCTGAAAAATTCTGATAACTAAAGACAATTTTACTTGTCCTTAAGGTGACTGAAGAGGGTTGAATGGCAGGGAGTGGGGGTGCAGGGGGGAGGGTGTCCAGTTCCTAAAAGGTAAGTCCATTAAACTTATCTGAATGTGACCATGCTTGCAAGCTTATTTGCTGGTGTCACTAAGGATCTTGGGATGGATTCATCTTATTTGGTCTTAAAATCAATGAAATATTCTTACAAGACAGAAGAAGATGTGAAGTCTAAGGCAGAGACTGAAGACATGAAACCAAAATCTTGGGAATCCCATGGATTTCCAGCAGTCACCAAAAGCTAGGAGAGAGAGGCATGGAACAATTTCTCACTCAGAGCTTCAAGAAGAAATTAACTCTGCTTACACCTTGATTTTGGATTGCTGGCTTCCAACAGTAAGAGGATATACTTCTCTTGTTTTAAGCTTTATCATGGTAGCCTAGGAAACAAAGGCAAGTACCACTTAGGCGAAGTAATAAAGAGACAATGATTGTGGCAGAAATGGATTTGCATCACTTATAAGATTGTATAGGAAATTTGTATGCAGTTGGTCCTCTGAATCTATGTGTTATGGAGAGTAGTTTCTGTTAGCTACAACTCTTAAAATAGTCAATTGCAAAGATTATTATGCTATTGGAGGAAGAAAAAGAACCTTCCGGGACTTTCTGGCTATGGACCAAGCATTGGTAAGGGACCAAATACCTACTATATCCATGTCTATGATTCTAAGTATGGAATATATATAACAGTCTGACCCATACGGATCCTTTGAGAAAGGGTTTAGAATCAAGAATTTTAATTATGTCAAGTGAAAGAAGTTAGAAGTTTCCAGACTCTATTCCCAATGTTCTCTTCCAGTCCAACATGACAAGTCCTAGGGCATTCCTGAGAGCCTGGTAATGGTGGCACGTACCAGTTATCTCCATGTGTACTCACAGAGGCAGATTCCTGTGAGTGTTTACGGCGATAATTTGGGCACTAAATTCTCTGTATTTGAAATTAACTTGGTAAGCATATGGATGGCGGTACTGAGCTGCCGCTGGGCATCTTAGACTGATAATGTGTTCCATTTTAGTAAAATATATCTCCAATATTGCCGCGAGCTAATGGAGAAAAATCATACACATTTTTTAAAATTTGGCAAACAAATAGGAGCTTGCTCTTTAGTTCTGATTCAACAAATTTTCCTTGCTTTCTCCAAATCTCATTTCAAAAAACAGACACCTTTAACAAGCTCCCATAGTTCCTCCTTCCCTCAGCTGGTCTATCCCCCTTCCTCTACTTCTTCTCTTCCTGCTTTTCAAAGCAAAAACAGTCTGGAGGGAGCAGCTGGAGGTGGGTGGACAACTAGAGATGGAAAGCCAAGGAGAATTATCAAGGAGAGGATTTTAGACCATTTGTTAATGCGCCTTCCTGCTTCTGGAAGGACAGAGAGAGGGGGAAAGCAGGATGTTGTTGAGCCATCATTCCACATGGGTTGGGTGTAAGAAAAACCGAAAAAGAGCCTAGGAAGGGGAGCAGCAGTCATAGAAATGGGAAGAAGATAGAGCATAAAGAAATGGAGAGAGTAGCAGAAGGAGGAAAAAAATGAAATACAACATGAGAGTAAACATTCCAGAAAAAGTAGCAAACCAAGAGAAGGGGTGAGAAAAAGAGTAACAATTGGAGAAAAGCAACTGAAATGAGCACAGTCAAGTGTTCTAGAATCAACTGGAACTCAGAAGGCCAAAGGCAGTAGAGGAAGGGAAGTAGGAGCTCCAAAAATAGAGTACTGGGGTCAATTTTGTAGATGGTTTAAGACCTTTCAATCTATGGGTAAGTTGTACCAGGTAATTATTTCATCATAGAAAATCACCTCCAAAGTCAGAAATTAAAAGAAATAAAATATAATAATTTATTTTTGCTTTTGTGGGTCACCTGGCAGTCAGATCTGGGTTGGGCTTATCTAGGAAATTCTGCTTCAAGCTGTGGGTAAAGCTGGGCATGGCTCCTCACAGTAGATTCGTCTCAAGTCACTGCCATGGGACTTTTGGGACTGAGAGACATAGGGGTAATAGCTACTCAGATACAGTCTTTCAGTAGTGATGCAGGCTCAAGTATAAGTCATTTTAGGTACCTGTTTATTTTATATTTATTAACATTCCTTTTATCAGATCACTTCTCATGGCCAACTACCAGACAGATGTGGAAGAAAATTTACTCTTCCACGGAGGTGGCCAAGAAGGAGTGGGCAGTTTAAAAACAGTCTAAACAATCACAGGTGTAAATGAGGAAAAATAATTAGGAAGTGATGACAAGAGGGGGCTGAGATCGTGACAAATTTGAATGAAGGACAACAATGTAGACAAAATAGAAGTAAGTTACTGCTTCATAAGCCACCTATCTACAATGTCAAAAATTATAACACCCTGTAGTCAGTTTGTGAAGTAGAGTCCATTTTTCCCCTTCTCTTCTCATCTTGTTAAGATGAGCCAAGTCAGGGGCATTTCATACCTAAAATACCATATTACATATTTTTTCACACTCATTTTTGATAGAGTGAATATTGTTTTTAGTCAGAAAACACATTCAGATACCATGCAAATTAATATGCCATGTGGAATTATAATGAATATATTGACATAGGACTATTTTAATCAGCATTATGCATGAGATAAGATTGCAAACCCAGATATGGTGGAGTATAATTGAGAGCAGAGTAGATACAGAAGGAAGAAACCAATGCTTTGAAATGTTTGAGCTTGGGTCACTGAGACCAGGAAAGAAAAGAGTACGTAAATGTCATTCTGTAACTTTCCTAAATAAACATAACTAGGGAACAGTCCATATAAGCAAATTAAATCAATGGTTTTTTTGTTTGTTTGTTTGTTTGTTTGTATATATGCCACACTGCATAATTCAAAATGTGTTAGACAGCAACAGGGTTATCTGGGCTCTAGTTTCAGTTCAACAAAAAAATTCACATTTAGTCTCTGAGTTATTCTTTCAGTTTTATGTACCTCAGTTTTCTGTTTGTACTGTATACAAAGTCATTCTATTATTTAATCTATAAGGATCCTTCTGGTTTGTGCATTCAAAAATTTTTGATGAATCATATGCTTGTGACCTGGTGCTTGGTGTTAAGAATGAGTCATAGCTCTGCTTTCAAGGAGACCAAAAACCCAAAGTGTGGTACACAGAATATAGCAAATTTAATGTGGCATAAACAAATAACAAATCATACATAAACAAATCTGTAAGAGACCTTAGGAGGTCAGAGAAGAAGGAAGCCAGAACCACAGGAGGGCAGGAATTTACATTAAGTCCTGAAAAATGGACAAAAACTAACCAACTGAATTGGTTAGTTGAATTTCAAATGGAGGCAAAAACCACATAGGAATAGAGGCAGGCGAAGGGCAAATGTGTGTGAGAAATCATCAGCAGAGAGTCTGAATCATGAATTAGCTCCAATTCTTGCATGTTCTGCTAAAGATCAGTGGCAAGAGGTTGAACACTTGTCAGTGAAAACAGACATGATGGCTTTGCACTTTTAGATGGTTTGCACCTTTGGGGGGTAGGTTTTAGGGGTACAAAGCAAGAAGCAGAAAAATCAAGTGATTATAACAAATGAGAGATTATAAGAACCCAAGCAAAGGCATTCAAAGTAGGAATAAAGGGAGGGGACAGGCTAGTGAATATTTAGGAAGCAAAAGAGAGATAATCCATTCACCTTGGGACATGCTGAACTGACATGTCAGTGGAGAATTCAGGAAGAGATAATAGCAAGCATTATAATTTTCTTGTAATTAAGAAGCAACAAAATAAGATCTCTTGAATGACAACAAGGTCTACTACGGTGTAAGAACTGGGGAATGCTGAATTTAGTAGATATCCAGAGAGGAGTTTTAGGATGCTCCAGACAATGCCTATGTAATTAGATATGGACTAAGACACATCTATTTCTTATATGCAAAAGTCAATAGAGCCACTATTTTTATATTAACACCAAATTACAGACATATTTTCCCAAGTTTTGGTACTTCCAAATGAATACATCAAACAAGATTGTTTTATTAACTAGCAAGTAATCGTTGTTTAATTTTATTTTTTTTATTTGCTTTTGCTTATTTGGAGCAATCTAATGTTAATTTATTCCTAAGGAAATATCAGGGTTGAGAAACACACACATACACATGCTCATACCCTGTTTCTCTAAGCATCAACAATAATCTACACCCACACAAGAAAAAGAATCAATACTCTTTTCATTTTGCATCTTTTGCTGGCCACTGTGGGAAAACATGAAGAAAATCTATATTACAAAGAGTGATGCCCCAAGACAACAGAGTCAAGAATGCTCAAAGAAGGACTCACAGCTTTCCTTGCAGGCACATTTTCTCCCAATACAAACAAAGGAAATGAAAGCGTGCAGGTCACACACTGCATTGTGTTCCCTTGCAGGTAGATGAGAAAGATGGAAGTGGAAAGACTTAAGAGACCTGCTAAGGTTCTGAGAAGATATAATTGTGTGTGTGTGTGTGTGTATGTGTGTGTGTGTGTGTGTGTGTCGGGGCAAAAAATCATTCAACATTTGCTGTTGGGTCTCTAAAGCAAGAAATCAATTAAAGTAACATCTGGAAATAGAACAAATAACTTTTGCCAGTAAATTTTCACCCACAGGATACCTGCTTATAGCTTTGCTTCCAAAAGTGGCCACTAATTAAAAATTAACACAAGCTGTGGAAATACAAGAAGGGAGGGTACTTGTAAGATGTGTTGTGGAATTATTTCATGATGATATTGAGATTTAAAGTAGAAATATGCAAATCTAAGCTAGCCAGTTTTGAAGTGTAATTAATGTCCCTATAGTAAAAATGCCTGTGTCATATAGAAATAAAGACCTCTGTCGCTCTGATAAAACCTCAGTAATCTGGGATAAAAACTGTGTTTGATCAAGAATAATCTTTCATCATGGGGAGTGCATCTATCTCCCTCAGAATACTGGACCATAATTAGAAGGTTGATAGTGACTCGGGGTGAAGGGCATGCTCTGTGGTGCAGTTTAGCAGACTTGAGTGTCAGTTGTTGAACCTAGAACTCAGCATGTCCTATTAATCCACTTGTCCACTGACATTTTCCTTCTGCAAAGGGGAGTTTTGAGCTTCTCCCATATGGCAGGCCTGTAGTGCTTTTTACAAATAAATCTATTCAGGCTCCATTCCCACAAATGGGTTCAGTACTTGAGCCCATATACTTTAAAAGGGGAGGGGAAGGGAGCAAATACAAAACTCAATGGGCAATTTTGTTTCACAACCAGCCTTAGAAGTTAAGAGGGAAAAGACAGGAGGAAAGAAAAAAGAAGAAAGGGGACCAAATAAGCCCATTTTGATCAAACCTTTCCCCTGTGCACTATGGACTCCAAAATTCTGGGTAATATTCTGGTTTCACTATTTCCTTTCCATTCTTAAACGTACGTAAAAGTACACCCCCACAATAAATTTGATGTCCCAGTAGAAGTGTCATGCAGAAAGATACCCTGTAAGCAGGGCATCAAACAACGTTGTTGCCTAATTCTGAACTCTTCTGAAGTTAATAGCTATATCCTAGGCTGGGAAATAAAAAGAACAAAGGGTGAAAGCTTATTTTAGGCAGTGGTGCAATAGTCCACAATACAATTCCAGAAGCACATGATGTAAGAAGAATTTTTAAAACAGTTAAAGACACTGTATTACCAGGAGAATATTTATCACCAAATGTTCTTTAACATACTCTATAGAGCAGTAGGTTAAATATTTATTAATTAGTCATCTTTACTGTTGAAGAGACTTTCTCAGCTGAGAGCAAACACTGGTAAAATCATCTTCTGTTTTCATTTATGTCCTCTAGTTTGTCGATTTACTGTGTAATACTGGATAACTGATTTTCAGAAATGAAAAGCACTGGAAAATGTCAGGACTCCTGCTACTTTTAAGGAATAGTTAGCCACTCTCAGTGGTCAAGTCCTACTCCTTCCACTTTCTTCCAATCAGATTACAATTTATATATTGATGGCATTACTGATATTTCCCCTTTGATTTTGGTTTGACCTATGGATAATAACCAAAGAAAATAAATCAGAGTTTTGCTGTAAGCAAGTAATGTCTGCAAATAGTCACTTTAAAAAAAAATCTATTCATATCTACTATCAAATTTCAGCTAAAAGTGGCTATCAACTCCAAAAGAGGTGGCAATAAAGAGGATTTATTTAAAATTCTTTTGTCCCACTCCCATCCACTCAGCATAATTTTTAGTCTGAAGTACAATTAAGAAATAGGACAGATTTTTTAAAAAGTGGCCATTTAAAAAATTCCTAAAACATAAATATTTTAAAATAATCTATAAAGACTTTCAAAGGTCAACCATTAATAGAGACTTGATTCTCTAGCAGGTAGTCAGACGGCAAATTTCCCATTAACAATTTGTTAGTCAAAGCAAATTTTTTTATACACATACTTTCCTACCATTTTTATTTCTTTCCTCATTACATGGATAGTTTCACCTTAAGTTTCCCTTAATTTATCAAACTCATTGCCCAGTAGTCTCTCCTCAAGAGACTTACGTTTTCCAGATAAAAAATATGAAAAATACGTAAGATAATTTAGAGGGGAAATATTTAAGACATGCTTTGTAATTCTTAGGCTAAAGGACTCTCATGAGGCCTATATGTGTTAACAGTCCACAACAAAATGATTATTCCCATACTTTTGGTTCCCCATGAAGATGACTCTGAACTTAAATCTGGCAAGAAGATAATGCAAGAAAATAATGAAGTGCTTAAGGAAGGAAGGAAAGAGCATAACATTAGGAAGAGGAAAGAAGTCTGATGAAAAGAAAGCCCTAGACAAAAGAAGACATAGACAGCTATATGGGGGGTGTGAACTTACTCAAAGTATGAATTTGAGCAAAGGGGACATGGCCTTGTTCCCCTAAATTGATGAGTCATTGAATGTGGACCAGCAAGGATGCTCTTCAGTTGAGGAAGTGCCTGTTGTGGCTGTTGATTGTGACCTTTTGCCCTCTAGTAATCCCAGCACTACGGAAAAGTGGCCAATGCTCCTGTAAGTGGCGGATTTGGGCTGTGCATCCATGCATCTACTACATTGCCTTTAGTGATTCAGTGATGATTGAAAAATCCAAATTGTTCGGGTTCATTCATCTAATACTCCATGCTTTTCTTGAATAAAAGGATAGATGAATCAGGTTTGTGGGTCAGAGATTTTGTTGCTTTGTTGTTGCTATCTGAAGGGTTTAGAACCAATCAACTGAGAGTAAAGTGATCATCAATCATTGGTTATCAGGCTTTGAAGAAATCTCCTTCAGGGACAGGGTACTTTTGTAATCCAGACAGCTATTTATATTACCATCTCCATAAGCACAAAATATGATTATATATTTTTGCACATAAAGGTGAAATTTTAAATTGACTTTTTTGTTCATTTCAACTGAGGCTTATTGACTACCAATATACCATTTGGTGAGTGGGTGCATAAATTTAACTGAAGATATTTTGAACTCCTTGGACATTATGCAAAAGATAAAAATACAGGATTAAGCAGAAACACCCATGGGTGAGATCTTGAGAAGTAAGGAAATCTGGGTGCTGCAGGATTTAAATGGACCCAGAGAACAGTTTTTTTTTTTTTTTTTTTTTTTTTTTTTTTTTGGGTGGGGGAGGGAGTGATGGCAACCAGCTAGAAATCCAGTGAGACTGAGAGTGATATAAATGAGTATATTCAATAGAAGGTAGCAAATATAGATGAAGTTAATTTCTTTCATACATTTAGCTTCTGATTCAATTTTTTCAAGTTATCAATGTATGTATTCCTATAGTTTCTGTCTTTGTGAGGTTCAAATTATTCATATTAATGTGGAGCTGCCTGAATGGCTTGCTACGTGACTAGGCTTAATGAGAAGAGTCCTGAAATGATACTTTGAATGAATTTATTACAGAAGAGATAGTTGGAAAAACTGAACCTTGAATTTCCCTTCTAGTTGTTCCATAAAAGATGGTCAGAATGTCAAGGTTTCTCAAGCAATAATATTTTTTGAGATCCTGTGTTTATCTGTAAGCTCTCCTCTGCCACTGCATTTTTTTCTGCAGATATCAGCATATTCTTCACAAACCTGCTGATTGCTCGCATTAGCCTGTGGTATTCATCTCAAGTGCTCATCAAGCACCATTTGTCTCCTTTGAACTTCTGATTTTTTAAAATGCCTTTACCTTCCTCTCCAGGCTCTTAACTAAAGGTCTTTCTGTAAGACATTTTTCAGCATATTGGACATCACACAACTATTTTGTCTTTTGGTTAGCTTTCCTGAAGCTCTCTGGAAAGTCGATTGGCACTTTGCCATATAAGAGCAAAAGGAAGAAGAGAGAGGCAAAGATATGAAGGTTATTTTTATTCTGTGTTTTACAAATAGTTTTTGATGAAGATCATAAGACGATGATTAAAAGGGAACTGGTAATGAGCAATGAAAAATTAAGATCAAATGTGTTTTCTCTGTAACTTGCAAGTGGGAACAACAAAAACAGCAGCAAAAATTAATGAATCAAAAAGGAAATAAAAACAGGCAAAAGTTGGAAGTTCCAGAAAGTTGGAAGCAGCCACTGTGGGCTAAGTTCTGAAGCCAGTGGAAAACAAGTCTTACTGCAGAGGAAGACCACCGATAGGCAAGTCTGCCTTTACTCCTTGGCCCACCTTACCCAGCCTGAGGGGCGTGAAGTCTCAACTCCACGAGCCTCCACAGCTTCCGTGCAATGAGCAGGAGGAGCCATCAAGGATCACCTATGTGAGTCCGACTGGTCTTGTTTCCCTCCCTTTTCTTTCTCACTTTGTGAGCATCAGCTCAGAGTTGGTAGCCAAAGGGAAAGAGAAACTACATTCAAAAGGTGTGACTGTTTAGAGGGGGTTTAACGGGAAAGGGCCCGAATTGGTGGACTGGAGTTCTGGGATCAGTCCTGGCTCAGCTATCACTGGCTGAGCATGAATTCATGACGAATCAGGTGATCCTATATTTCATGGTAATTTTAAAAGTAATGCCTGCTCATTTGTTCCTTTGTAAAAAGAATGCCAACAGAGAAATTTAACAATTAAAAAACATGGGTTCATACACTATGGCCAAGAACAGAGACATTCATAATGACTTCAGGGTGCATGACCATTTTTTTCCCATCAGTTGATTTGGTTCCCATTACAACTCTCTGATACTTTGTTCCAGGATGGTAAGAGAGAACCCAAAGAAACTAGGTGATTAGTCCACAAAGAGGTATTTTTTGTTCAGCAGAAAAGTTATCTGATTTTTTTTTTTTTTTCAGTTTAACACTGCCTCATGGGGAAGACAGGAGTAAAGAGAACACAGGCCTGAATATTCTAGGATGATTTCAGTTTAAACAATTTAAACTCCATTTTTATCAAACCATGTGTTCCAAACTTTGATTTCAAGATGAGGATCACAGCATATTTTATATATTTGGGCATTTAAAGGGGCTACGTGTGTGAGACTCCCCACTCCCCCACACATACATACATACAAAGGAAACCCACTTCAATGTTAATTACAGATAAATGGTATGTAATCTCGAGAACAGGTGTATCCCATGCAACATTCAGGATATGCTTATTTAAAACCATGCAATGTATTGAATGTTTATTTGATGTCAAGCTTGATCTGGAAATGCAAGTGAAAAATGCTAACCTTCAAACTCTATTTCTGGGCAGTCAGGAAACAGTTTCTGTCTGGTCCTATGGTGAGAGGAAGGTGTGCACTTTGAGTTGATTCTCCATCTGGATGCCTGATTTAGCTAAAACTTTTTTTCTGCGCAGACCATTCTGCAAAATGTACATTCTAGATTCTGCTCTTTAGAAGCCTGGGATCTTACTTTCTGGATCTTGGTATCATCATGCTGGAAGAACAGTTCCCACACTGGGAAGGAGATTCAAAATGCACATGTATATTGGCAGGATAGTATCACCTGGTTTTTGAAGATGTTACCTACACTGGAAGGGTATAACAACTCATGGGAAGAAACATTTGTCTTCCACTCTCCCTCAAAAATGGCTTGCAGAAGGACATTTTCCCTCTTCCTTACATAGAGTCTGTACATCTCATGACTTCACTGAACACACACAGGAAATAAAATGTCTTGACACTTCAAGTCATCAGATACAGTATTGTTTCCTCTAACTTAGTTGCTGATTCCTAGCTGATAATCAAAACCCCAAATTTGAGTTGAAGTCAGAATCTCTCCATTTTATCAGGTCATGGTTTCTACAGATAAGAAACTGGGGAAATGGGAAGGTAGTCAGTCTTTTCTCCTCATCCCTCCTATCTTGTTAAGTTCTTTTAACTTCTGACACCTTCTCTGTGTCAGAGAAAAGAGAAGAAAAAAAAAAAGATGCTTTGTGTTCTTGGGACCAATTGATCTTTAAAGGTAATTATTTTTTATAAATCATTCTTGTGGAATCTTTGAAGATCTTACTAGCCCACACAATCATCAGCTGTCTCACCTCTGTGGTAGTCATTTGATGGGCTATGTGTTTTGAAACACTTTGTCAGTCCCTCTGGGAAACTGGATTCAGATACTCTCTGTTGAGGTATGAGGTATCCTTTGAGCCTCTAGTCAATACCTTTACAAAATTCAAGACACTGGACAGAATTAAAGACAACCCTATACCAGTTCTTTTCCACACTCTGGTTCACTTATATCATTTTTGTATTCTTTGACCAATTGTTATAGAACAATGGCTTTCCTTTTGCTGTACAAGCTTATAAAACACTCTAGCCTCTGTATTATTCAGGTGGGGGTCATGAATCAGATCAATGAATTCTCTATATGTAAAAAATGTTCAAGTGCTTGGATTGGTCTCACTGTAGCTTAAAATAAGGAAAAAAAAAAAAATGGGATTCACCAAACACCAATTCCTGTCTTCAGAAAGTTTGTTCTCAAAACCCAAACCAAAAAGAACATCTTTCTACATCTCTTATAGACTAAGGGTTGGGCAAGGAACTGGAAGTTCTTTATGTTTTTCTGTTTGAGTTTGTGCAGTCTGAGCTTCCTGGAATGCAACATCATAGTCTTCTGTCTTCAAAAAATATTGAGAAAGTGGCCCCTGGTGGCGCAGCGGGTTAAAGCACAGCACTGAGAATCTAAAGCCGCTTCCGCATGAGTTCGATTCCCGTCTGCCCCGGAGGTGACCACATGGTGTGGCAGACCTCTCCTGACCCACCCGCTGCTCCCCTCAGCAGTGTACTTCGTCGATCTGCCTGTTCTGCTCCCCACTCTGTCTCTGGTGAAGCCTCTCGCCGCCCCGAGCCTCTGGCCTGTACCCCAGTTCTGTATGCACAAATAAATAAACCTTTAAAAAAAAATATTGAGAGAGAAAGAAAAATTATTTGAGTCTCCGTTACTCTGGGAAAATATGTACTGGCATTAAGAGAATATCCATAGGGCCCTTCCTGGTGGATCCACAGGTTAAAGCTCAGCACTGTGAAGCTAGCTGCATCTGCTTTAGTAGATTGATCCCAGCCAGGGAGGTGACCCACATGGTGCAGCCGACCTCTCCTGACCTGCCCGCTGCTTCCCTCAGCAGTGTACTTTGTCAGTCAGCCTGTTCTGCTCCCCACTCTGTCTCTGATAAATTCTCTCACCACCCCTGAACCTCTGGCTTGTACCCCAGTTCTGTACCTCTTAAAAAAAGAATACACATATTTAAATAAATACATCTTAAAAAAAGAATACACATATTTGGAGGTTTTTGGAATTCTCCAAGGGCTTAGGGACGTTTGACTTGGAAAGGCTTTGCCACTTGTCATTTCAAGTAAGGACTGCACCTTGTTTCATAATTTCTCCTATGTAATGCATGGGCTCTTTCTGTTATCAAATGTCCATATTATGAACCACTTAACATTGTTTCTTTGAAAGTGCACTGCAAATCACTACAAGAGCCTGAAGGGCTAAGGGAGTCATTTCTAGTCAGGACTTTCAAGAGTACTTATACTTTAAATTAGTGCTCACAACAGTCTGGATTTCCCAAATAATATACATTATAAATGATTCGGTATGGAAAGTTGACTAAATTAGCACATTTTAATTAGTGCATCAATGTTTTCTAGCGATAACACAGATCCTGAGTCTATCCTCAAGATGGTCGCCAAATACCACAATTGTAACCAACTAACATGTGGACTCTTCTACCTCCTTATTTTAGTGTTTGCTAATTCCAATGGAGGCGGCAAAACAGAAGCATTAGGAAACCTACCTTAAAAGGTAGGTAAAAAGGCCTTCTGACCAATCATCCTTCTCTTGAGACTTTTGCTTAGGTAGTGACACTGAACAGGCTGGCCATGGACACTGCCAGCTAGTTTTCTGAACTGGCCTCATCACAACATCTAGGCAAAATAATTTGCTTTTCTTGTTCTCCATTATTTAGATAATTTCAGAAACAGCTGAATAGTAATGGCTAAAGTCAGAAAGTTCTGAGTCCATAAAGCATTTATCTTAGGCTTCTTTCAAGTCTTTCTTCTAGGTTTCATCTTCTCCACCAGGAAATTAGGATAGTAATTCTAATAGTACCTTCCTTACAGCTTATTTGGAAGGGATGGGTAAGGTAATAGATTGCTAGATAGCACAGAATGGATTTAAATAGTTCAGGGAAATGCTTACTGTGTGATAGAATTTTTTTTTAACTATTAAAATTGTAGGTGATTACATTGGTATAGCTCAAGTTTTCCATTCTGAGTGACTCATAGCCACTACCTATGTTAATGTGCTGTTACAGTTCCCAAAGCACTTTTCACACATGACAGATGAACCCACTAATCACAAATGACCACTGTTAAACTTTCAGTGTATTTCCTTACATTTTAGTTTCTACTTACATGCATGTGTATGTTTGAGACAATCAAATTTCTGAGAATACTGATTTCATGTGACATCATTTTGATATTTCTCACATCAGTACATGCATTTTCAACAGATTTTTAATGACTGTGTTTTCACTACTTTCAATGAATCAACTTTTATTTAACTACTTAGCAAAGGTTGAGTATTTAGACTTAGTACACTTTTAAATATGCCATGGGTCATACTGACATGAACAAGCAAAATCATTCCCTGACTCTGTTATTGATTTTTTCCTTACAACATACCTAAAAGGATAGGGGCATTCTTAAGGGTCTTGATAGCTAAATTACTTTTTGGAACATTTATTTCTATGTCATTATTCTTTCTAAGATATATTTATTTATTTTATTGATGAAAAATTGTGGCAACATACAAAGTTTTCATCTTAACTATTGTAGTATATAGTTCAGTAGCGTAAAGTATATTCACATTGCTGTACAATGGGTCTCCAGAACTTTACATCTTACAAAACTGAAACTATTTCCATTAAATAACAACTTGCCATTTCCCTCTCCCCACTTCCCTGGTGACCACCATTCTGTTTTCTGCCTTTGTGAATCCAACAATTCATACAAGTATAATCACATAGTATTTGTTGTTTTGTGATAGGGTTTATTTTACGTAACACAATCCAGTGCTATAATTGCAACTTCTTAAACTCCAGGAAAAAATACTGTCTCAGGACAGTTTGACCAAGTGGGAGAAGTTAGTTTCTTCTTACTGTGTATTGTGGCAGCTGTTTGAACCCAATCTAATTATGCAAGGCTAATGAGTGTGTTGTTGTGATGTGTGCGTGACTTCTAAGAGATAATTCACCAGCCAGAAAAGGAGAAGACAATGGAAATGGCAATAGACAAAAAATAAATAAATAAAGTGTTTCCAGATCCTGACAAGATGACAAACGGGCATGTGTTTTGGGAATCTTCCGCCGAAATCAACTCTGAAAGAACTTAGAAAGATGAAAGGAAAGCATACATCTAAGACACCATGTTTTAAACGTATAATCATCTGGGGAAAACTAAAGGCTGTCGGAGTTGGTATAGGTCTGTCCTGGTGTATGTATGGAGTGGAGGGTGCACCTGCAGCTTTCTAGGAAAGAAGGTGCAGGCCAGCCTGGTGCAGAACCAATGACACATCTGTGTCTTTCCTGTAAGTCAAGGGGGATCATCATTCCTTTCTTCAGGCTGAAATTGCTAAATAACAAGGGAGTACAGCACCGATAAGACTGGTGACACATTAGGTAGCGTATACAACTGGAGGCTAAGTTACTGGGGAGAGAGACAGAAAGTTTAAAGTAAGCTTAATAACTAACTGCAAGGAAGTATGAAGGGACCAAGCAATATGAGGCAAGAATAAAATAATAAAACAGACTATATGGACATATTAGCTCTAGAGCATAATAATCGGAATTAAGAACACAGCTGATGTAATAAATATCACTGAAAAATAAGTTAGTAACTGGAAACTGACTTACGAACTACTTCAGTTTGAATCAGGAAAGGATAAAAGGAAGACAGAAAAGCATAATTTAAAAACATGAGCAGAAAGAATTATATTGAAATCAGACTTCTTAAAAACATTGGAAATAATAAATGGGCCTTCCCTGTTGGTGCAATGAGTTAAAGCACAATACTAAGAAGCTATCTGCAGCCACTGCAGCACAAGTTTGATCCCCAGTCAGGGAGATGACCCACATGGCGCGGCAGACATCTCCTGACCCACCCGCTGCTCCCTCAGCAGTGCATTTTAGTCAATTTGCCTATTCTGCTCCCTACTCTGTCTCTGGTGAATCCTCTCAACCCCTGCACTTCTGGCCTGTACCCTAGTTCTTGTAGACATGAATAAATCTTTTTAAAAAATGGAAACAATGGAGGTAATGGAGAGATATTTTAAAAGAACTAATCAAGGAAATTTAAAAAGAAAACCAAAAGAGGTGAACAAATAAAATGTGGAAAAGAACTTTCTATGAACAATGTCATCCATATGAAGAAAAAAAACTTGACTGCTTTCTAATACCACCTGTAGAGGTGGACTCTGGATGGATTAAAACACCAGTGTGAAAAACAGATTTAGAAGAAAAGATACATGAAGCATCATTTATTTCTATAGTAGATAGACAAGCAATTTCTGATTCCCTTCATCTCCCAACTGATCAAAGAATGGCACAGGAGAGGAAGCAGTGGGGCAGGTTTTCATTACTTGTATGGAAGGGGCTCTCTATCTCCAAATGCCAAGCTTTAAGCACTAATGCAAACCGCCTTGCTGAAAACTCTGCACATGGATGTTAGGGCTGACCTCAGGAGAACACGCACACATGGGCAGATGTATATTTTGTCACCACTCTCCCTCAGCTGTGGTGGGATTTGGCCGTCATGCCTTCTGGGGGCTGCGCTGTGAGACGCCACACAGGCCTCATACATGGGGCAAAATGAGGCTGGCCACACAGCTTCAGGAAGTGGCTTCTTCTAGTCTCTTTGAAAGATTCCAGATGTCTCCTAGTGTATGTGGTACTGAGACCGGAAGGGTCCCAAGAAAAAAAAACAAGACAGAAATCAAGGACAGAGCCTAGTCCCCATTGTTTTTATCACACCGGTGAATATGAAGTTAAATAAAACCGACTCTAGTCCTAGACACTGAATGCCATAAATTTTTTTGGCCTATTGTGGTTTTGTTTTATTACCATTTATTTTCTCTGCTTGTGCATTCCTGAGCTCTCTCTGCAGCTTATCAGGCTTGTTGGTTAAAGAAACTGCAGACTTTGAGACCAGACCAGATCAAACTGGAGTCAGGGCACCATCACCATGAGATGTTCACCCATGAGATGGTCTCGAGGCCCCGTGACCCTCAGGCTATGCTGATGGGCACCTACAATTACCAACAAGAGAAGGCCCACACTCAGGTGGACAAATGAACTCTTGCCAAGTCCACATCCCCAGCCAATAAACTAACTGCTCCTCAAACCCCAGCCCTAAAACCTATATAAGGCCCCTGACCCTGGCCACCTAGAACCCTCTTTGTTTAAGGAGGTCTCTCTGTGACTGCTGCTTGCTGTGTTACTTTTCAGGACAGTTTTCCTTGAACCACTTATCTCGAGTTTTCTTCTAATATTAGTTTTGAGGTACCTCAGGGCTCAGGTTTATTTTGGGGAACAAGATAGCAATTTGTCTTGTGGCCCTGGAAATTCAACCTGGCCAAGGGCTTCTTAGTTCCCAGCAGGGCGAGACAGCACCTGTGTGAGACACCCCCTTTCCTGCTAAAGTACAAACAAGCTGATATGACATGAACTATTTAAAATGAGGACATGCTGAGCCACACTCAAAAAACAAAACAAAACAATGCTCAGAGAAATGAAAGAAATCTAATAAAGGAGCTGAGAATTAGCTAGTCAGATGAAAGTGAAATACTGACACAATGCCAATTTTAATTTAAAATAGACCAACCTCATGGATGGTGAAATTGCCATGTCCTCAGGCATTACTCCCACAAGATCACTGTGGGCCTGAAGCATGTGGTCTTAATAAATCTTTTTCCATATTTCTTAGATTAGCATTAAAATAAGGTTACGAGAAGTACCTCTTAGGAACACTGGGACTATTGCAAGTAATTACAGGGAAAAACAATAATGTCTGCCTTTGTTATGAAGGTAGTTTACAATTAGTTGTAAATGCCATTGTGCCAATATATGCAGTAGGGGACCAGACACTAGAGAATTTGAGATACAAATCAAATTTTGCAAGCGGAAAAGAAAATAGCAGTACCTCGTGTTATCAGTACTTCCCCTTAATAACATGAGTAAACACCAGAGTTTCATCCAAAGAAAGGGAAGATGAAGCCAGCATGCCTTATCAATCTGCCATGAGAGACTCAAGGTGTCAGAATTAAGTCCTTGAGGGTCACAGCTTGCGAGGAAGCAAAGGCAGCCTAAGCACCAATATTCCAAAATACAACTGGATAACTCATATCACATCTAACGTATGATGACTAAAAAAAAAAAATAATAAAAGAGTAATTACTCCTACGATACCACACTGCAATTATCACCCTTGCCTGGGCTGGTTTATGTGTGTTTTTGTGTCATTTTTGTCGCTGTTGTATTGACTCCCTGTAGGTATGTCACTCGCATTTGGAGATTTAGTTCTCAGGGGCAGGGGCCACAAGGGGTTCTTTCTGAACTACACAGACTGACATGCACCAATTTAATATTTATTTATTACTGAAAAAGTGTGATTCCGTGGATGAAAGCTGATGGGAAAGAGAAGCTTTTCAAAATGAGTCAAAGTCTCTAAGTATCTTCAAGTTCTCTCAATATTCTGCCATTACCTCATCTTTATTCTTGAGATTCCAAATAAAAACAATTGATACACCTCTGTATTAAGAGTGTTTTTAGTTTGTTCATGGAAAAAGAAAGAAAGTGAATTCAAGAGGGTTCATTTACTTCCTTCTTTCTAGTTAATAATTTTCTGGGAGGAGAACAGAAAATTAGAACAGAATCTGTAGAGCTTGTCACTAAGCTTCTGAAAGAATTAAGAAGCAGAAAGTAAGATAAAAGAAGAATATTTGATGATGGAGCATTCAGCAAACATTCTAGACCATTCTGAGCAGGCGGGGTCCACTTGACCGGAGTAGTGGCACAGGTCCATCCCTGTGTTGAGGGTTTCCCTATTTTCAGATTGTCACCTTTGCCCCTAGACTTTTCAATGTCATTACAAATGTGCAATTCCTTGAATACCCACTTTTTATCTGAGATAAACTGCAACTGACTGTTAATAAAAATACAGATCTTTATCTGCGAAGACTGGCAATAATGATGATGATGATGATGATGATGATAGTGGCTACTTATTGAGCATCTGCCATGCACAGGAGGTTGAAGTATCCTATACATATTTACAAACATTTTCTCATTTAATTCTCAATTTCTCTCTGAGGTCTTATCAGCCTCGTTTTATAGAGAATATGAAAGCACTGGAAGGTTTAAAAAGGGCAGGTTCACAGTTAACTAAGTAGCAATGGTAGGATTTAAACCTCAGAAGTCAGATATGACAGACCTTAAACTTGACCAGATAGGAGAGCATCCATGATGGCAACCATGATCAGTCTACTGATATTTGACATGCATTGTCAAAAAAAATTGGCTCTTCTTTCGGACGCTCACCAAATGTTTTATAACTGGTCTGAAAGTGCTATAACAAATTTACTTTGTTCTAGATTTGTAATTCATGCTATCGTTAAAAAAAGAAAGTGAGGTTACACAGTGCCTACAGACAAATAGAAAGTTAGTTTAATTTCCTGTCATATAGATAATTAGGCAGCAGATAGGTCCCTAAGGTAATTAAAAGAATAATAAACCTAATGAAACAAGGGCTGCATCCTGGTTAAAGAGGAAAAAATAAAAGCCATAAATCACTAGCAAATCATGAATTTTCTCAACAGGTAGATTGTATTTGTTTTTAGCCAAAACATAGTGACAGCCCTAAGAATCAGGAGTTGAACTGTAAAGCAGTTGTTAATGATCCAGCATCTTTGTGAGCAACAACGAATCTGTTATTACCGCCTCGTGGGACAGATGGGCTTCCACAAGCTTCTGAAGACTGAGCGCCCAGTCAGGTATCTGGCATCTTTGCACTACAGTTGTTACCAAAAGAATAGAGCTGGTGCCTCTGAGGCGCTCTGAGTAATTGAAAAGCCAACCTTCACATGGGAGAGGAGTTTTATTGCCAAAATACCTTTCCTATCAGCAGAAAGGCCAGGATTGTGGGGACCTCAAGTTCATAAGATCATGACCAGTTCCAGCAACTCTCCTGCTCACCTGTGAGTCTGCAGGTGTTTCTTTTCATGAAAACCCTCCCTTTGCAAAGGAGCAGAGGCATCTCTCCTCAAGGCTGCGCTTCTGTGACTATTTATCAGGTGTCTCTTTTAGTAACTCCGTTCTTTACAGGGGCAGTTCTTTCTGTCTGTGTGTGCCAGTGTAAGTGACCTTTCCTTTTTATAATAAACCTACTCTTGTGGATATAAAAAGAAAGCTAAAAACAAACAAAAAAAACAATCATGGCACTTTCCCTGAACTTGTCATGAAAACCCAAGCTGGTGACAACATTTGCCCATGCCCAAGAACCCCTCATAACATGCAGTGAAGGCACAGCTCAGTGGATCTTAACTACGTCAGATTATCAGTTCATCAATCCTCTGTTATCTTGATGGACTGAAAAATAAAACTACAAAACTTTTACCAATCTTTTTAAAAAATCAATTTCATGATCTATGTTGCTAATTAGAAATCCTGTTGAATAACCTAGAAAATGAGATTTGAAATAAATAAAACAAATTTAAGTTTGGAGTACAGGAAGAACTCCTGATCAAGAGTGAGAAATGTAAGGTTTGCATCTAGAGGTTGTGCTCACGAATGTGCAACTCAAGGCATGATGCCTAAGTTCTCTGGGTCTGTTTTCTTTAGCTTTAAATAAACCATCATGGGCTCTCCCTGGTGATGCAATGGGTTAAAGCACCACACTATGAAGTGCTCCGAAGCCACTGCACAAGTTCGATTCCTGACCAGGGACCTGACCCACATGGCGCAGCAGACCTTTCCTGTCTCACCTACTGCTCCCCTCAGCAGTAGATCTGCCTGTTCTACTCCACACTCTGTCTCTGATGAATCCTCTCACCCACCACCTACCCCAGTTCTGTAAGCAAAACTAAATAAATCTTAAAAAAAAAAAAAACTTCAAAAATTGCTTTTAAAGAATGAACAAGCAAATACTTTTGATAATGCTTGGCATATTATCAACACTAATTAAGGACAAATCTGAATCAATGCTCAAGTAAAGGT
Organism: Condylura cristata; assembly: GCF_000260355.1. NCBI lineage: Eukaryota > Metazoa > Chordata > Mammalia > Eulipotyphla > Talpidae > Condylura > Condylura cristata. The sequence goes on from NW_004567123.1 coordinate 8,080,453, forward strand.
ATTAATTGCAGTTTCCATGCTGAAGAATTTATGTCATCTTAGTTTTAGTAAACTTGTCTCCTTTCTTACAGTTTATGTGTGTACAGTATTTGATTTACAGTTTATGTGTGTACAGTATTTGATTTCTCTGCTTAGTGTAGTCCCCATAAGTCTCCCACCATCACATTATCTGTGAACTATCACTATAGCCTCTTGTGCTGTCTTCTTCCCTATTTTTCTCCCTCTCCATCTCTTTACCAAGGACTAAATGTCTACTTTGGATTTTTTCTTTTACTGTATCTATTCATGATTTCTTATCAAATGTTTAAGTGATTAAACATTTCATATCTTCTATTAAATAGCTTCTAGTTAATATTTGTTGATAGTAATATTAATCTTGTAGTATTTTCCTGTCTAAATTTATTGGTTTTTATTTTCCATGTTCATTCTCAAAATACTCACTTTTGGTCAAAAATTCATATTGGAGTTTTAAGCAATGTGAATAAATTCATGTTAAAGAAAATTGGTATTTTATGAAATTGAGCCTTAATATTCAAGACTAATGTAACTGCATCTTCCTTCATTGGCTGAAGACTTTCTTTGTAACCTCAGGTACTTAAAAACTTTTTAATGTAGACTTGCAAATTTTTAAATCTATTTTAAAATCTCCTATTTTCTAAATGGAATATGTTAACATTACATCCTCCTTGCTTACTGTTTGTGTTCAGTAAGCTTAATGCTATTCTTACATATCATATTGTACAGAGCTGCAATGAGATTTATAAGAAATAAGTTATGAAACAATTATTTTTAGTTGGTTGTCTTGAGCTTTCTATGTAGACAATATCTAGACTTCGATGAATCTAGTTATACCATAATGTCCAGAATAAGAGCAAATTATGGCAGACAATTGAACATCTTTGCTTTATTCCTGTCTTGCTAATATTTCTACTATTTCCTTATTAAGTATAATTCAAGCTTTTGGTTGATACCAATGTACTTTCTTATGGAGAGGAAGAATCCATTTGCTGCTTTAGAGACGTTGGCTTTTCAGTCAGATAAATATATTGCCTAATCAAAATAAATAAATACAACCATAAAAAAAAAACAATCAGTATTTATCTCAGTGGCAAATGTTTGGTTCCATGTTCAGAAGTTATAGTATTAGCATACAGCAGTTACTAGTGAGGGATAAGAGCAGGAGTGTGAAATGCAAATTCAAAGGCCTCACTAGAAACCTATTATATCAGAGTCTTTGAGGTGTGGAGTGTCTCAGGAACTTGTGATTTTTCAATCCCTCCAGGGGATTGTAATGTGTCTTAAAATCTGGAACCCACAGTCCTAGATGGACTAACAAATCAAATAGGAACCGAAGCAGGGGGTTTTAGGGTTACTGATAAGCAAGAATCAAAACTTACATTTAATTCACAACCATATGAGACTACAGTTAAAGGTGACTAGGGCAATACAAGCTTTCATTTGCCCCCTTCCCTAACTTGAATGATACTATTCTAGTCCCTTTTACTTGAATTGGAATCTCAATCCCAAATTCTCATATGAGTTAAGTAAGAAAGGTGAGACATTAGTGAGAATTTTCCTGCCTCTGGATAGTGCCCTCAGGTGCAGGGATGCAAATGGCTGACAGCTGAACATCAGCTAGCAGATAGGCAGAGATTCAGGGCCCAGGCAGGGCCCTGATAGTAACTGCTGTATCCTTCATGCCACCTGAAATGAGACTGTGGCAATGCTGCTCTCTATGCTGGCATATCAGCATAGCTATGTATATCCGATTAACAGATTCTATCTTGGAAAGTCTGGTGCTAATCAGTACATCTGCTAAAGAAATACACAGAAATTGCTGTTCATTTTAGTTGAGTGACAGGACTGTGGATCTCCATTCACGATGAGGACAGTGCAAACCAGTCAGGGAAAAAGTGGACAACCCAAGGAAAATAGCTGAATCTAGAAAACTTGGGTGAGGAGAACATGGAAGCCAATAGTAACATCACAGTTTTACCAGCAGCTAACCTTAGTTCTCCTGGGCACCTCCAGGAAACTGCTTATACTGCAGGAAGAAAGAGCACAGGCAGGTGGGCATTGCACTGAGGACGGGCGTGGAATGTTCTCATTAGGTGCACCACACACACAGGACATAGACAGCCCTGTCTGACCCGACCCAGTTAATCAATGGCTGAATGGGAATTAAAAATCAAGAAATAGGAGCCCTCCCTGGTGGCAAAGTGGGTTAAGGTAAAGCACTGCAAGCTGCTCACAGCTACTTCAGTGAAAGTTAGATCCCTGGCATATGGAGGTGACCCATATGGTGCTGCAGACCTCTCCTGACCCACCCGCTGCTTCCCTCAGCAGTGTACTTTATCTATCTGCCTGTCCTGCTCCCTACTTTGTCTCGGGTGAATCCCCTCACCCCCTACAACTCTGGCCTGTACCCTGGTTCTTGTATATATGAATAAATCTTTATATATATATATATTCTTTATATAAACGAAACAAACAGTAGAACTTCTTCACTCATTCAAATTCTCGTTATTTTTATTTGCTTAGGATTTTTACATTCTCTTTTTATTTTTTTGAGCACTCCCTTTGTAAATTCTTTTTTAATATCAGTAACATTGGTTTGAGATTATATTTCTATTTTGTTCCAAAACATATGAAATCTATAATTACTTTGAAAAAGCTACTCCATAATGCCCCAAATACCATTCACAGTAAGCAGTCGATATTTGTGCAAAGTCAGCTCTATAATTTGTTTTCTTTCTATTACTCCAAAGATCTACAAAATAGATCAGAGGTTCTCAAATTGTAGCTTGACTAAGAATAAACTGTGGAGCATTCTAAACGTACAAACATACCCAATTGCCATCTCCAGAAACTCTTACTGGGAAGGGACCCAGTAAATAAAATTTTAACAAGTACAGTTAATAATGTTGCCTCAGGGCACTTAGAGGAACTTTTATTTGGGGTAAAATCTTTGGAGTACTTTCAAGTGAATCTTTAAGGTAATAGCTAGACTGAAAATTGCTCTTCACCTTTAAATTTTAATCAGTTGTTTAAAAACTAGAGCAGCTGAGGAAGTGACTTCCACAGTGTGTGGAAGGACAGTCACTGTGTGCTGAAAGCATGGAGATTGCAATTGGAGACTTGTTAGAAACCCATGGGTCCAGGGAAGTGGCCCTGGGTCCCAGAGAGGCTTTCAACAAGAAAGTCAGGCATGGGAGATTACAGAATACACGGGTTCCTGGCATTCAAACCAAAGCCAGTCTGTAGAAAATGGAACACAATTTATCTCCACTGATGAATTGGTGATATTCCTAAGAGTAGAGCCCAACAGTACACTACTATTCATAATTAATCTGCCCATTAAATGTACTTTGACTACATTTGAGGGGGGACTGTGTCATTGGAGGGAAAGTGGGCCTTGAGCTGAAGGGAAGAAGGAGGACAAGGAGGGCATTGTTACCATCCTTTGATGGGGAGGGGAACGTGCACAGACAGGTTGTTGGAATCAGATGGATATAAACTGTCACTATACATAGCACTGATGGCACTTGTTTATCTTTGTCTTCTGCTCTCTTTCTTTGCGATTGTGGTTTCTAAGGTAAATTTTCTAAGATTGCTGGGGAAGTCAGGCAAAAGGTGAGGCCATTTTCAGCAGTCAGAACTCTAGGAGATATTTTCTGGTGGGTAACAAACATCTCTCAACCTTGACAGAGCTTGATTACAATAGTTTAGAACTAAACACAATGTCAGAATAGATCTTTCTCCTGAGGATACAAAGAGATAAAGAGACCTGAATTTCAGTTTATAAACCTTGCTGCTGTCTCAGATTTACAGAATATTTTGTCTCTCCCAGCCCCTTCACATTGTAGCAAGATACAATGATTACTATCTAAATAAGAAAGTCAGTGCATTCTTCATTTTTACAGAATTTTGTTCTCCAAAATGATAAGAAATAGGATTTTTTTTCTACACAGGCAGACTGAGCAGTGCAGAGGTATATTTTGGAAATAATATATTTCTTGGCAAATGTATCTCTTGCCAAGAATACATAGTAAATACTTATATAATCCCCATTTATAGGCAAACACTATCAGTTATGTATGTGTGTATATAGCAACTTGATTCCCTCCACCCTCATTTGTAATGTGAGGTGAATATCAAGATCCTATAGAGTATAAATAGACTGGACATTCATAACCTGTCCCCATTATCTAACACACAGTCTTAACTGATTCTGATTTACTAAGCAAATCAAGGTAGAAAATAAATGACAATTCAGGATGCCAAACAAATCAAAGCTTTACTTTGTATTGACAAAGAAGAAAAAATCTTGGCTTTATTTAGTTCATCCAATAAATACTTATCGAGCAACAGTACGTTAGTCATAGTTGGTAAGATTTCAAACATCCTGTCCTTTGTTCTGGTTGACAGGATAGATGAGACCTATGTGAATGACTGAAAAATTTCTTATGCTTATAAATGTTCTGAACTAAAGTAAACTTGGTAACAAAGTACCAGCTAAAATGGGAAGAGTTTTCCTATATTGATCAAGGAGGTAATTGAGTACAAGTAGGAATAATGGTTAAAAGTAGTCAGCCTTATAGCTAAAAGTAGACAATTCCAGAAGAAAGAAACACTAACTATAAAATACTAGAGATGGGGGTCCTCCCTGGTGACACAATGGGTTAAAGTACAGCACCATGGAGCTCCCCTCAACCTATTCAGCATGAGTTTGATCACTGGTGGGGGAGCTGACACACAGGGCGCAGCAGACCTCTCCTGTCCAGCCTGCCGCTCCCCTCAGCACTGCACTTTGTCGATCTGCCTGTTCTGCTCCCCACTCTCTCTCTGCTGAATCCTCTCACCACTCCTGCACTTTGGCCTGTACCCTGGTTCTGTATGCATAAATAAAACTTTAAAAAATAATAAAATGCTAGCTATGACAAAGAATGTCAGTGAGTACGAAGTAGGAGAACAGTTATATATAAATAAAGTGACCTCGATATAGGTTACACATGTGGCCAAACTATGACCCAGAGCTCAAATCTGACCTGATGTCAAATTTGTGTTACTGGGCAAAACATTTCTTACACATTGTGGATGGATGTTTTTATGCCACAATAGTGGAGTTGAGTAGATGCCTGGTCCTCAAAGACTAAAATATTTATCATTTTGACCATTTACAGGAAGGTTGTTAACCCTAGTATAAGTCCTAGTGTATCACAGTAAAGTTGTTTAATATTTAAGGATCATCTACTAACATATGAAGCAGGCTACCAGTAGAATTTGCCTGGCTCTACAACATATACCCTACAGACCAAAGAGATAGAAGTGAAGGATCAGAGAGAAAAGTCCAAAGTCTCTTGTACTGTTCTAGAAGATGATGGTATGAGACAGTAAAAACAACTTGGTTACAAAAATATAAAACTGTATTTTATATAGTATAAAATTGAGTGTATAAGATTAACTAGAAGATTAAGGTTTTTGAAATGACTAAGATTTTGACACAGCATGCTTACAGAGGGTCTTTCATTTAATGAAAAGGCAGCAGGAGGGGCAGGTAGGAGATGGATGAAAAATAAAAAGTACTGTTTTCATTGGGTAAAGTTGGAGCTGCCCATTATATAACTATGTGACATGTAAGTAGCAGTTTGTTACTTGAGTCTGGACCTAGGGGGGAGGTCAGTGAGAGAGATACGAATTCCAGAATCATGGTGCATAGATACATGGAAAGCCATGGGACAAAGTAGAGAACCGAAGGAGAGAGGGACCACTGTGAATCCCAGGACATTTCAACATACACAATCAGTCAGATGACACAGAGCCAGTAAAAGAGGAAAAAAAAAGTAAAGAGTGAGGGAGGAGATAGAAACTGTTATCAATCTACTGATCTCATCTTAAATCTCACTTGGTGTGCCTGCTTTGTGAGATGCGGCTAAAACCCACTTTGTTTTGTCAGTAGCAATATGAAGGACCTCCGAGAGTGCAAGGCAGTAGGTATTAGAAAAGACTCGTGTTTTTTCTTCCCTTTGGCCTCATCCCCGTCTCCTTCACCCTGTCAGTGGTGGTTTGTTTTCTTAGGTCTTTATTTTTCTACATCCCAATATTCACAGGACAGCTCAACTACAGCACAACAAGAAGAATTCCTCAGATCACCAAAATAGGACTTTAATCTGAACAGAAGTCTTTCCTCAGAAGCTAGAGAGTTTTGGCTCTTCCTGGCCCCTCTTCTAAGCTTCTACATTTGAGTCTTTCCATGAACTGATAGTTGCTTTCTGCAGTTGCTACCTTTATTATCCTTGGGAGAATTCTTCTCATAAATTTTGATGACCTAGTTAATGTTCTTTTAAGTATGTAAAATTCTATATACTTCTTTCATTTATCTATTTAACATTTTGTTTGCTTCCTTATTAAAGAAATTGTAGGATAGACTGCTAGAGAAACAGAGAGGAAAAGTTTCAACAAGAGGTGAAATAGAAAGGGTCTAATAACTGTCAGATTTAGTAAGAAGGCTTCAGTGACAAACAGAAGACATCTGTGTACTGGTGGAGTTGGGAGCTCACCGGAGATGATGGAAAGTTGTGAGTTAGGTATATATTTTAGAGAATGGGTTTATAAGAAAACCTGTAAGACAAAACTTATAAAATGACTCCAGTGTTTCTGGCCTGAGGAAATGGTAGATTGAGGTGCCATTTATAAAATCACTGATAAATTTGGAAGAAGCCCAGCATAGCTGTCTGAGGAGAATAGGGGATGTGCAGAAGTAGATAAGAGTAATATATATAATTCCCAAAGGATTTTGCAGTGTGCAGAGTCACTGAGGGGTGTTAATTGTCAAGATGAGGGTTTTCTTGGGTTGGTGTGTTTGTTGCAATTTTTAGCTTTTTATTTTAGTATTAATTTCTTATTTTTTTTTAAAGATTTATTTATTTGTTCATACAGAACTGGGGTACAGGCCAGAGGCTCAGGGGTGGCGAGAGGCTTCACCAGAGACAGAGCGGGGAGCAGAACAGGCAGATGGAGGAAGTACACTGCTGAGGGGAGCAGCGGGCAGGTCAGGAGAGGTCTGCCACGCCATGTGGTCACCTCCGGGGCAGGCGGGAATCGAACTCATGCGGAAGTGGCTTTAGCTTCTCAGTGCTGTGCTTTAACCCGCTGCGCCACCAGGGAGGGCCTAATTTCTTATTTTAAAGAACTTTAGCCTTAAAAGAGTTACAAAGTAGCAGAGAAAGTTCCTTGTTCCTTTTACAGTTTCCCTAATGTTAACATACCATAACATATCTATAACATAAACATAATAAAACAAAGCTAATTAACAGTAATCCAGTCTTATTAAGCAAATTCCAAACACTACACGTATCAGAAATTTTTAAACTAGCATTCCTTATTTTTGTTTTAGATTCAACCTCATATCACCTCTTTCTTCTTTTTTTTTAAACAGATTTTGACTATTTACAAGCGTTAAAAACCAGATGTTTATCAACCTGAATGCCCAAAAGTAGATGACTGGATTAAAAAGATGTGGTACATATACACAGTGGACTATTACTCAACAACCAAAAATAAACAAACACATGCCTTTTGCAACAACATGGATGGAGCTGGAAAAGATTATGCTTAGTGAAATAAGATAGAAAGAAAAGGAAAAATATTGGATGGTTTCATAGCAGGAGTATAAAGGACCAGGGGAGAAAATGATAATAATAATGAACAACTATATAAGAGAGACATTTTACAGGGGTGGAGTGGTGAATGGGGTCAAAAATGGGGGGTTGGGGGGTAAGTGCACTTTACTAAGGTGATGGCACATGGGTGATTTGGTGATGGGAAGTCTATGGGGATTATAACTGAGATGGAAAAAGGCACAAAGTGATATAAAAATAAGCTATTATAGTAAAAAACAAACAAACATGTTTTACTATATGTGGCATAAGTGTAGACTAATGGAACCAGTCACATATGCTACCAGGGCAATGGGGAGTGATGGTGATTTGAGGTCCTTGAACACTACTAGGGCATTGAAATATGTGGGTAGGAGTGGGTAGAATGCAGAGCACTGGGAGGGCTTTGTTTGGTATTTGCTAGAAAGAGAGATACTACTCCCAATGGTCAAAAAGAGACAGAAAATGTGAATTCAAATGAAGGAGGTGGAGGTTGGGGGATTTAATAATGGGAATATAGGTGATTCTTTTCATTTTTCCTTTTTTTTTTTTTTTTAAACTTTCTCTTATCTGTTTTCAAGATTAAAAAAAAAAAATCCATGGCCACAGAGCTGCTGAACATTTTAAATTGCAAATAACTATTGTCATCCATAGCATTACCAGAAAAGCACATTTGATTCCCAGTGATTACAGAAATCAATATTCAGGGTGCACACACACTAAAATATTTCTCAACATGGAGAATAAAGATATAGGACTCTCATATTCCGGAAGTGATGTGAGCACCCATAATTATTACCATAAATTTGCTGAGTACTAAAAATAATTCTGTATTTTCCTGTAGGATTTGCAAGCTAATAATAAGCAATTTCCAGCTGTGTGCTGTGACAGCAAAAAGAGGGTCTAACATCCTTATAATTACATTTTCCATATCCGAATTCACATTAGAAAATACTGATTAAGACCCATCTGCTTTAACTATTTTTTTCATTGTTAAAACTCTAGTAGTTTTCTTTTATGAAATCTGTCTGATTTTAATATATACACTGGGCTTCAAAAGACCAACTATCAAATTATATTTTACCTTTAAGGCTTCTACAATATACATGCATAGAGCAAAACAAAAGGACTAACAACAGTGAACATGGATATTTTTCTTCAGTGTAGATCTCACATACACTTCCTCAATTTGGCAGCTTACGCTTCACCAAACAGCAGGCTTCACCATATGAAATGCTGGACCTAGTTCACTTCATTCTGCTTGACAAAATGAGTGTGATTGTTTGAGAACAACTAAATCAAGTATCTATTTCTTGGGTCTATTTTCACAAACTTCAAATGTTCTGCTGAGGATTTGAAATGTCACTACCCAAAGAAAGGAGATAACTATTGGGTCATGAATTCACTGTTACTTTCTGAGGTATTGTGAAAAAAGAATTACTCTTCAGGAAAACTTGCTAACTGCAGCTTGTCACTTGGCGCTGCTGCGTCTCCTCAGGGCTTTTCAGGTTTCCCATAACTCATTTCAAAGCCCACAGCAGCTATGTTCTAGTTCTGATGTGAGCAGACAAGAAGAGGCTGTTGATGCTGCAGTAGCTCCCCTAAGAAGCCCCAGAGAAAACAAGGTAAATATGTGCCCCCAAAGATCACTTCAAGATATCTTTAATGTGTGACTTGAATCAAAATTGCTTGAATTAAATTTTCCTGAAATTTAATAGGAAAGCAACAATTAAAATCAACTAGCATTACGTAGATCTCCTGTCTCTCTGTATTTATTTATCCGGCTCTCTCCCTCTTTCTGGTACTATCACTTTGGTGCTAACTACCTAGTACCCTATCAATTGACCCTTAGTTGAAATTAGTACCTGGAATAGGACTAATATTTTGTGGGTTTTTTTCATATTTTAACTTTTCATTAATGTATGCAGTTAAACGTGCATATTCATAACTGTACAGTCCAAAGACATCTCTGAAACTGAATCCACCGGTGTAACCAGGATAGATAAAGGAAAAGAACATTATCAAAGCCTCAGAATAACCCTGTGCTCCCTTCTAATCACTACTCTCACAAAAATAGCCTCCATCTTAACTATTTAAAGAAGATTTTATTTATGCTTACGAAATCTGGGGTGCAGGCCACAGGTGCAGGGGTGGAGTAATTCACCAGAAACAGAGTAGGAAACAGAACAGGTGAATTGACTAAAATACACTGCTGAGTGGAGTCGCTGGGGAGACAGGAGAGGTCTGCTGCACCATAAGTATAGCTCCCTGGCCAGGGATTGAACTCGTGCTGTGGTAACTGTGGATAACTTCACAATACTGCTTCTTAACCCCTGGCACCAGCAGGTGGGCTCATCCATCTTAACTTCTAACGGCACAGTCTCAGACCCAGGTTGCCATGTATATACACACACACACACACATGCATACATGAAACACATGTATATATTCATATATGCACACACATACACATATGCATATACACACACACCCATTTGTATGTGGAATCTCCCTGTGCATCATCTTTGGCATCTGGTATTTGGTCTTTTAACTCTAACTGGAAGCTACTACAATTTATTGAGTTCTCAGTTTACTTTGTTCCAGGCACTATGCGAAGTCATTTACTGCATCATTATCACATTCAGTTTTCACAATCACCTCATGATTAGGCAGTATTATTATCTCCTTTAAGCAGGTGAAGAAATTTCAAGCTTAGGGATATTAATACATATTAAGTCACCCAGCAGTGAGTGCTGGAGCCAGAATTCATGCTTTGTTTATCTGGCACCAAAGAACAAGCCCTTCCCTGCAGGCTTTCATGGACTCCAGGCCAAATGCTCCCAAATCACCAAAACCTACAAGGATCTGAGTGCGCAGGAAATACTGTCACTTGAAAGTGCTTTAATTACTTCACTGTGATCATGTAGCTACCTACCATACCAACTTGACCCTCAAATGTTAACAGAACAGTGTCTTCTTCCCTCCCAATGTCACTGTCAACTGAACTGCAAAGTGATCCTCAAGGTTACAGCATGTGGTTTAGGAATCTTTACTTTTATTAACATTTTCTTCCCTGTTGATAATCAGTTGAAACAGATTCATTGCTGCACTTACAGAGACCAAGCCGTTTTTATTATCTAAAGGTAGCAGTGAACTTATATTCCATAATAAGTATTATATATATTAATGTTGGATGGCTTCTAAAGAACAATTAAAGGGGAAATATAAAATGAATACCAACAAACTATCTTATGAAATTTTAAATAGCAAGAAGGGGGGAAATGAGGGAGACTTAATATTGGTATTATGGAAAATGTTAGTTATGGACAAGGCTAGCAGAGGGTATGCCTATTCATGAGCAGGTGTGTCCATGTGTTTGCACAAGCAGAGAACATTTGTATACGTAAACTTTACACACAGGAAGAAAAGAGAAAATATGTATAGCAATATGATAGGAATGTTTTTTCCCCTAATCACTTAAACAAAAATTAAAAAAAAATTGTTTGGGAAATTTGTACTAGCAGAGAATTTAATAATATGAATAAATTATCAATGTGTTTCAACTGTGGCCATAGCATTATAGTATTTTAAAATCATTACATTTTAGAAGTACATACACACCAAAATTATAGGTGAAAGCAAATAATGTGTACAATTTGCTTAAAAATAATCCAGGGTGAGACAGGGTTGGGAGGAAGACATGAAAGAAGAGTGCATGGCATAATATGGAGCTGATGAAGAATGTGTTAACTATTTTCTTTGCTCTTTACTTGAAAATTTCATTATAAAAATTGAAAAGAAAAAGAGGAAATGTTTGTGGATAAGGGAATTTGGTGTTTTCAGTGTTCTTTTGCCTGATGACATATGCTTTCTTTCATTTACAGAATCGATTTTGCATCTCTCATACAACATACTAAATAAAAGAAAGAAAATGTTAATAAAGCACATTTTGGAAATCATCATACATAAGCATATGTTCTGTTTCCCTTCAAAGGCAAGTCAAATATTGCTGAAGTTACAGTCAAGTAATAGTTTGCCAACTGCTTGCACAGAAAAGCTTTTTCCCTTTCTTCCAAAATATTGCCTTTTTCACTTGCTAGTATTACTACAGTGTGGACTCCCATTAAAAAGTATAACTTGGCTAAGTTATTGAGGGCGGATTAATTGGGAGAAGATAAACATTTTCTTCAAAAACTAATCGGAGTAACTCAAAAGGCCATCTTTGCATTTTAGTGCACATCTATAAGTTGTTTCCAATTCAGCTCCAAGTATTTCTTTTCTACTCTATCTGAGGATATGCTAATATCACAGTGGAAGTTTCAGAGTAATCCTCATACAAAGGTCAACATTTCTGTTTTCCACAGCACAAGTGACCTGATCCAACCTATAGGAGAACAAAACAAAACAAAACAAAAAAAAACCACCAAAAACAAAAAAAATGCAGGTTAGTTTGGTGAATGCTAGAAATAAAAGATCTTAATATGAACATTTTGCAGTAAAAAGTGAAATAAGTTTACTATGATGGAGATGCCAATGGAAAGCAACATTTGCAGCTGAGAAATAAAGAATGCAAACATTTTCTCATTACTGTCTTGATATTTGAATTGTAAGACTCCATTAGGAGTTAGCAGAACTCAAGGGTGGAGAAAGAGTGTAACCTCAATGGGGCAGCAAAAGGGAGTTTTAGATAAATGGAATTGTTTGGAACCCAGCTTGAGGGGTTAGTTACATTAATTTATTGCTTATGTCCAATTCACAATTCATGTTACTGTGCACAACAAAAAAGGCAAAGAAATGTAAAAAAAAAAAAATCCAATTCCATACAAATTGAAACAATAAAAGCAATTTAAAGCCCCCAAACATTCTAAACATGGTTGATTTTTTTAATGAATCAATAATAAATGTGAGTATGATCCCATGAGTGAACAAACTTTTTTTAAAAAGGAAGATTAATTATTAAAACAAGTATTTTAATGTGTGCTAACACAGGAAGGGGATATACACACACCAAGAACTTAATAAAATGGCACTTGTGGGGTGGAGGGAGTCATGGTGGGAAAGGAACACCCAGACCTCCAACATGCTAAGACATCCCTGTTGTTTGCTCTAAGAGCTTCTTACAATAAGTGTGCTCAGTGAGTGAAAATTCAGTTCATCGAGCTACTCATAATCTGTGTTTTTATCTCAAGGTATGATATTCTTCCATTAAAGATTAAAAATGTAATTTCAAAGTCTGTCTTAATTTAAACATCCCAGTACAGATGTCATTCGCAACTGAGTTGTAGGCAACATTGCCTCTTCTGGTGAACTAGGGTTTCCTTCCTGTTACTGGTCCCCACATCAGTTAATGTGAACTAAATAATTGATAGTTTTTCTGTTCTTTCTTGGTTGCCATGGGGTATGAGTAAGATCACTTGTCTAGCTCTAGGACTTCACTTATTCTGCTGATACAGTTTTACCCACCTCCTCCTCCATCCATGATTTTTAACTTTCTAATTGCATTTTAATAATGTAATTATATATAAATGTGCACTGCATTTTAAGTTGGCTTCAAATGTCTTTTGGAAGTTGAAAAAGGACAAATCATAAGCCCAAAATAAGAAAATATTCTTATTTAAGAAAACTTTATTTAAGATCTTAATATGCAGGCTGGATTGTTCACTGAGAAAAAGAATGGCTACCTATCTTCTAGATGAATACAGGAAATAGAATGGACACTGAACTTAAATCTAAGGAAGCTAAAAAAACATATTGTAGTTGTCCAAGTATAAAAATGTTAAAAAGAAAAGAGGAACAATTCATACCTTAGACTTTGGAGCTCAGTGATAAAAACCAATAACAGCTGAGTCTAATTTCATACATGAGCTTTGCTAAATTAGAAGAAAATGGAGTGACTAGCTAAAGAATCTGAAACAAATGCAGCCATTTGCTCATGCCCGATAACTGGATTTTCCAGTTATGAAATTCATTTCATTTTCAGATTTTGAGCATACTGAGAATAGTCCCTTGGAGGATGAATCCACATCTCAACACAATGAATATATGGCTTGTTTTGGGGGGGAAAGAAAAACAATGCAATAAACCCAAATCCTCTATAATTTGGTCTATTCCAAAACTAAAATAATAGAAATTTAAACCAGGAGATCTTATAAAGATTGCCAGAGCTGAAATTCCTCTATGACATTCCTGTCCTTTCATGGCCTAGATTCAGTTTCTTCATTGTGGGAGGAATTGTCTTCAGAGATTGTCTATGTTCTTTACATAAAGACTGGGAAACTTAATCTTCAAATTTATATAAGATGCACTTAATAGTATTCAAGATAGTTATATTTAGTTGACTTTTTCAAATAAGCATAACTTATATGAATCTAACAAGCTTTGACTGCTGTCCAGCAAAATGTATTTAATATCTCCTTATGTGGAACTAATTTTTAGGGTTTATAAATATCCGAAATGGATCACATGCAGTGTCATCTATAACTACATGTTTGTAACTAGTTGAGATTCAATAGAAAATATAAATGGACTTTGCAGAGATATAGGTTTTAAAAGTTAATGTGAAAATAATACTAGCCACATTTGTGTGTCAATAAAATGCCACTAAGGCACAATTCTAGTTGGAGTAGGAATACATTTCCATGTACTATTTTCCTAAGCACATGAGAGAGATGGAGATGGAGGAGGAGAGAGGGCTAGGGAAACAGGGAGGTAGTCAGAAGGGGTGTTCAAAAGGGACATGATGAAACGCTCAGGGACAAAATTATGGGAGGTAAGTGAGTTAGGTACATTTTAGGTTTGATTTAGTAGATAAGGTTTATGGTACTGTTCTGCAGAACTATTTATGACAAGGTCTTGGGGTCTCTCATTTTAGACTATCTTCTTTCTATACCTTGATTGGAGAACTAGTAAATGGACCATCCTCCATGATATTCCTAAGGAATATTTTTTAAATAAATATACGCATGTGTGGTAATCTTGAAATCTGCACATGTATTCTGGGGCTCTTGTGAGGCCTTCCTATAATGACCCTGCTTTTATTCTCAGGTGAAAACAACAACAAAGCTCATTTAAATTAAGGAAAAAATACTATTCTGGTTTGGCCATGTGAGGGCCTTTTATGCTGCTATTAAAATGTTTATTTTGTTTCAAAGTTACATGGCAAAATGAGTGAATAAAAAAGAGTAAGACTGTAATGAATTATGTCAAAACATTGCAGTTGTTTTATAAGTACAATGTTGGAATATTTAATTCTGTGCTTCATAATGTTTTTCTTTCCAAATTATTGTAATAAATTAATTTTCCTTATGAATAATGTTACTTTGAAAAGCAATAGTGTATTTTTTTATTTTGGTATTTTTTTAATTTATTGGTATAAGAATATTAGGAATATTGTGTAGTAATATAATATAGCTAAGTTGTACTTATTTATAATTCAAATTTTTAATAGCTTAAAATTGCTTTTCTTGCATTTTCAGTGTCCTCAGATGCAGTTTTCTTCCTGGCATACAACTTCCTTCCTCAGACTGTGCATGTCACTTAGAAAGTTTGCTGTAGAAAACACATTACTCTATCAATTTCTACAAGTTGAATCACTTTTTAGAATCAAATATAAAAGTGTTGTGAAGGTTCCATGCATTTATGAGAAAGGGAATACTATCAAAATAAGAGCATATAGACTGTAGTAAATATAACTTAAAGTTATATATATCAAAATCATTGTCTATTAGTGTATAGTAACAAATTAATTTACAAGGTAAATTTTTGGGCTCTCCCTGGTGGTGCAGTGGGTTAAAGCACTGCATTATGAAGCTCTCCAAAGCCACTGCAGCACAAGTTCAATCCCCAACCATGGAGCTGACCCACATGGTGTGGTAGACCTCTCCTGACCCACTCACTCCCCTCAGCAGTGTATTTCAGTACATCTGCCTGTTCTGTTTCCCACTGTCTCTGGTGAATCCTCTCATCCTCCCACCCCCACCCCCACCCTCACCTCCCCCACACACACTTCTGGCCTGTGTCCCAGTTATGTAAGCATAAATAAATAAATCTTTTGTTTTTTTAAAGGTAAATTTTCCACATTTTGCTCTTAGGAGATGCTAGCCAAATTGACTAGTACTCCCTATCTTAGTGGATAACTTCAGATGGGTCACAAAGAATTTCACAAAAGTTTGTTTTTCCTTCCATATTCTGTTTTGCCAGAATAAACTGAAAATTATGTTAGAAAATATTACTTTTAAGGACTTTTATTTTGCCTAAGTATGTTACTAAAGGAATTATTTAAGAATGGTGTCATTGCAAATTTGGGAATAAAACAAATTCTCACAGTGGCTAATGAATCCATGAATTACAATAATGAACACAGATTTATGCAAGGCTTGACAAGGCTTGACTGTTCAAGCTCCTATTTCCAGGAAATGTGCTCTCTCCTCTCCACAGGAAATTTGAGTATATACATACTTTCAATCAACATTTGAATGTGATCAAATGTTTGATCAAATTTTCCTATTGATCAAACTGGAAAAAGCTCATATTTGTATAAAGAATGGTTACCAGGATATACCACAGCTTCTTTGTAAAACACTATGAAGAAATTAATATGCTTCCCAAAGTTTGTCCTATGATCCTATAGGATATTTATCATTATTTAACCACAACAAAAGCAGGGTCCAAACAAGCTTGAGAACCAGCACGTTATGGGTTAAGTAGGTATTTCCTTGTTTTGCTGCTAGAACATATCAGAAAAGTAAGTTTAACAAAGTCTATTTTAAATTTCCAAGTTTAGAATATAGAATGCAGAATTTCTCCAAACTTGTACAATTAAGTAACTCTTGTAGATGAGTGTTCTAAGAACCTACTTTGGAAAATACTATGTATTAGCAAGCTCAAATAATATCCAATTTTCTATCCTGATTTTATTGTGCTTCACAGCTATCTGGGCCCTGTTGGTCTGTATATTTCACATTACCATTGTGATATCCCCTAAACAAATGATTTCTGTATTCTACTGAAGATAACAAAACACAATAACTTTTGCCACACATGGGATCTTATAGGCTAAATAGTTCACGAAGTTTCTTTATTGTTAATTTAAATGTATTTTACATTTAGTCATAAAGTTTAAGCCTCAAAGCTGGACATTCTTGAGACAATTATTAGTATTTTTCTAGCAAACTTAAATGTTACAGTTCCAATAAAGCAGGAAAAACTACAAACATTTCAAAAAGAAAAGTATCTGTATAGAGAGAAACACTTGTTAAATAAATCAAAGAAAACAAAGTTTGGGAGAAGATATTTGGAATATAATTTCTGTTTCAACCTGTTTGACTTGGATAAATGTAAACAGAAATCCAAAGATTATAAACATGTGATTATTTTTCATTTCAAGAACATTGAAAAAAATTTTCTGTTCTCTGTGGGCTGTCAGATGTACAAACAACACCATGTTAAAAATAAAACTGACTTCAGTAAAAAGTATGACTACTTAGATATAGAAATACAGATAAAAATATACATTAAGGGGTAAAGTCCTTGGACAAAATTTTAAATACCAGAGTTCTGAAGATAGCATGCCAAGTCAGTAGGCAAAAGAAAAGTTCATAATAATTTGTAGAAACAAAAATATAATAGAGAGCCCATAAAGAGACCCATTTAAATATAGTTCAACTGATCTTTGACAAATGAGCAAAGGCAATACAATGAGGAAATTAAAGTCAACTTAGTAAGTCAGAAAAACTGCACAATTACACAACAAAAAGGACTCTAGACACAGATCCTAACAGTTTACATGAAAATCAATTCACAAATCTACCTACAGATAAAATACAAAACTCTAACTCCTAGAAAATAACATAAGAATACATCTACATGGTCTTGACTTGGAGATGACATTTTAGATACAACAGTGAAGGCATGATTCATGGAAGAAAGCATTCAGAAACTGGACTTCATTAAAATAAAGAATCTCTGCTCTGTGGACGGCACCATCAGGAAAACAATACAAATCACAGCCGGGAGAATATATTACAAATAACATATCTGAGAATGGACATTTATCTCAGATATATACAAAATACATAAAGCCTAGCAATAAGAGAACCACCCCATTTAAAGACTAGGTAGAAGATCTGAACTGAAACCTCCCTAAAGAAGAGACAGTGATGGCAAATAAGCCCATGAGAAATGTTCTACATTGTACATCACCAAAGAAAATTCAAATTAAAATAAGAGACCACTATACTTCTACCAGATGGCCAACATTCAGAACGCTGACAGTAACAAAGGATGTGGAGGATTAGGATTTTTCATCCATTGCTGGTAGGAATACAAAATGGTATATTTGCTTTGAAAGACTGTTAGTTTCTCACAAAGCTAAACAATGACCTATTGGAAGATCAAACAATTGTCCTCTTTGGCATTTTCCTTAAGGAGTTCAAAACTTATAAAATACACACACAAAAAAATACAGGTTTATTACAACTCCAATTGTAATTGCCAAAATTTGGAAGCAATTAAGATGTGCTTTAAACAAATGAATGGATAAGCTGTGGTATAGTGAGACAATAGTCAACACTCTGAAGAAATGAGCTATTAAGAAACAAATGAAGGCAACAAATGCATCTTCCTAAGAGAAATAAATCAATCTGAATGTATCTGACTATGTGTATCTAACTGTATGATAGCCTGGAAAAGGGAAAGTTAAGCACACAATGAAAGATCATTGGTTCCGAGAGGCTGGAAAAGAAGAATGAATAGGCAGAACACAAAGGAGTTTTAGGGTAGAGAAAACAGTCTTACGATGCTACAATAGTAGATATGTGTTATTAGACAATGTCCAAAGCCAAAGAAGGCACACCGTCAAAAGTGAACACTAAAGTAAACCCTGGACTTTAGGTGATAATAGTTGTCAATATGGGTTCATTATTTGTATCAATATATCGTTGTTGCGGGGAGTTCTGGCAATGAGGGAGGCTATAATTGAAAGGGGAAAGGGACAAATGGGAAATCTCTGCACATTTCATTCAGTTTTGCTGTGAACCTAAAAATATCCTAAATAATAAAGTATATTAAAATAAGTAGATAAAATTTAAAGGATTAAACTATCTCAGTACACACTGTGATTGTCTACCTTACATGGAATACTGGCTCTGGGTTTATTTCATAGGGTGCCATTTTTTTTCTATTTTCTGGGCAACAGGCTCCAATCTTTGATTTGAGATAAACAAATCCTCAAATCTCAAACCAGTGGTAGGGCCAGGAAGGTCATCAGGCTTAATGTGAGGTCAAGCAGGTTTAATCAGAAGTCATTGATTGAATAGGATCTTTAAGGAAATCCAAAAGTTTTTTTTTTCTTTTTTCCTACACACCAACCTGAAAAGTTACAATGCTGGAGCTAATATCTTAAATCAGTTGAAATGCCAAGGGCCAAATATAACCAGTATAGATCATAATAAAATAGTGAAAGAAAAATTGTGGGCGGCAGATGAATAGTCTAAGTTCTGAATCCAGCTATCAGTGGAGAGAGACCTACTCTTGGACTAACAATGTACAGATTGTTAGTACAGCAGATCAATTCCTTTTCTTGTTTAAGCTGGCTTAAGCTGGATTTTCATTTGTTTATAACTAAAGGATACATCAGAGTTGAAGTCATTCTAGTCATTTTCTTCCCAGCAAGATTGATCCATTTTCAGATTCTAAAGTACTAGTGTTTCCAAACTCTAACCTTTGCTCAAAAGATTTAAACTAGAACAATTTTGGTGACTTCCTTATTATGCCTGTAAGAGGCTGTCCATGCCATCAAAGAAAGATTTTGGGGTGAAATGACCTCACCATGTTTACTTACAAGAGCCCAATCTGCAGTTTGACAGTAAGGTAAACATGAGTCACTACTCTTTTTGTAAATGAATCTCTAGAATCCATACCTTGAGAGGACAGCTTCAGGAAGATGCAGACCATATAGAGCTGGATCACTGAGCAGTCATGTTGAATATATTCACTTGCTCACTGGGTGGTCATGTTGAATATAGTCCCTTGCTCAACAGAGTCAGACATACATGTGAGAACAACAGGTATAACTGTCACATCAAGCCACTGAAAACTCAGTGTCAGTCTTTACTATACTATCTATACTAAACTATACTATCTGACAAGCCAGCACAAAAAGAACAATGAGTTGATAACCTCCAACCTGAAGGTCTAAATCCTAGGAATATCCATTTTACTGGGAAAGAAGCACCAAGTGTAAGAAGTATGTGATTTCTTTGCAAATCTACTCAGGACTTCTAAATTATATCAAACACTTAACTGATGGGAAATGTTACCTTTTTCCTCACAGAAGAGGTACAACTTTAGCCATATAACAATTTAGATCATCAGTATGGAGATTCATGTCCAACTGAAGTGAACCAGAAGTTTATATGCCAACCGCAATAAGGTCTGTTCGAATTTGTATTTAGAATCCAAGAACTGGTGACACACATATTTAGCTTAACCAGAATATATGTGTACATATAATAATGTATATTATAATTATCATATAACATATATTATATAATGATATATCATAATTATTATTATATATATATATAATAAAACTGAGTTAAATTTGCTAAATTTAACATTCAGAAACATTCACATAAAAATCTTAATTTTTGGAGAGGATGTGGAGGAAAAACAATCCTTTTACACTGTTGGTAGCAACACAGACTGGACCAGTACTATGGAAAGCAGTATGGAGATTTCTCAAAAGAAAAAATAAAATGAAATTGCAATATGCATAGCAATTCCAATCCTAGCTGTCTACTTAACACAGATATTCTAATTTAAAGAGAAACCTGCACTCCCAAGATAATTGCAGCACTGTTTACAATAGCCAAACTATGGGAACAACCTAAGTGCCCCAAAACATGAGTGGGCCAAGAATATGTGGTACATATACACCATGGAATACTACACATCAATCAAAAAGATGAACGCATGCCATTCACAGCAACATGAATGGAGCTGGAAGGGATTATGCCAAGTGAAATAAGTCAAAAGGATAAAGAAAAATACAAATTGCATCAATTATAGGTGGAATATGGAGAAATCAGATAAAGCCAAACAAAAACTAGCCCTTGAAAGCCAACTATAAAACCAAGCATTCAGTTTCAGAAAGGGACGTGAAGCAGAATGGATTTGGGGTGTTTTGGTGGTGGGGATGCTGTGGCAATATCAGAGAAGGAGGGGTCGCATCCTTCAAAGATATATAAGGAAATATAAACAAATGATATCACAATAAAATTTAAAAAAAATAATAATCTGAACTTCAAGTTTCTGCTCAAAGACAAGGGGAAGCATTAACTCTGAACTGGTGGCCATTGACTGACAGAAGAATATGCTGCTCCTTTAAGAGGGCAACACACTTTCCCTTTTACTCTGATCCATACTGTAAGCTTCACTTGTGTTACAACCTTAGACTTGCAGAGATCTGAGTTCATGACTTTTAAAGGGACACTAAAGGATACAATTCCTAGTATTTCAAAATTACTGGGCCCTCCCAGGTGGCTCAACAGGTTAAAGGGCTATGAAACTATTGGCAGCAGTTTGATCCCCAACACCAGTTTGATCCCCAGCCAGGGAGGTGACCCACATGGTACAGCAGACCTCTCCTGTCTGTCTGCTGCTCCCCTCAGCAGTATATTTTAGTAGATCCACCTGTTCTGTTCCCCACTCTGAAGTGGATTCCTCTTACCACCCCCACACCTCTGGTCTATACCCCAGTTATTAGATGCATAAATAAATAACATATATATATATTTTAATTATCAAGCATTGTTTCCAGCTACATTAGAACTTATAAGTTGTTACTAGAATATAATTTAATGTATTAGAGAAGTAAATCATTAAAAATTACCCAGGAATCTTGAAAGTTAAGATTCTTGGGCATGGCTTCTGATTTACAGCTAGAGAGTAGTTTATATACTGCCATGACCTGACTCAAACTCATATGTTTTCATAGGAGTAATTTACATTCTCTATTACTCCCAAGTGTTGAGAACTATTATGTACATCTGCTATGCTAAGCACCACGGAGGACATGTCTGGTCTTGTATTACAGGTTTCTGGAGTAAACATTCCTGACATGAACTCAGATATTCTCATCAGCTGAGTGGATTATTCTCACTTCTCAGCTATAGGAATAATTCTCTACCTCACGAATGAAAGAGAACAATATTTTCATATAATTCATAAAAACATGAAGTATTGAATGAATCATGCCTGACATTTGTGAGAATTCCAAATACTTTTTTAAAATGAAATCAAGTACATTAAAACTAGGGTCATTTTATCTGGCAATCCCACTCCTATTTATCTACCCAAAAGATACAAAAACACCAATTCAAAAAGATACCTGCATTTCCACATTTATTGCTGCTTCATTTACAATTGGAAAGACATGGAAACAGCCCAAACGCCCAAAAGTGGATGACTGGATTAAAAAGATGTGGTACATATACACAATGCAATATTACTCAGCAACCACAAAAAATAAACACATGCCCTTTGCAGCAACATAGATGGAGCTGGAAAAGATCATGCTTAGTGAAATAAGCCAGAAAGAGAAGGAAAAATACCAGATGGTTTCACTCATAGCAGGAGTATAACGGACCAGGCAAGAAAATAATAATAATAATAATAATAACAAACAGTTATATACCTGAGACATTTTATGGGGTGCAGTGGGGAATGGGATCAAAAACAATGGTGGGAGGGAAATGCACTGGACTATGGTGATGGCACATGGGTGATTTGGTGATGGGAAGCCCATGGGGATTACGACTGAGATGGAAAAATGCACAAAATGATGTAACAATAAAGTTATTAAAAAAAATAGGGTCATTTTATTTAAACAATTTCCTGAGGTACACTAGTTATTTAAAGCAGAAATAGGTGAGATGTTGACTATATATTTTTCAGATATTAATTTTCTTAGTAACATGGCAAAAGCACTTAAAAAGTAAATCTCTGGCTAATTCAGAATTAGCATGTATTTATTTATTTTTGTGAGGAGAATAATGAGTGGGATATACTTCTGTTTTATGAGTAGATAAGTTAAACAGACAATATTTTATATAATATCAATACTTACATAACTAAGAGTAAGTTCAACTGTGGTAAATTACTTGACAACTAGAAAACAGTTTTGAGTATTAGGAGAGACATAAACAGGGGAAATTTTTCAGAATAGCTGCAGAGTGATTCTTATTCACACAAATGATTCACTGAAGGATATTTCACTGGGCTAAGCAGCAGGATAGATTTGCTGACAGGGTAAACACTGGGAGGGACAAGAAACACTCTCTATTTAATGATGAGTAATAAAATGGGGTTACCAAATTAGGTGGAAGGTCTAAGACTGAAAATGTTGAAATAATTTTCAAACTATGTTTTTATTTCTAATGTTTAACTAATGAGTGAATGGATAGCAAGTTAATGCATTTTTTTAAGAATAAACTGGAGCTTGACATTTATTCAATTAATATTTCTTTCCCAACCTTCACACTGAACTTAAACACATTTCCAAATTTTTCATAGCACTGCAGTGTTCTAAGAAGCTCAGAGATCACCTAAGTCATTTTGTTTTATGGATGAGACAGATGAGAACATGGAGCTCATAAGAGGAAAGAAAAATATTAGCATTCTGATTCCTAACTGCAAACACAGTGTGTGTTGTATAAGAGTAGGCCACCAGCTTTCTGCCTTGAGACACTAGTAAGAGAATACTAAGTAATCTCGATGACCAATTTATTTATTGCTCAACTGACAATTCTATTTCCTGTATCTTAAGAAACTACACACAAAAGTCTATTAATATTTTAAAGTGTTTTTACTTGGTATTTTATTCAATTGCTAATTATCGTCAGTGAATGTTCACATTTACTCATCTGTTCAGACACTCTAGAGTATCATCCAAGTAAGAGATGTCTACTTTGAAGTAATCTCCATATACCCACTAAGTATGTGGGAGCATTTAGAGTTACAGTCATACAATTAGTACTGTGTGTATGCCCTAGAAGGAACTTTAGATTGCTTGTGTGTCTACCTCCTTAGATTCCCAGAGACTTTTAGGAATTTATTTCCACATGAACATTTGCATTTGAAATGTTTACTGTTGGAGACTGTAAGTTGCCGTTTAGTTACCTAAAAACCCAAGTGCTTACAACAGAAACTGGTGTGCAGTGAGAAAAGAGACAACTCATGGTGGGTTGTCGTGATGTAGTGTTTACTCCATATTAACTTAAAATGTTGTTTTCTAATGATAAATTTCATGATATTCCTCTTTAAAGACAAAGTGGATGTGGACATGGTTAGTAGATGCAGTGTGGTAGATAGACATACTGAGGTATGACTCTGTATGCCTCCAAAATAGATGTTTTAATGTACTAATGATAAATCAACACCAATTTATTAAAAATAAAAAATGCTATGGATGCTGTACATTAGTTTGAAATCTGGCAAAACGAAAGATGAATTTCAAAATAGCCAAAAAAATTATATGAATTCTAATTCCCTAACATGGTAGGTTATATAAGAAAATATTCCTGTACATACAGTATTATCTTACTGTATTTTAATAGGTATCAGATATTACTAATATCTAAAAGGGGAATGATGTGTACAAATATGTATGAATTTGTTCAGGGGAAAATGCATAAACATATGATGTACATATATTCATCAAACATATCGAAAACCTTCAAAGTGCTGCCAGTTGGTAAAGGTGGCAAACACAATGGAATTCTCTATACTATTTTTATAACTTTTCTGTATGATTGCAATTATATTAAAATGTTAGTGGAGAAAAACAGCATCATGAAACTGTTTTATTTTTTACCTCAAGTCATAATTTGCAGACTTTCCTTATTTATTAGTCTTTTTCTGTTTTCCACATTTATTGACATGGAACCTGCAATTGCTGGCTAGCATGCTTTTAAAGCCAGCTGCAAAATGTGCTATAAGTAATGTCAGTAGTACAATAAAAAAAAGATCAGAAGTGGGTGGTTGCATGAAGATACATTTTTCTACTTGCAAATGAAAGTAAGAAAGCAGAGAGAACTGGCTGTTTTTAAACAGCTATGAGTATGCAATATTTTTCATCATGTAAAAATTCTTTATAATTTTCCCAATGCAGAACCAAAAAGTGACCTGCAGGCATTTGGTGTCAAAATGAAATCAGTGTTACATTGTGTGCAGCAACATAAACAGGAACAAAAATGTGCAAAGATTCTTACAAGTGCTATCTGAAAGTGAGGCTGGTTTGTGTTGGATTTTAATATACTTACCCCAGTTATCTTCACTTTCATAGTAACAGTGATGGCAACTGACAGTGCAATTATCTTTCAAGGACTGAACTGGTCTAGGAAATATTCTGCTAGCGTGTCACACACTGTTGATATTAAACTGGCGACATGAGAAACCATCTGGAAAAAATCTGGGCATAAGGAAGTTTGGGGGATCTAATCCAAGCTAGGTTTTGGCTGATTTACTTCAGTTCACTCAAATCTCATTTAATAACATGAAATAACACAGAGAGAAAAAGCAAAGAAAAATGCTCTTCTTTGTTCCATATGATTAAATGGAATCATATGCAAGAAAAACTGTTTAAGGATTCCCTCATCTGCACCGTGGCTTTCATTGATCATTTCATCATTTTCCCCACTAGTCAGACAAACAATGTGCTATATCCTTGTCTTTCAACTACTTTTAAAAAAGGTTTTTATAGACATGTATTTTCTGAAAAGAACTAGCAGAAGTATGCAATAAAATACATAATTTCATTTCTTTGATCAATTCTTACCACTCTGTTAACTCATTTATCCTACTAAACAAATGCATCTTGTCCTTTAAAGTTAAAAAAAAAAAAAACCCTCTCACAGCTGTTTACTTAAGTGAAAGGTACTGTTTAAATTTTTAATGCCAAGATAATTTATAGTCTTCTTTTAAGATGGCTGGCTACAAATTCTTTATTATGCCTACTGCTTACAATCCTCGCATGGAATTAGAATGTGAGCATGAACAGGTAGCCTTTCAGAGAAAGAGTTTTCTGGACCTCAAGGGAGAAAAGTAGCTAGGCAGTATGATCCCACCGGATGGAGGACTCACAGCCTGGTAAGCTGTACGTTAAGGAGCAGAGAAAAAGAGCTATCTTCTGGCTTCTGAGGATGGCTAGTCTTTAGGGATGAGAGCCGGATTGCACATCAAGTCAGACTCAGGTTCAGTCTCTGAGCATTTTCCATCTTTTACAACTAATACTGAAACCAAAGCATGAGAAGTATATCTTTCTAATTCTTATTGTCCAAAATGATACTTGTTTTCATGGTATCAACACTTCACCCACAGATAGGAACTATATTTATGCATAGTTGCATGCATGTACATAAAATTGGCAGATCTTACTTGCCTGCTAGTCACAGCATTGGCAATAAAGGAAGCTACTTCTCTTTTCTGATTCCTATGCATTTCATGATTATATATTCTGCCCAAACTATGTATGTTTCGACCCTCTATTATTATCTTTCATTAGCTCCATTCTAATGCACCTACTTCCTTTTTAAGGCTCTTTCCCCAAATTTGGCTAGCACATCTTCCTTAATTCGACACACTTTAAAGACATTATTTTGACCCGAGCTATGAAGCTATTTTGTCTACATGTACTATGATGGAAACTAACAATTTAGCATCATTCTTACTCTGGAGCTATTTTGTTAAGTGCTACTTCATAATGACCTATCTTAAGTAGTATCTCAATCAGTAAGGCTCTCAGAAAAATTGTTACAGTTTAAAATACAATTTATTTTCTTCTAAAGTTTATGTATAGAAACTATAGCACTGAATTCAAAGTTTACTGCACTTGCACTCGTGCACACACACACACACAGACACAAACATTGCCTTCCAGTACTAATTCCCTTTTTGTCATGCATCTATAATATCACAGAAAGGGATAACTTGGAATCTCTGTGTTTGGATCTAGTTTAAAAAATATCAGAAGACCTGGAAAGTTTAAGTGCTTATAATCATAGCTGCTGGCAAGAAATGTGGTGGAAAATGGGACTTTTCATACTAATTAACTCTGTATTCACACATGGGTTTCATTTTCCACATTGCATACTTATATGAAGGCCCACATCACAAAGGGGTCCAGATCCCATCAGAGACAAAGACAGCTGTCAAAGTCTCAGAGTATGCTGCAATATGGATACAATTAGCAATACCCCAAACTTGAAATACCGGGGAGCAATGGGTCAGTGATATATGGTATACTAGATATATAATAATGATGGAAATAGTTATGGGGAAAAAAAGTTTTTAATCCTTCATAAGAATAAATTGTATATCTATAGTCAATAAGAATATTCTATATATTCAAAGCTTTGTCATGATCACTTTTTTTTTTTGATGGTAAGAGGGGACTGTTTCCCTCTAGGAGTGTCAAGACTGATCTTATGCTGATTCAACAGAATCTTGACACAAAACAGAAGAGACTCCTCTGCCCAAAAATAGTGCATAAGTGATTGTTGGGAGCTACTGAATAGTCTCTTGTTCAACATGTTGTGTCAAA
Organism: Condylura cristata; assembly: GCF_000260355.1. Lineage (NCBI taxonomy): Eukaryota > Metazoa > Chordata > Mammalia > Eulipotyphla > Talpidae > Condylura > Condylura cristata. The sequence goes on from NW_004567123.1 coordinate 8,107,711, forward strand.
CAGAGATGTTGTAGTAGCTCAGATAAAACAGCAGTGTGCTCTGTTCTTACTTTAATTCTCTCAGCTTCCCTCAGAGTTCACACAGTTACAGAAGAAAAAGCAGCAGCTTTTCACCACAGAAGCTTGTCTAATGATAATTACTGATAAATAACTTAGAACCAAACAACAAAGCCAGAGGAACAACTTAAAAATTCCACTGAAACTTTTTTTCGCTTTTTCTCATTTCATCTCTTCCACCAGTTCGTTGACACCACTCTTTTATTTGAAAATATTAACCTAAAATAAGGGAAATACATTACTGGGGGAAGAGGAGACCCAAAATGTACTGATGTCAGGAAATCTAAACAAGGCAGTATTTAATTCATCCCAATAAGACCAAACAACAGAGAGACACTCCAAAACTCAAAACAAGCAACCATTCCTCCAACTAGCCAAGATACGAGACTTAGCTATTGTGTAGTCATGATGACAACTTTACTAGAACTTGCTAGCAACATTCCAAAGCCTAAGCAAATACATAGATAATCAAAAAAAGACTTTTCCCCTACATTTCTGATTCACTTTACACATATTAGAGAGTGATAAAGCTAATTGCTTACTTCATACTTATTATAACCAAGTTTATAATGAGAGAATGGCCAATTACCATAAGGATATTCAGATAGAAGAGGTGAAGGTGCTGTCAATGAATCGTGAATGACATTACTCAGCGGGCCTTCTCCTAGAACATTCACCCCCTCTATGCCGGGAAGTAGTAACGTCTGTTCTCTAAACACTATGCTATATTACAGCATTTTAAAAAAATGTCATATCCTCTTAGGATCCTTAACATTTCTCCTATTGGAGGCAAATAATTTAAATAAAAGCCTTTTAGAGCTAGTTACTTGAAAAGTTTGACTTTGATCATCTGGTTGATTCCTTTTTCTCTACTCACCTAATCTTCTGCCTTAAACACAAACCAGACTCATTTAAAGAAAAATTCCTTGTGCATTTCAAGCAAGCATCCCTTACCATTCACAATTCTTTATCAGGTGCAAACTGGGAGCAAGGGGGGAGGCATACTTTGGTGTGATAAGTGGTTGTCTTTTTATACTAAAGCAAAAAAAGAGTTGACGTGTCCAGAAAGACCATGGTCACTCTTGACGGATCAATTTATATTTTAATGATGAAACAAGAGCATATAGCACTGCATTTTTTTCTTTTGAACAACTGTCAACATCATCATAGTTATATGAGACATAAATACATTAATCAGTTCAACCTTGTTAATGTACTAGAAACGTAAGTTTTTTTTTTTGTGAATTTTTATTATTTCACAGAGGAAAGACCTAAGAATCTGAGAGAGATTAAAAATGTCAACTAATTCCTTAATTGGTAAAGCTGGAGTCAAACTTGGGTCTCCCAACTTTATTTCAAGAAACTGTCTCTTATCATTCACAGTTCTTTATCAGCTGTAAACCAGGAGGGAAAGGCATAGTTTGGTGTGATAAGTGGATGTCTTTTTATACTAAAAGAGACTTCCATGGCCACCATTTCTTCAGCCAAAGTCTCAAAGCCTCAGGATTTGAGACAGAAAGTCTCTAACTTTGGGTAATTAAATGAAAGCTTTTAGAATGGAATTGGATTTGTATTTAAAATGTATCATAGATACACAGTTAAAAGACTTCTGTCCCTCCCTGGTAGTGCACAGTCACTTCAGAGTTAGTTCAATCCTCTGCCCTGAAGGTGACCCACATGGCTTGTCAGACCTCTGTTGACACACCTGCTGCTCCTCTAAGCAGTATATTTTGTCAATTTGTCCATTTGTATTTAAAATGTATCATAGATAAACAGTTAAAAGTCTTCCGTCCCTCCCTGGTAGTGCACAGTCACTTCAGTGTGAGTTTGATCCCCTGCCCTGAAGGTGACCCACATGACATGTCAGAACTCTCCTGACATGCCTGTGGCTCCTCTCAGCAGTCTATTTTGTCCATCTACCTTTTCTGCTCCCTACTCTGTCTCTGGTGAATTCTCTGGCCACCCCTGCACCTCTGGCTTGAACCCCAATTCTATATGCATAAATACATAAAAAATCTTCCTAATCATTCAGCCCATATTAATACTTTGGGATCCATAAGTGCCAGCCCCATTGTGTTACAGGGTGACCAAAGGAGAGAACCTCATAGCAAATTGTATCTGCTTTACTATGAGGCTAAGGGAATTACCATATAAGAACAGTGCTCCTTAGTATGCAAATTCAATAAAGGAACATGGACTTATGGTTGTCAGCTTCTTGATATTAGACTAGCACTGCTCCTCTATAAGAAGTTTGAAAAGGTTCAGTTTTTGTCCTTAATCCATCTGATAGTCGACACACGTTCTCATTTTATGGGATGGCAAGAATATAGGGAATGGTAAGAAGATAGTTTGCCCACAACTAAAAATCTACTTTCATTTCCAATGAGATTACTGTTTTCAAAGTTCAACCTTAAAAATAGCACATTTTGCTCAACAAATATTTGTAATATGTTTAGTGAGTTTATACCAGAAATAGATTTAATAGAGATTATTATTGACTTCACTGGCTTATTCACCATTGCTATCAAATATTTTCTTTGTATTTTTTAATAAAATAGTTTATTTTTACATCATTTTTTGCCTTTTTCCACCTTAGTTTCCATGGGCTTCCCATCCCCAAATTGCCCAAGTGCCATCATCATAGTCCAGTGCATTTCCTCCCTCCCCCATTTTTGATCCCATTCCCCACTTCACCCCCAGAAAATGTCTCTGGTATATAGTTGTTCATTATTATTATTTTTTAAAGGTTTTAAAAATATTATTTTAAAAAAGCCTTTTTTTTTAAATTTATGCATACAGAACTGGGTACAGGCCAGAGGTGCAGGGATGAGCAGATTCACCAGAGACAGAGTGGGGAGCAGGAGCAGAACAGGCTGACTGACAAAGTACACTGCTGAGGGGAGCAGTGAGCAGGTCAGGAGAGGCACCATGTGGATCACCTCCTGGGCTGGGGTCAAACTCATGCTAAAGTGGCTTTAGCTTCTTTGTGCTGTGCTTTAACCCACTGCACCACCAGGGAGGGCCATTATTATTATTTTTCCCCCTGGTCCTTTATTCTCCTGCTATGAGTGAAAACATCCTGCTACCATATAGTTTTATGCTCTAATCTACATATGCTATAGAGTCAGTCTGAGGATATTCCATGTGTTACCAAAAGAAAAATGTAATCTACTAGCATAGCATACTGCATGGCTTAATTAGAACATCTAAGATTATTGCAACATCTGTGATAATTCACAATATTTTAAATTTTGATTGTCCTCCAACCAGAATTTTCTTCATAATATGTGTGTGCATACAGTCATATGGGTATTCCTATATATCCATGTACAACTATATGCAATATAAATTGCATACTTGTATATCAGACATAATGCTATAAAGTACTCAGATCATTAGTTGCATATGAAAGTGCTTCAGGCCAATGAACTGCTTTTTTTTTTTAAAGATTTATTTATTTATGCATATATGTATAGGCTAGAGGTATGTGTGTGGAGGGGGATAGGATTCACCAGAGACAAAGTGGGGAGAAGAACAGTTGGATCTACTGAAATACACTGTTGAGGAGAGCTGAGCAAAGACAAGAGAGGCCTGCTGCAACTTATGTGGCTCCCAGAAATTTGTTTTTCTAATAGGAAAAACAGATATATTGCCAAGTAAACACAGTTCCTATTCTCTTTCCAGATTCAGGTGAGAACCCAAAAGAAGAGTGAAAGAAAAATTAGCTTACTGCATGTTTCAGAGATGCCTAGCAAATATTCTTCACTAAAATGTGGGTGTGGAGATCACCAGCATCTTTGGAAAGTATTTTTTTTTCAAGGTTCATTTATTTATGCATACAGAAGTGAGATAAAGACCAGAGGTGTAGGGGTGGTGAGAGGATTCACCAGAGAGAGTGGGAGCAGTACACTGTTGTTGAGGAGAACAGCCCGTGGGCTAGATATGAGAGGTCTGCTAGACCATGTGGGTCACCTCCCTGCAGGGGAGTGACTTACAAGTCAGTGACTGAGGCTAGCTTTGCAGTGTTGTACTTTAACTATTGCTCCACCAGGGAGGGGCAGGAGTGTGTTTTAGAGACTATTCTCAGTTAATCAGGGTGGAACAAAATAGAAATGCCTCCTGACTTCAGTGTAAAAGGGGAGATTCAGTGCAGAAGGGGAGGTGCTGTTGTGGGAGGGCCCACACATTGCTATTAGGTGTCTAAGGCAGAATGGTGTGGAGAGCACAGTGGGTAAAAGGTCAGTTGAATAATCAGAATGGGATATTTCACTAGCATTTTTAGTGATGATTACATGTTCATAAATTCTCTAGAGCCAAAACACATGAATAGTCCACAATGGTTTTGATTGCTTGTGTCAGGATCTAATGAATTTCAACTGATTTAGTGACTGAGCATCTTACTTCATCTGATTCTTTTCATCCTTTTATATCTTAAGTATGTTTTCCTTATAGGGACTAGATAGAAATCTCAAGCTAGAAGATGGTTTAGCACTGTGCCTAGCATTAGCAGATTCACATTAAATGATTATTGTGAGGCTGTCACAATCAAAACTGTTTTCTGAATGGTTCTTGTGTGAGAGGAAATGGTGGTGCCTATACAAGATGGCTGGGGATGAACAAAGAGCAAATGTCCTGGGCTCCCCAAGAGTGGTGATCTGCTAGAGCTCAGTATGACAAAATCCAAACAAATAGCTCAGAGACCCAGGGATGCTCTAATAACAGCTGTACCAAATTAAGCCCAATTCCCCCTTCCTGCTCTCTGCATTCCATCATGAGCATGGAAAGATAAAATCTGAGGCCAATTCAGAGTGTTCTCTATAGTAAACACGTTCCTACTGGCCCTGTTGCTTAGGTCATAGACAGTCTGAATTGGCTGCTAGGGTCTCAGACAACTATATAGATTTTTAAAACTCTGGTTTGGAGATCACCCAAAGCCAATGGCAAATTTCCTAAGCCTGTGTGGCAGGGAGAACCCAAAGATCAAGTTAGATTACAATGCTTTTCTTTTAGCTTTGCATGTGCAAAGTCTTCTTATTTTTAAAACCAACTGGAAAGTTTTTTTTTTCTCTTTATCTGAAGCATATTACTCCATGTCATACCTCACTAATAGAATCAAAAGCTTTAACATTAACACCAAATCAAAGAATTAGGAGAAGGAAGTGTGTGTACTAAATTGCATCTTATTGTTCTAACCTGTATTTTATAGCATTGGGCTGAATTTTGCTAAACATGAGTTATGCCTATGGAAAACAATTATTTGAAGGGGTTTCACAATTTGCCTATTTGAAATAGAGCCCCCTGTTTAATGTGATTTTTCAATGAAGACATGCAGAAAAGGAAATTACATTGCATTTTTTCCCTTTAAAAGTGAAGTTACGGCCCTCCCTGGTGGCGCAGTGGGTTAAAGCACAGCACTGAGAATCTAAAGCCGCTTCTGCATGAGTTCGATTCCCGCCTGCCCCGGAGGAGACCACATGGCGTGGCAGACCTCTCCTGACCCGCCCGCTGCTCCCCTCAGCAGTGTACTTCGTTGATCTGCCTGTTCTGTTCCCCGCTCTGTCTCTGGTGAAGCCTCTCACCGCCCCTGAGCCTCTGGCCTGTACCCCAGTTCTGTATGCACAAATAAATAAATCTTTAAAAAAAAAAAAACAAAACACTTTAATTTAAAAAAAAAAAAGTGAAGTTACTCGAATGGTCTCACTTATAGGAGGAGTGTAGTGAAAACAAAAACGAAATCAGAAAAAAAAAGTATAATACAGTAAAAATCAAAATCATCAAGCAACTATAGATCAGAGGCATTCTGTAGGGGAGGAGGAAGGTGAAGGACCAGGACAGGGGTGGGAAGAGCACAAGGGACCCTGGTGATAGTGCAGAGAGGAATTGGTGGTGAGAATTTCAAGGGGAAATCATACATTGTACAAAAACGAAGGATGATATAATGAATGTGTTTAAAAAATAAATCAGTCAATAAGAAAAAAAATGAAAAAAAATGATGTTGCAATACACAAATCAACATCTGTTATTTACATAGTAACTTTTGTTGCTGTCAATTCCACTTTACAGATGGTTGTATGGTTGATGAATCTCTGCCTGTGTGATTGATCAGTGCCTGTCCTACTTGAAATGGTCAAGCCTGAATGCCAACCTGATATAAGCCTTGAATAGCTAGCTTGGAGACTTGTGTGAAAAAAATCCACATGGTTAACAAAGTTGGAAATTCTAAGATCAAGGCTTCTTTCCTTCTTTTTGACAAGCATCAGTCTCACAATGTGGGGTGGGGAGAAGTTCACCAGCTGAAGTAAATCACTACCAATAAAGAGAAGTCAGAGCAGCACAAGGATCCATTGATAGAAATGATTTAGTTTAAATCCACATTTGTTCTTAATGTGAAAACTGTGTCATATGAGAAACAAAAAATGACAGTGATTCTTTTTGGTAACATCTCCCAAATGTTTTTCTTATGTTTTAAAAGATGAATAATAGGCACAGACTTGCCATGTGAACTACATTGTCATATAAAACAACTACAGTTCAAGTAGCTCCTTTCCCATATTTTAATCATTGAAGAAGTCCAGTACTATTAATAACTCATGCTGCTCAACCAAACATATTTTTAAAAACCCAGTACATCTCTGATTATCAATAAGTGAGCATCATGAATACCTAGGCATTAGTTTGTCTCTGGGCAAAAAGCTTCACTTTAAGCAACCATTTGGGGGTGGGGGGAAGCCAGATGTCCTAGTATAAATCAAGAGATCTATGATTCTTTAAGTAAATACAGTGCCCCAAATCCATCATTTATATTGAAGTAACCAGCATTCCGGAAACATGTATCATAAGTGAGAGAGCCTCTAGCACAACCCTATACTCTGAGAAGCCAGAAGGTTTAATCCCCAAATAGATTAAACTAGACAGATGGGTAAAACTGTTTACCATGTTCCCAGAATGGCTGTTTTTGTGATATGCCTCAAAGAGGACACAGATGCATATGACCCATTTTAATTTTCCTTCGCTAAGCCTCTCTGCTTCACTGAGCCAAATACAGCTCAGAAGCAGGTTTGAATAAGTCAGGAATGCATAGGTTTCAGTGAGCCCCATTTATGACCTGAGAGAGATAAAGATCAGGGCAATGAATCCTGAATAAACTACCTTCAAACCAAATAAACATGTTCTTCATTTGAAGATTATGCCAAGCTATAAATGTCACACACTTTCCATCGCAGTTAATTTACAGGTATTTCTAATGTCAAATTTTCTTGATAAGTGGGATAAGCTCAGAGTATAAATTTTAAAATTCATTGTCCTAACTGTCAGCCTTTTACCTGTTTCTCTAGACTTTCAGTGATCTGTTTCAGACTACCAAAGAGCAGAACCAATTCATCACTCCCCATGATCAACAGTTACCATATGCAACCTTTTTTATTGTCCTGGAAACTGCTAGATTATTATGGAAGTATAGCTTTAAAAGTGTAGTAAAGTGCATCGATGAAACCATACACTAGTTGCAAGAAGAAACAAATCCAATCACAATGACTAATTCAAATGAAATTCTACAAACAGGCAATTTTCATATCTCACTTATGCCTGTCTACCTCCCTACTGCAGAAGTTGTTCAAGAGTGGATGAAATTAGTCAGGGTTTGATTTGGGAGGAGATATGGGAGCAAAGGAGAACTCAACAACAGGGCTACTGAGAGGGTTCAAAAAGCTCTTTGAGGTCTTCCAAATCCTCTGCCATTCCTCCATCTCTCACTTCTTCCACAGCTACCCTAAAGACCCTCCACATGCTCCCTCCTTCCCCCAGTGATGCATACTTTCTACCTTCTTCACTCCCTGTCTTTAGAGAGTCCTATATCTCAGTCATGTAAAATTAAGGATAACTGAAATTCCTCTGGCACATAGGTAGCTTCTGGATTTTAGTGGCAATCCTACAAAATGCCAAGGGTTCTCTCCCTTGAATACTTGTATAGTTTGAATGAATAAAAGATAAGGAGACTGTGAGCATGGCCACTGAGATTCACAGGATTAGTATGCATGTGACTGTTTATTCCCTCCAAGGCTAAACAGCTAAAGTCATTTCCTTCCAAACAAAGGTCTTTTAGGACATTTTTATTCAGCATTCAGAATTTAAACTTATGCCTTCTTTAAATGGCCCAGCTTGCTACTTCAGCTTCATTTAACCTTTTTACCCTTTCTCACACTGCTAAAAAGAAGTAATTTCAAAATAATAAACTGAACCTAAAGGGCTATAATCAATTTCATTAAACTACTTCAACAAATAACTGTTCTAAACATACAAGGTATATCATCTTGTTGTTTAAGAATATGAATGTTATATAGTTTATTTTTTCAAGCTATGACTACTAAAATTTATAGGTTTTCATGTTAAAAATAAAACACATACCTGATAGAAATTAACATACACAATTTTTTCTTTGTTGAAATATATTCAGGTTGAAAAGGGTATATGAATTATCTATGAATAGTCAAGTGACAGATTTACCTGCTTTTCATAAATAAATGATCTTTTTACTATATATGGCAGAATAAAAATGCTTAATATTGAACAACTATGGCTAAAATTCACTTCTCTAGCACCATGCTGATGTGAATTCCTTTTTCTTTACCTTTACTCAGTGGTCCTGCTGGTTAGAGCCCAGGGGATTGGAAGCACAGCCTTCTACCAACTTCTCATGTCTAACAAGAACTGTGCCTCATCGATTATGTCTCCTAAATCTCTTTCCAGTCCAGTTCTAGCTCCACTTCCCTACTACCACTAGCTGATTTGGGGCACCCATCATCTTGCATGTGAATTACAGCACAGCTCCCTGATTTTCCCAATGGCTGCTTTGTTGGTTCGATTTAGTCTTATTTCTTGTTGAGTGTATATGTTAAACTACTAAGATGATTCTGTGTCTCTAGTACCTAAATTGTCATAGTGTCTGATTACTTTTAGAATAAAATTCTTACTCCTACATACAGTACCCAAGGGCCTACAAGAACTGACCCTTGTCCAGCGCTTTATCGCTCCTTTATCTGGTTTATTCCTGTCACATGTCATATTAGTATGTTTTTGCAGTTACTTGAATATAATTCATTCTTGAATATGCTTTAACTCAATAAGCATTTCTAAAATGCCTGCTGTATTCCAGGTTTTGTGTGAGGTGTTGAACAAAGAGGGATGGACAAATATGATCTTTCTGGCCAGCAACATGACTTTATCATAGGCTGCCCCAACCTGCAGTTACAATCAATTGTGCATTCACATCAGTGTTAGTATCTGCACTGGAAAGGGGTGGGCTATGCTCGTACTGGTCACTCATGTGCTCATGGTCCCTAGCAGAAAGGCTGGCATGTAGCAGCAATTCCAGAGATGTTTGAATAAAGTAAATATGGTTTTATTATTTACTTAAACATTATTTAATAAACAATTTTTTCCTTCTTCTCAACCTCTAGCATGAAACCTTATAACACAATGGACATTTCAAACAACAAAGACAAAAAGTTTTAGGCAAATGGTTAAATTGAAAAAAATAAAAAGGTGAGGGATAATTTCTTGTGTACTTTTTCCAATGAAGAATTAGTTTCCAACAAGGTGTAATAAGTAAATTTTCTCTTTTCTTTTCTTTTTTTTTAAGATTAATTTATTCTTGCATACAGAACTGGTATAAACTGGTGTAAAGGCTAGAGGTGCAGGAGCAGTAAGAGGATTCACCAGAGACAGAGTGGGGAGAGGTCTGCTGTGCCATGTGGATCACCTCCGGAGCTGGGGATCGAACTTGCACCAAAGCATCTGCAGCTCGCTTGCTGTGCTGAGCTTTAACCCATTGTGCCACCAGGGAGGGTCCCATAATAATACCTTCTCTGGAGCATTTGATTCTTTTTAACTGTTACCATTAAAGCAGACCTTTAGATAGACTGGCAGACAGCTGATTTGACAACTGATTCTAGAAAGTACTAGGGAGGCAGAAGAAATGAGGTAGACATAGTGAGCATCTAATAAAGTAGTGTTGAGCAGTGAGTTACCAAGGGGGCTAATTGGGGATCATATTCCTTTCTAGAGAGCATGTAGGATGTGCTTAGAATTTGTATAGTAAAGGCCTGAGGTGTCGTATTTTTATTCATTGGTTCATGCTCCCTGTTAAGGGAAGCCCTTGGCAGCATTATTTCATGCTACTCTTCAGGTTACCCTTTAGTTTTTCATGGCCCTGGAGAATTCTCTTGATAATGAAGCTAGGAGGTAGGAAGTTGTCTGCATATATGGGCACTGTCTGCTAGGTCTGCAGGTAGACTCAGGCAGGGGCAAGGGCAACCAGGGCAGGCATCATCAGTACCTACGTCAGCACACTTAAAGAACATACATTAAAAAAAAAAAAAAAAAAGAGGCCCTCCCTGGTGGCGCAGCGGGTTAAAGCGCTGCACTGAGAAGCTCAAGCCACTTCCGCATGAGTTCGATCCCCGCCTGCCCCGGAGGTGACCACATGGCGTGGCAGACCTCTCCTGACCCGCCCGCTGCTCCCCTCAGGAGTGTACTTCATCGATCTGCCTGTTCTGTTCCCCACTCTGTCTCTGGTGAATCCTCTCACCCTCTGCATCTCTGGCCTGTACCCCAGTTCTGTATAAATAAAATAAATAAATCTTAAAAAAATAAGTTTAAAAAAAAAAAAAAGGAAAGAAAGAAATCTAGTGTGCTTCCCACTTTTACTTTTAACACATCCCCGAACAATGAGAGTTTTCCAAGACACCAGAATTGCCTGGTGATCAGATCCACAGTTTGGTATCAGCTAAAGGGATACATTTGATAGATTCAAACATTTCAGAGCTGTGGAGAAAGCTAAGGAAAGATTGTGAACATCTACACAAACTAAGAAACTGCCAACAAAACAACCTGAGGATTCTGCCAAAGGCCCAGATGCTACTTCTGGCAAGGGAGTGCTTATTTCTTCAACTGTCTTCTGAAGTAGAGAAGAACTTCTAGTAAGCTATCATGGGAGGAAAACACATGTTCCCACTCCATATAACAACCTTTCCATAGGGTTGATTAATTAATAAAACACTTTTTTTTCAAAGAAAATAACAGAGTTCCTTAAAGAAAAAATAAACTCTATAGACACATAAAGAAACCAAGGAACCATCTCACTGTTATTTAAAAGCAATAAATCCGCATGTAAACAAATAAAAAGGAATAGTAATATGATACACAGGAAAAAATAATGCAAAGTTTGTAGACAATGTACATGAAATACTTAATGAAATGGAGATTTAATGCACTTGCTTATAAATCACAGAACTAAAAACACCAAAATATATAAAGCATGAGGTTTTAGAAACATGTTTAGCATTTCCCTTTTCTTTTGAAATTTAAATAAAGTGACAGTAAAAAAATGATGATTGTAAAAGCATATAGAAACAAAGAATGGGAAGTGAGGTGACAAAAAAGACAAGAATAGCCAGCATTTTTGAAGAACCTATGAGATGAAAGATAACAGTAAGAGAAAATACTTCAGAGAAGTAGATAAAAAGTCACTGCTTCTTGCCTGAGAAAGTTGGAAAAGATCCAGAAGTGGACATATGTTACCCCTGAATGAAGAGGGAAAAGCTTGGACTAGAGAAGAGTGGTTGAGAGGCCACGTGTAGAACATGCCGCTATATGTGCTGGACACTTGTCCCCTTCCTCAAACCTTTCCTTGCTGGAGACAGTAGATATTTATTTCTGATACTATTATCAGAAGCTTTATCAATTTTTAATTGTCAATAAAATAATTCAGAAAAGACATTAGCAAATTAAAACCATGATAATATGGAAAAATGGAATATTTATGCAGTTTCCAAGTGTCACTCCTCAGATTACTTAAACTTTTTTAAAAAGTATTTTATAATGAAAATATTGAAGATACCTCTTATGCCATAAATAATGAGACTAATCTATGACAAGAGCCTCCTGATGAGATGTACTGAGAATAAATATCTGTAAATATGCTTACCAAAAATTTCTAACCTGAATTTAATCATGAAGACAGAAGAGAAATTCAAATTCTAAAACATGAACAAATAGGTCTTGACACTTTAAAAATATCAATTTCACTGAATGCACACACACACAAAAGATGGTAAAATTTTTCTAGGTTAGAGGAGAATAAAGAGACCTGACAACTAAATGTGATGCACTGAATATGGTATAATCGGAAACAGAAACAAAAAACATCATTAGAACTAGAGAAATCTGAATATGAACTGTACATTGGATATTTTTGACTTAGTGTCAAGTTTTTTGAGCACAATAATGCTTTGGTTATTACCAATTTTTAAAAGTTCTTTTTCTTGGAAGTTGCATTTTGAAATATTTGTGAATATCTAGAAAGTTTAAAGGGAGGGGGAACTGATGTGCATATATATGTCAAATGCACAAATATGTGGTTTAAATTCACATTTTCCTAGACTGCGAAAAGGCCACACCAGATATATTAAATTGATGAGTCAGTACAATTTAAGGTGAAGTTGACCAGATCATTGGACATGATGACTGAGACTGGGACAGACAGAAGAAAAATGAACTCCTCCTAGGACAATCTGGAGAATTGTGATAGTGATGCCAATGTTCGTCACTACTGACTGGAGATCAAGTATTTGGGTCCAAATAAAACCTCAGTTTGTATTACTCAAACTTTCAGTAGACATTTAGCAAGGCACCCACTCTGCAGAAGATGATGTAGGTGTGGCAAACCAGTCAGTATGTATATGAGAGTCTAACCTAGGGGTAAGTAGAGTGAATAGGATGTTCTAAAACTCCATTTTTCTTCCTATTACTTTAAAACTCATTCTATTAAGATTGCCTCTTCATAACTGTATAAATCACATGATTCTCTGTGGGAAATATTGAAAGATAGAAGTAGGTCAAGAAAATATGGCCATCTCTATCTCCATCTAGCAACAAAGCTTATAAACAATTGCAGCTTAAAACAGAAAGGTACAAACTAGAAAAGTAGTCAACCCATCTTTTAAAAATAAAATTGCAAACTCTCCTTTGATATCAATAATTTACTACTCCAATATTGGCTTTATTTCAGTTATTATTGGTAGAATGAATTAATCCAAAGCTTAGCAGTGAAAGGAACAATTCATTTAAGCTGATACATTTGAGGGTCATAGATTCAGGATGGGCTTGAGTGGACAACTCTTTATTAAAATTTTTAGAGTATGAAGTTTCATGTCAGCTAGGATTGAAATTATCTGAAGACTTGACAAGTCTGGTTATCAAAGATAGGAGCTACAGTCATAACCCCTATGACTGATGGTCAGTGCTAATTGTTGACTCATTGGACTGAGCTGGTTGAGAGCTCATCAGGACAGCTAACCAGAGAATCTATGTATATCTTCTCTGGCATAATGATTTTAGAGTAATACTACTTATTAGATTGCAGCTGGCTTCTCCAATACACAACAACCCATGAGAACTATCAAGATATACAAGTCATTTACTGACCTAGATTTGGAAATTTCACAGCATTACTTCTGTTAATGCTAGCAGTAAAGATAACATCACTAAGGCTGACCCAGATTCAAGGGAAGAACAGACTCTGCTCTGAAAAAGGAGATAAAGTATTTGTGACATTTTAAAATGATTATGTTTCAATTGTGGAATTCCAAGCCCTTTTGATTAGAACCCAGAAAAAAAGAGGGACTTTATCAGATGGGTTGAAACAAATGAAAAATTAGATTACAGTATATATTCAGATAACAAGATAAAGCTAAGATATGTGACTGCAAATATTGAAGAATTTCTCCAAATATTAAAAATAGATTAAATAAACAGATAATGGATTGATAAACAGATGAGTAAATACACACATGGATAGAGATAACAAAGAATATTTGGATAGACTCAAAGCACAGTTAGTGTCTACTCTCAAATCTGACCTTTATGTTGAGGTTGCCAACATCATTTAAAATGTGCTTGCACCCAAACTGCCTACATTCAGAAACAGTTACTAAATAGGGTGAAACCAGGGCAAATGGTGGGCTCTGAAGTGAATACTGTTTAGTAGGCATGATGAGGAAATGAAGACATACACAGGAGAAATCACTGGATCAACACAGAAATCCATCTGTCTTAACCAGTTCTGAGTTCGGTTACAAAACTTGTACCACCATGTCAACTCATGGCAGGAGGCAGATCCTCCTCTGAAAATACAAATAAATTTGGCCAAGGAGAACAATTAGGTGACTTATTCCACCCTACAGATATTCTATCATATTCAGGGACTCTTTAGTTTTTCTAAGTTAAGGAAATTACTAAGATATGGGACCATACCAAGATAAGTGAAAGATAATGGGAGTTAATATAAGTTGTACTATTCCACTTATTAAAAAATCTGAAGGCTACAACTAGGCTAATCTTCCAGTAACAGCATATGGCTTAAGAGACATGAACCCTCATCAAGAAAATGGAATAGAACTTGTCGTTGTGGACAGATTGTTAGGGAGGAAAATGATGGCAATGGGCATATTACTAGGCAAGAACAGCAAGTACTGTTACATTTGGAGTGTTCTGAAAGCTGCACAAGCATTTGTTATGCTCCCTGGATTGCTTCCATCTGTCTAGTACTGCTGAGAATATTTTGACAGTAGAAATTTGTGAGATGAGGCAACCTCCACTATGTAGTGACATTTATTAGTCAGAATATCCATGATAGAGAGGGGAAGGCTCTAAGATATTGGTTTGAGGGAATGAGAGTTTTAATGCCATGAAGGTCACACTAATGAGTTTTAAGTAGATCTTTGATCGTAGAGATTTTTATATCAATAGATAGGGTTTGACATTGGGGGCAGACTATTTCTTTGGTTTGACTCAATAAGCAAACCATCAAGGGAGTTGACAGGTGAGATACTTGTTGCTCTCTAGCTCACTAATTAAAGAAGATGGGGAGTAAAAGTTTCATTAATTTTGTTCACTTACTTGAATTTCCTTTGGAAAGGGAATTCCTTTTGAGTTCTAAAAGGAATCAATTCACTGCTTGACATGCACTCTGGTATGAAAAATATGCCTTTAGGCTGAAAGATATATGAATCAGACGTCAAGTTTCACATGGTAAAATAGTGATATTACCTTTTAATTTCTCTGGGAGGTAGAGAAGTCATCTAAAGCTTATGTGTAGCAACCATTGAAGAAATGGCCTCAAAAGGAATCATCTTTCAAAACATAAGGGAGCAAAAGGGAAGATCAAAAGTTCCTCTACCTCACTTTTCCATTGATGTGCTTTGTGTGTCCATTTCAATATGTCTAACACACTTTCTTTTAAGTGAATCTGAATTACTTTCTTCTTTCTTAGGTTTCTTGCAGGCCTACAGGATAAAATAACTTCATTGTTACCCCATTTCCAATTTTAGCTTAAGTGAGGAGACCCCAGATTATTGTCCACTCTGACCCTTAGCAGCTATCGACGTCTGACACGAATGTCCTATTGTAACAATGCAAATGTGAGAATGTTCATGATGTTGTTGAGATAATTAGGGTAGAAATCCCACACTGTATAGCCACTTAGCGAGTTAATATATTAACTATATTAACTGTGGCACATAGTTAATATTTAAGGAGTGTTGGCTACCTTTACGTTTGCCACAGTCCAGGAGAGTCCTTTTGTTAGGAATGTTGTTAAAAATACAGACAAAAGACAGGCTTGGTCAAAAAATTAGAATATACAGTATTCTACCTACTCTCCACATCCTGGCACCCCTTCTTCTAGATTCAACCCCTTTGTCTCACATTCTGCAAATGAAAGGAATTATTCTGCCATCACCTCTATTTCTGGTGTGTACATTTTCCTGAAAACATGACAAGTCCTTACTAAATTAAGGGCTAAAAAATGGCAAAATTCATCTATAAGCCACTTATACATTCTCTGTCCTGTGAGTATACAGATGTCCTCTGGTCACAAATGTTTCAAAAAACAGTGAAACAAGCTCTATCCCCAATATGGCCAAAATGGAAACAGAAAGAGGAGAGAGAGAGGAGAGAAGAGAGGGAAGAGAGAGAAGAGGAAGAGAGGAAGAGAGGAAGAGAGGAAGAGAGGAAGAGAGGAGAGAGAGAGAGAGAGAGAGAATTAGAAATTTTAAAGTTGACTCCATGAATACAAAGAGACCAGTTTTTCATTCTTACAGAGTAATTTCTCACTGCAAGATTACTGAGTGTGCAGTATCTGTTTTCTGTGGGTTGCCGCCAACAGATGGCTTATTTTGAGTGGGGAGAAATATCATTAAGGAACAAAGAGAAATTAGGACTAAATAGGAAATTAAATATGTTTTTGGGATTACAACTGATGATCAAGAAGTTGCAAACCAGTGATTTGCAGCTTAATATTTTGCTTGCAGCCAAAACCCACTGTTTTAAGGAAACCTTAATATTAAGAAGGCTTTTCTCACACCATGCAATTTATTTGTCTTTCTGCCTTGCCAGCGCCTATGCCAAACATCATAATTTGCCCAGAATACTGAATTGCAAGATGAACAAATAATACTCATTTTCTCCATAGAGAAAACATCCTTTGATTGAATTGTCTCCTTCCACCCCAGTCAGTACAATGTGTGGTACATGTCAGAGATGTGAAATGGAGTTGAGCCTACTTGAAAGCAGAGTATAAATTAGCTTCTAAATGAAAACAGTTAGAAGGAAAACATTTTCAAGTGACAGTCAAACTCTATCAGCTCAGAAAGTACTGGAGGCCTCTCTGAGGAATGCAGCATGAAAATGGGGACATATAAACCAGAATGTGACCCCGCCCTGTTCAGAGGTTAAGAAATTTCCCTGAAGCATTAGAGTTGGTATGGGAGGACTGAAGTCAAAAGATGAAAATAAGATGATTCCTTGAAAAACCAGGCATTATGTGACATTTTAAACTAATATGTGCTCTTCACTCCATTTAACAATAATTAAATAAAATGAAAAAGAAAATCAATCAAGAGTGGCCAAAAAATGCAGGCAGAATTAAGTAGAAAGCAGTGTTTGGACACCTAGAGTTGGTTTAAGTCCTCAGCACTGTAATGGTATCTTAAACAAAGTCATATTGAGGCTTTTGGACACAACTTTAACTCTGTTTGCAAATGTGCACAATACCAGGACATCTACTCTCAGATGACCTCTGTTGCTCAAAACAATTTAGTTTTGTGCTTGTATCCAACGCATAATCTGGAGAACACAGTGAAAATTGGCCATCTTCCTTCCTAGCTGTTAAATTGAATGGACATCTATTTAAATTATTTGGGAAGAGTTCTTACTGTATAAAGAGTCTATGTTCTTGAAATAAGAGTGTAGGTTATTTTACAAACTGAGTCTGAGTCTATAGGAGAATCACCAAGTTTTTCTTTTGTGCTATTATTGATGACACAGAGACAAAGGCAAACTATATTCCATCAGAGAAAAAAAATCAATATTAGGGCAAAAAGCTGTTTCCAAAGGCACAACATGATGTAAAAATAAACTATTATATTAAAAAAAAAAAAAAAAAGCTGTTCCCCAGAGTCTAGATGCTGTGAAGTGTGAAGTGACTGGTGCCTTGGCATTAAGGATTGCTCTAGAGTAGTTAGTAGACACAGTTCCTTCATTCCTCCCTGCCCCCACTGTGGAGCCAGTCTTTCTGATGGGACTTTGCAGTGCTCTTCCACTGTGGGGAGGGGGACGGCTCCTGTCCTTTGACTTTATTTTCAACCATGTGACTTGCTGTGGCCAAAATGATGCAAACAGACGTGAGGCAAGCAGAGTCTTGCAAAGGATTTGAGCCACTGGTCTTTTCAGTCTTCTGCCTCTGCCATCACCATGAAAGCAAAGTGACCAGGCAGGCTCCTTGTCCCAGCATGATGAAAGGACACAGAGTTAGTTTACCTGGTCTACCCTAACCTAGATCAGACAATACCCAGCAGACTCCGAGATCAACATAATCAAGCACAGGTGTCCAGAAGAGCCATTCAACTGGCACTGCTGTTACATACAAAGATTTAAACAAATTAATTCTTAATTTTGAGCTCTTTATTTGGGGAAGTGGGAGTATCATTTAAAATTACAGAACCAAACAATGATTCTTATAAAGTCTTGGATTCACAGACTGGATAGAAACCATTTTTGTTTCCATTCTTTGTAGAAATCTGTCACTCCATTACACTGGCATGTCTAGAAAATCAGGGAATGACATTCCTACCAGCAGAGGTATAAGATTTCAATGGCCATGACACAGAAAACTTGAATGTCTGCCTGAGGTACCATTAAAGTTAGGGGTAGCTGAACTGGGAACCTATTATATCCCAAATGTTTGCAGTATACACAATAACCTCAATATTTTCTACAGTCATATTATTATGGCATTATTATACATTTTCTTTGAGTATAAGGGTACTGAAAATCAGAAAGAAAAAAAATTGTTCAGTTATAGCTACAGCTAATAAATATATTTGAAACTGGTTTAGTCAACTCAAACTAAAACCCTATGATATACTTCCTCTAATCATCTACCCTAAAGGGCCTGAGTACCAAATAGTCATTATATAATTAGTTGTAGAAACTTACAAAAGGGGATAGACATTACATTAAGTTCTTAAGATCCACTATGCTTGACTATGGTTATCATGTTTTGGCACAAGTTAGTAACATCAATCCAGAAACCAAGTCCAGCAAGGAGTTTCTCAGTACTTACCAGATTCTAATCCTATGCCACAGGCTGGCATCAAAAGGAGGAGGCATTTTATTCTGATTTGAAGAGTTGTGTGCAAAGAAACTAGTCAAGCCATCCATGTGAACTTCAGTCAAGAGTGCTGGACCCACAAACAGAGGTATTATTCACTAAAGAATGATTAAGTTCTCAGCCAAAGGAAAGGCAAAGGTCAAGACCCTTATTTTTTAAGAAATCACTTGGGTGTTTGATGAAGCTTACAACAGTAAATATTGTGAGAACACACATTTTTGTGGAAATTGCGCGAGGAACAGATGTCAGGGAAGTAAAAAATCAGCCAAGTGCCTAAAATGGTAGATTTCTGACAGTGTAGTTTTATCCTGTCCTTTCATTCTTTTCCCAGCAATCTATATTTGCTGGGTCATTGACAATTGCATCCTTCTAGGCCCCTCTATATAAACTGAACATTGTCATTAGCTTCTTTCCATTCTAAATATTCAAGACAACTAAGGTTCCCCAAAAGCCCTTTTTCCCCCAAAGCCCTTCTTTCTTCAATGTTCTTTAATAGGTCCATGTGAGTATGTAAATATTTTAGATGCCTAATACAATGGTAATGATAATGTTGACAAAAATATCTAGTAGTTAATGTATTTTTTAATATGTTGAATCACTTTATAATCATTTAGTTCACAGTAACACTAGGTGGTAGGTATCATTATAATCCCCTTGTTATAAAGGAGAGATTGAGGTTTACAGAGATCACACAACTTGCTCAGGTCATGTAACCAGAGAAAGTTGAGTAGGATCTGAACATTATCAGTTTGACTACAACAATGCCAGCTTTTGACTCCTGACAAGACAATGTCTGATATGGTTCTTTGGTTACAGCTCCAAGGTGCCTGACACACTGAAAGGCACAAAGTAGCCCCTCATGTGTATGAATTATGCAGTGTGTAACTTGAGATTTTCCAACAATTTATCTAATAATGTTGCACATGCCTCTGTAAGAAAAGACTGGATGCTGAAATTATGCTTATTTGGATTATCATTTGGGTTTAACAAACATAGCATTTTCCCAAAGAGCATGGAGGGGAAGAGGCAGTTAGGGAACCCTGAAGATAGAAGGCACATGAAAGTAAGGATTATAGAGATTCCTTTCAAAATCTTTATCCTGAGCATCTATGCAACAGCCATTCAGCTACTATAATGTGTAAGGGGCTATGTTGGACAGCAAAGAGTTATGCATAGAAAAATAAATGTTTCCAAGAAATGTTTTCCTTTCAAACAGAAAATCTACTAAATAATATATTAAAGAATTTGTAAAATGTTCCAGGCTTCCTGAAAACAACTGTTAGCAAAATCTTATTATCACACAAGATATAGCTTTGTAACATATGGATATGTGTCAGTCACACCAGAAAACCAAAACATGTTGAAGAAAATCCAAAATGTCAGTTCTTTCCATCAAGTTTGGGTTATCTGCCTATTAACCAAAACTCATATGAATGCCAGGTAGTTGAGATTCTCAGAAGGGTTGCTTATATTCACCTAATTTCTTTCCTTTTGATGTTTCAAATCTCCAAATTCTGCCTTTTTCCTGCATAATTTAAAGACTTTTAAAGCAATAAAGGTAAATATAAGAGATTTAGTAGGCAATGTACCAACACCTTTCTTTTTGAGAGATGTCAGTTTCTATGTTCTAGAATCATAAATCTTATTCTAGAAAAAAATAAGTAAATATATTCCCTTTTTATCTTGAACTAAATGCAGCATATGATAAATTCTTCCCACAGAAACTGAATTATCGTCATATATTTCCTAAATCCATGATTAACAGCTGCAATGGATTACCTTGTGACCCCTAAAAATCGATGTGCTGAAGTTCTAGCATTAAGTACCATATTACTTGGAAAATAATATAATTCTAGATATAATCACTTAATATGAGTTCATCCTAGCATGGTGTGAATATTTAATCCAATATGACAGATATATTGATGGGAGGATTGGACACGAACATATAAATAAACAACTTGGAAGAAGGAAGATAGTTATTAGGCTGACACTTGTGTAACCAAAAAAAAAACAAAAAAACAAACAAAATCACTACAGATTCTACAGATTGTCAGCAAATGATCAGAAACTGGGAGTAAAAATGAGATTCTTATAGTTTTCAAGAGACTCAAACTTCTTGATTTGAGGATCTCTCACTCAGAACTCTAAGAACAAATTAATTTTGGTTAACTTGGTTTTGTGATACTTTGTTAGGTCATCCTAGCTTATATAACTCCCTCACAACCCAGTTAACTTGGGTTTCTTCCTAATCTTTAATCCCTAGGACACAAGTTTAAATTTATCTGTCTTGATCCTCTCCTTTCCGTATCTGATGCTTCATCTTTGATTCAAATATTCATCATTCTTATTTGATTGTGACAAAAGTTTCTTACTTGGTCACCAAACTTCTCTTCTGAATCCTTGCCTTCTCTTATACTTTACCCTCTACATTGTGGCAAGGGTGATCTTTGTAAATTGTAAAGCTGGTCATATCATGCTGGTCATATCACTCTGGTTATGTCACTGGAAGTACCTGTACAACACAAACTTTGCATCCTAATGACAGTTAGAAATCTTAACTCTAGCATTACATTCATGGCTGATCACGATTTGGTCCTGGCAAAGTATTCAGCCCATCATACCATCTCCTCCACACAACTAATATTCCATCTTTGAACCCAGCCTGGCTGAGTTCCTTGCCATAATCCGAGCATCCACGCTCCCTGCTATCCTACTTTATTCATCTTCTACTGTATAAACTCCATTGGAAACTCCCTCTTGGCTATCACTTCTTCTTGTCATCACTTTATCTGTCCTACTTGAAGTGTAGCAGAGTGCTCACCATGGAATAGTTTCTAAGTGGTTATTTATTGACTGAATGTATAAAATAAGAATTTCATCTTGCTAAAACATGTCCATCAACACACCACCCACGACAGAAAAAGGAAAACAAACCAAATTAGCCACAACATCAATAAATATATACCCTGTCCAGGCTTCAATTATTAAATTCTATTCCAGTATTACATATAGCAATTTAGCAAACACAAACTAAACCACAACTGCTAGAATACACACTGGATAAGCAATGGTGGAGTTGGTATACTTTTATATCAATGCATGCTTGCCGTAAGTTTCATGTGATATTGGCAAGGCAAGATGTTCTTAGCTAATTCTGTGTGCATTCGCAGGATTGATGCTCATCTGCATTGTCAGCTTAAGCTCCACATGTTCCTCCATGTACTTGATTTGAACCTTTCTCACCTTAGAGAATGCAATTGATTTATACAACATGCCATGGACATACCATGTTAGCGTTTCATATCTCTTCTAGGTCTCTTATTACTTTGAAGCTTGCTGTAAAAGACTTATTTAACAATGTATTTCTTGGTCACATTCTTTACTATGTACTAAATGGATAAGTGCAAGATTTATACATTAAGGAAGAAAGAAAAAAATAAAGTGTTTTAATATGTATTTAAAATGGTTAAAGTATATTTTTATAAAATTTATATTATATAGCTCATATGACAAACTTACATTATATATGGATATATACTATATAACATATACAGTATACATACTGAAGCATGGTTAACACAAGAAACTATAGAATAACAGTTGCTGTCCAATAAGAGTATTATTTATCTTTTTACTTATCTTTGATTGTTCTCATTTCTTTATATCAAAAATAAACTATCCATAATATACTTAATTACAAAGAAATTCAATTGTCTTTACTCATTCAGTTAGGTGTATTCTAAAGGTCAAAAAAGACAACATGAGTTTTAAAAACTACAACTTTTCACAAGATTAAGAGGGCCTTGCCATCTTCCTGCTTCTATAAGCCAACATTCACAATGAACCAGAATTCCTGCTCTGAACAGTGATGCTTCATTACAAACCTTTGACTATCAGCTGATTCACCTGAAAATCTGACAAGCACATTAAATTCATCATGTTTAAAATTTAGTTCTCTGCCTTTTGTTCTAACTTACTAATTTTCCTGAGGTCCTTAAATGAGGCTAGTAGAATCTCCCTCTACACAGTACTGAGATAAAAATCTTATATTCCCCCTTTTCCTATATTAAACACTGGTCAGTGAATACTGCTGAATCTACTACTGAAGTACCTTGGGAATCCATCTCTTCTTTTCCATTTTCTAAACAGTTTTTTATAGCCTCAACACCCAGCAGAGTTAACAGCAGACACGTACATTGTAGGCACTCAATAATTGTTTGGCAAGCAAGTGAAGTTTGGCAAGTAAATAAAAAGATTGTTCAGATAGTTTTGTTTTTTTTTTTTTATATTTCCAAGACAACTGCAATCATTGCTGTAAGAAATCCTGATTATCAATCTTTTTACTCTCCAATTTCACCACCAAGCTTCCTTTAAGGGTTCTACTTCTAAAAAATACAGACATATTACTTCCTGCTCAAAAATTTTGATGGCTCCTATTGTTCACAGTAAGCCAAATAGGCACTCTTGGTAAGTGCTAGGGATATATGAATGAACACATAATAACCTCAATATTGGAAGATAGGTATTAATCAAGTAATTACTCTAATGCAAAAATGGTAAGATGTTTTGAAAGTACATAAACAAGTCATGATTCAGCTTGAGAGAGTTGAGAGAGAGAGAGGGGCTTCTTAGAGTAAGAGTTCTATTATGAGCTTCTATATGAGAAAATAATGGTCTCCTATATTTATCTTACAGAGAGGACTATTCATAGTAAGTGAACTATCATGTGAAAATGATAGGTGGGAAGGAGCCCATTGGATTGGTTCTTTGGGATCTCTGAGTAGGGGAGTGAGTTGAGAACTCAGAACAAATGGGGAAAGGTCTGTGTTAAGGTTATAGGTTTAAGTGGCAGGGACATAGTACATCCTTTGCTGACTATGCCAAGGATGATCCACTGAAGGCTTATGCACAAAAGGTCATGTCATCACTTCTATGGGTTTCTTTTAAAAAACACTAAAAAGTACTAAAAAGAGAGACAAATATCTTAGGATGGGTAGGACTTCATTAAAGCTCTGGACCACTGGAAATATACCCAAAATTACACCAGAAAAAATAATTTGAACATTATTAAAGTATGAATAATTCATTCCATCAACAAATCTTTGATGAACATAATTCATTTCTTTTTGACTTCACTTTTGTTTCTTAATCCATGTTAATAATAAGCATTTTCAACATGCCACAATGGTCACTGCATTTTCTACAACTTTCTATTCTGCAAACCAAAGATAGCAGTGCAAATAGTAAATGTAATAAATGCAAGAACACCCTAGCTTTGTTTCTGAGCTCACTCTTTAATCAACACTGAGGGTTTTAAAAACTTAGCTTCCTTCTTTCTTGAATACTGTTGAAGATGCCCTTGCCCTAGAGCCCTTGAAATAATGGAATTCACTTTCCTTTGTCTTCATAGTTGGTTCTGAGTCCTCATGATTTTTACCATGGTAACCCAATGTCACCATCTCCTCTCAAAGGCCTCCTAGTAAAGAACAAGACCAGGGTGACAATCTTTGTCAACAACTACCAGCTAAAAGTCTGGTCTTGGGCAAATAATCAATCTCAGTACTTGATGAGGCTGCTTGTAAGCTCCAAGCCTCTGAAGATCAGAAATGCTGATGAGGATGTGGAAGACTGGCAAGATGTCGGGACTCTGCTGCCTGTCCCAATGTTTTACTGTTCTAGTAATTACAATAATAAATTACTGTATGACCTTTGATGTTCACCTTGATGACTCAGAAACTGCTTCAATTTCAGCCCAGTCCCTTCTACTCTTCAGAGGGTATCTGTTCTTGTCTTACTTTTGATATGTGTACCTGTGTCACTATTAACCCATGCCCTCCCTAACCCATCCAGGAAAAAAAAAAAAAGTTATCACTTACTGATGGAGGAAAGAGTAGAAAGGAGGTTACACAACACTGACTGACACAGGGAGTTGGGGTAGAAGAGATTAGCATATCCACTGACACAGACATAAAAATCAAGATCCTAAGACTCCAATGCCTAAGTCCAAGAAGGTAGGAACTGCTGCAGGCATGTCTAGGCAGACCCAAAAGGTGAAAGATAAGGAGATGGAGACCATATAAAATCTCTAGTCCCTCTCAAATTCTGCATAGATATTCAAAATCAACAACAAACCTAGGCTCACAAGGCAAGGTGTGAGCCCTTCCCAAAGAGACGGAGTCTGTATCAGTGCAGTCTGCAGTCTTCTGTCCACCTGTGCCTATGAAGGTGCTTCTTTCCACCTTCTCTCTCCCTCTGAAGGGCAGCATCCTCCTGCCTGCCAGTACTTCACTTCACTGGCCTCCCTCAGTGGAGGGTGCTCTCCTCAAGGCCACCCACCTATGACCATGCCGGCCTATCTAGGCAAACCTGTCCTTTTGTTACAGGGCACCCCAACGTGAATTGGTTTGCCTATCTGTGGGTTCTCACCCATGCACTTAAGATTCAATCTTACTGCAGATACACACACACAAAAAAAGGTTTGATAATGGGTTTATTTACAAGGAGAAAGGTAAAGGAACAACCCAGGGAAAAAGGAGAGAGAAATACAAGTTAACTAGAATGTCCTACATTCTAGTTCTGCTAACTTGGACTCTAATAGCACACTGAGAACTGATCAAAAGCCAAAAAAAACAGCCACAAACCACCAGGCCAAGGGACCCACCAGAGGTTTTATCCCAACCTGGCTGCTCAGCTCCACAGTTATGCCCCAAAGTGGTTCTCCTTGGTATTGATGGGATTTGTAGTTCCAGTATCTGGAGTGGGGGTGGAGTCCATGAAACCTGTATCTGTTACAATCTGGGGGCAGCTCATCCCCCACTTGTTCCTTTGTAAGTGTCTTTTACTCCTCTAGCCTTTTCCTTAATAGTCCTGCTCTTTAATATAACTAACGTCTCCGTCTTATGGAGAAACTCGCCTGGGAACTTGCTGTGTGCCACTGAAAGCGGAACACTGGTGAAACCTTTCCCAGAGTGAATCCAAGGACCTCCACCCCCCAGACCCACTAACTCCAAAATGATATCACTTACCAATTTAAACATTTAAGAGCTGGGGTGGGCCAGAGGTGCAGGGTCTGAGAAGATTCACCAGAGACAGAGCAGGGAACAGAGCAAGAAGACTAACTGAAATACACTGCTGAGGGGAGCAGCAAGTTGGCAGGAGAGGTCTGCTGAGCCATGTGGGTCAGCTTCCTGGCCAGGGATTGAACTCTTGTTGTAGTTGTTTTTTTGGGATTACTTCATAGTGCTGCAACTTAACCCTTTGTGCCTCCAGGAAGGCCCAATAGTTTTAATTTTTTAAAGGTATGTCCTGCTTTTCTGGCTGTCAACTCAATTCTCATTCAAAATGACTCACTACAAACTTACTTGAAATATTTAGATGGATCCCACCTTGTTTTTAAACTTGGATAATCACCTATTATGTCTCACTCTCTTCTGCTTGGGGTTCCCCAGTGTTGTAGTCCAGGTTGAGACTGCTGTTACACCTTTCTATTATTAAAAGCTTCTAAGATAAAAAATATAAACATATGTTCCTTTTGATAAGGAAGAATATTTTAAAAGATGAAGAACTGGGTATATTTTTAGAGAAGAACTACTCTGAGGAAGGAAAAGTTTGAATCCCATAGAGCACTGAACTATTTTAAGCCAACTGATGAAATTGGGTCAAACTGGGTATTTTTAAATGAATAACACATTAGGTTATTTAATGCAATAGGCTTTAGTGTTTTATTTTCTGCCAACTAACTTGCACAGAGACAGAATAAGTATTGTGTTTTTCAAAATTATTCTGAAGAAATTTAATTTAAATGACTATATTTAGAAGGATGTATGTCTATATGAGTAAAAATGTAGTCACATGTGGTTCTGAAACTCAGTGTTTCATCTCAGGGAGCATTTCAAAGTTGACGAGATCATGTTTATCACACTGGCATGGTAAATGTCAAACCCATCCAGATTTTCTGGCCTACAGACCTGAGTGAGTCCGTCCCATGAGTCTACAATCTTTGACAAATCAATGACATGCTCTTATCCGCAGGGTTATCATCTGTATCACTTGGTCAAACAAAACAAAAACTTCTCACTCCATAGGCAGTGTTGGAACCAAACTATAGTTTAGAGAAGAATGATCTCTTCCATTTTTTCCAATAAATCTTCTTGCAGCCCTGGCCCTCTTATCAAGGTACAAAGAGCAAACTCTCTAAGGAGAAATATTGAATTGAAATGCACATATAGCTTCCAGACAAGGTTCCTACTCAGCTCTTCCCCCAAGTTGCATCAGAAATCTCTGTTGCCTATTCTACGACCACATGTCCAATCTTCTTATCTCAGAAATTCCAGGCTTTCCTAGACTACAGTGTGACCATGCTAAAAGATGAATCTGCAAAAGCAAATGTCACAAAGTTCCTTTTTTTGCTGGATCAACTATTTCCCCTGTGCCACCAAGTCATTTAGAAGCACTTAAGAGTAGGGCAGACTATTTCTGAAGTTTATATGACTATTCTTCCTTTTCAAAAATAATTCTACATATGAAACTACATGTAGAATATGAGCCAGAGGACAAGCAGAGAACTCCTAGGGTCATAAGAGAATGGGAAATGGACTGGAGGAATAAGAAACTCTACAGAGATAAAGGTAACAAATTCCAAAGGGAACTAATGCAATAGACTAGGGACAAGCATTCCTGACAAGGACAATGAGAAAGGGGACTGTCAGATAAGGGCTGTAAAGTGGGAAGATTCCAAGCACAGTAATGGGTTGAGTGAGATCACCAAGAACTAACCAATCACATTGAGACTGATGGGGCTTTAGAAATTAGGAAAACAAGGCAGATATTCCCTGAGACAGTGCTCCACTGGGGCTTTGTTGCCCTTCCCTAGTCTGGTTTCACTGGCCTAGGAGTCCTACTTTATTTCTGTTCCTTTTCTCCTTAATAAACTGTTTCTTTCACTAACCAAGTTTGCCTCTTTTTGCTTGCCTGCCTGAGCATCTGCGTTGTGAGACACCAACCCATGGTGGTCTCATGGCCAGGCTCAGTGCTGACGCTGCAGCCTGGGATCCGTTCCTGGCTAGGAGACTCGGCCTGAAAACCTGAATTTATGGTATCAGTAATACAAAGGCAAAACACTATTTGGACCTAAAATATTTATCACGGAAAGCATCTGTCTTATGCAACATTATCACAGTGCCAAAAATTACTGTGATCTATGAGCATTTCTTTATAGCTTCTATGATTCACTTTAAAAGATGAATCTGCAGTGCTCTCCCTGGTGGCGCAGCAGGTTAAAGCACAGCACTGAGAAGCTAAAGCCACTTCAGCATGAGTTTGATCCCCACCTGCCCCAGAGGTAATCCACATGGCAGGAAGACCTCTCCCGATCCACCCGTTGCTCCCCTCAGCAGTGTACTTTGTCAGTCGACCTGTTTTGCTCCCCATTCTGTCTCTGGTGAATCCTCTCACTGCCCCTGCATCTCTAGCCTGTACCCCAGCTCTGTATGCATAAATAAATAAATCTTAAAGAAAAATAAAAAAAAGATGGATCTGCAATTGGGGCACCCAACTTGTTATTCTACCATGAAACTTTTAGAATATGCTTCAGAATCCTTAGGGAGTAAAGTTGACTTAATAAAGACACACCCAGTATCCTAATATGAACATTAGTGAGCTGACTGCCTTTGGATTTAATTCTGAGTTATAGTTTTGTCGGAATGGCATTACACTCATTAGAGATGAGAACTCAATCTATTTGAATAGAGAATGAAGACATAGAAATAGCACAATGTAAAACAACAACAACAACAAACAAAGGTTCTAACAGAGAATAAGCTTGCTGAGTGCCATTTGGATTTCAAATTCCTCTCCTGCAGGAACATCATAAGCCTCCTGTTGCCGCTTGGAAAAATACTGGAGAGATTTTTGTTAAACAGTATGAAAGGAATCCAGGGAGAATTGTGGCAGTTGGTAATGGGCCTTAGATCATTCTGAAGCCACACAGTAATAAAACCCAGAGATCAGGAGGAGCAATCACAGTAACTGACAGGCACAAGAGTGAGGGTGGTATGGCTAGCTGGTCGAAGCAAAAGGCTGTGGCAAGACAGAAATGTGTGAGGGTTCTGCCTTTGGGTTGTTAGCATGACAATGAATTTAGTCGAACTTACTGGCTATTTAATAGTGGACAGATAAGCCTTTTTTCATTTCATTTGTGCCTCATTTTCTTCATCAAACATTCAACAATGATACTAAACAAGGCTGTGTGAAATGAAATTTCCTTTCAGTGAGTTTATTCCGTAAGATTGCATTTCCATGCTGAGTACTACAGAAAGCTGAATGTCATTATGTTAACTAACATTTAATAATAGTATTGCAGAAAAATGAACGAGGATCCTTTTGCTTCAATAAAATTTAGTCCAAAATTCTCACTTTAAGATCATGGAAACCAAAGCACTTTTAGAAGTAGTTATTGATTATCTAGTGGGCTTATATCTTTTTTGTTTTTCCCCTTGGGAACACTTTTTGGGAAATTGCTAGAGCAATTCTAACAGCTTGAAGCCTCAAGCTTAGACAAGGAGGGTGAATGGAGACTAAGGGAGCTGAGGTAGTGAGACCCTGCCTTAAAAGTTTTATTTTACATCATAATTTGGCAGTCTTCACCTATTAAAGAATACCAAAATGAGATGTAATATTTTTCTGATTTCCAATATGTTGTAAGCTTAAAAAAATGAGGTAAGCAGATGAATTAAATATGCTTTCTTTTCGAAACTTTGTATATATGAAGTGCCCTGTTTCCTTAACTAACTCTTGTTTTCTATTGGCTACCTGGGAAAGTCACTTTATGTGATGGAGATTTGGGGCAATGCAGGCACAATTGACCTGTGGTTAATATGAATTTAAACTATATGGGTCCACCTACACATACATTTCATGTACACATTTGTGAAAGTGTGTGTGTAATTATCTTTCTATCCACAGGTTCTATATTCTTAATTTCAACCCTCAGCAGATGCCAATTACTTGAGATTCTAGATACAAAACCTGCAGACATGGAAGGGTGAATAATATTTGTATTTCCTTTTTTTTTTTTTTAAGATTTATTTATGCTTGCAGACTGTGGTACAGGCCAAAGGTGGGGGATGGTGGTGAAAGGATTCACCAGAGACGGACTGGGGAACAGAACTGGAAGATCAACTACAAAATTGCTGAGGGGAGAAGCGAGCGGGTCAGGAGAGGTCTGTTGCACCATGTGGGTCAGCTCCCTGACTGGGGATTGAACTCATGCTGCAATGCTTTTGGAAAGCTTCACAGTGCTGTGCTTTAAACGCTGCATCAAGAGCAAGGGCCCTGTATTTGTATTTTCAACTGGGGTGAGAATTGGCACTCCTAATCCTGGGTTATTCAAAGGTTAGCTGTATTTGGAGCACTTTCTCCTCAAAATGAACCACCCCAGCTTTTTGAAGCCAATAAACAAACAAAAGTCATCTAACTATAGGCACAGACCCATATTTCCAGTATGTTCCCTAATTTCAGTTTTTCCTAACTAAATCAAGTAGGTAGAAGTAACTTCTGCATCTTAATATAATTAGTCAAAAACTGTCACCCTAACTTTTTTCTAACGAAAACCAGTCAATCAGAATTGCTACTGTTTCAAAAACATATTTAGTAATTCTTAATCTTTGTTCAGTCCAGATGTTATATGTCCCTTTTCTCTGTCACCTCTTTAATGGCCTCCCTTACACTCTTGCCTATTCAAATATTTTATTGTGTCAGTTTTTCTCATGGTCTCTGTAAAGGCTTTCCTGAATAATTTATCCCAAAATATTCCCCTCTCTAAATAAATGTAGATTCTGTAACTCTCCAGAGGTCATTATGTTATGCCCCTATTTTTGGTGGCACCAAATTATATGTCATTTTGTCACTGCCTTTTGATTGTTTTATAATGTCAGATTTCTTTGGTTCAACTAGATTTTTTTTCCTAGCTTATGATCAGGGACAAAGGGTATATATATATATATATATATATATATATATTCCTTCTTCAAATCTCTACCTTAACATCTGATTTGCTGTTTACATAAATCTCAAAAGATTATCTTGAAATATGTATATTTTAATAAAAATGGACCCAAATCATTAGTTTTAGCAATTATGAACCTTATATTATTGATGTACAACCTTTTAAAAAGTGTATTTTCCCTGCATAAACTTCTGAAGCTAAACTTTCTTCATTGATTTCCTTGTTTTATTTCTAAACATCACTTATTAATTTGCCACAGATTTTTTCCATATATTGAGTATGATCCTAAACATGATAATTAGATAATGATAAAGACTTCTGAATATTTCTGACTACCCTGTAATTAATAGTCAGTTGTCTAGATTCCCGTGTGAGTAAGTTTTATATAAAGATGTTAAATGGTCAGAACGCAAATAAAGGCTACTTAGATTCCCCAATCTGTCTTTAAATATGAGTAGGCACACCTTGACAGAGTGTTTTTACAACTACACTGGTTATTAGTGTTAACAGTCATAAAAGCACTCTAATGTTGGATTAACCACATTCAACATTTTATTGAAGTTCTTGATTCTACTTCTTTGGCTACATTACTGTAAAAGAATGTGGACTATATGAGTCAGAATCATACCATTATACCTCCTAAGGCTGTAAAGGATGGAAATACCTTCTTTAGAATATACTGTTTTTCTTATTGGGAGTGATATTTCACTCACCTGGACACTGTTATAAATAATATATCTATATATTTATATCCATATCCATTACCTGTCTGTATGATTTTCAGAGCATATCACAGTTGACTGTACACTGCGCCAGGCACTCTGGTGTTAGAACTAAAATGGTGATATACATAGGATCACTTCCCTTGTGACTCTATGGAACTTACTGGAAGCCAGAATTCACTTCCCAATCAAATACAAAGTTGTGATGGTTGCAAAAAGTTTGAGAGAGAAGTGTTATTGGCAAAAGCAATCTCCTTCAATGATCAAACGATTCAACTTCATGAGCCAACAAAAAGGTACCTGGAAATGACCCAAAATTGAGATATTTTTGGACTAACAAAAAGAAGCAACACAAACAAACTCAAGTCTCTGAACCATGGCAGCTAATGGACAATACCAGAAGTGCTATCATGTACCTTAAGGACAAAGAGATTCTAGTTAATCGGTGGTCAATGGGGAATGGCAGATCAGAGATGCTTACAGGGTCTGAACCCAGGTAGATAACACTTGAGACCAACATATCTCCTGGAACTGTGAGCAGCTTGTACTCATAACTGTGGGAATGGTGCAAAATCAGAGAGTAGTTCAAGGCACTTTGATAAATACAGTCAAGGAAAGAGCCAAAGGATAAGGAAATAAGCCAAAATTCAAGAGAGCAATTAGGAAATACTAGATTATTTGACCATTATAAATCTTTTACAGTCACCAGGAAGCAACACCTTTCTACTCAATTAAGGAAATAATACATACTTCATTCTTGATCATGCACTTAATTACCTTAGAATAGCAGGCTTGGAATCACCTGGGTAGTGTGCTAAACACATTGATCCAAGAATCTACTTTTACCCACTAAATCAGGTCTGAATATATTTAACAGTCTCTTAAAGAGATTTTCTTCTGCATGAGATGTTGGGGAACTATGAGAGCAAGTCCTTGAGTCTTTGTGACCAATTGCACAAGATACCCAGACTGCGAGAAGTTAAACATCACTTTTCACAAAAGCGTATGGGTGCCTCATACAAAAACTAGACTTTTCCTGATTCGGGCATATCTGTTCTGCATGTGGAAAGAAGCATTCATGTACACTGCAAAGTGTAAAGGAAAGAAAAGACTTGGATTTTGTCCTGCAAGCACAGGAGTCTACTTAAAGTCACAGAACTAGAACATATATAGAATTAGAAGGCATGGGCATTGGTCGGTTGTTCTGAATACTGTGAGAAACAGCCCAAGATGATAACAACAGTGATACCTTTGGTTTTAAATTGATAACCTGAGACTAGACTGAACTCTTTAAATTATTGATGACACCCAGGAAACTTGATTTAATTCATATATGACAATTGGAGGATCTAGAATTTTAAAGTGTCCCTCCAGATTTTCCTGGAGTGTACCAAAGTTTGGAAAACACTATATTAATTGAAAACTACTGATACAATAGTACTGTGTGCTCAGTACCAGTAGTCTTCAGAAAATTGATGTAACTCCCAAGAACTGTTGGTGATCATGTGGTCATCTTGGAGACCTTAAAATGTCCTTTTCTGGTGCTAGCCAGGTCATTTAGAATTAGCCCCACATGGACACTTACCCTTACTTTTTTTTTTTTTTCACTAGGTCCCTACTATCTATTGTTACTTAGTCCTCTTATTTTCTGAGCCTGATCCTTGAATGTGTACTGATCTGGAGTTTCTCTTTTCCAATCTGTGACCCCTTCTCTTTTGTGCAGACAGAAAAACCACCCTAATCATTTTAATGCAGTTTAGCCCCCTGGAACACTAAATATCAAATGGCTCTCCAAGGGTCCTGTTTATAGGATCTGTGACTACCTAGAAGTTCCCGGGAAATCCTCAGTAAATTCCATGTCAGATATGGTCCCACTGTCAGTTATGCCCCGCTAATATTTATTTCCAATATATTATCTGTAGTCTCAGTGTAAAGAGTTTCACAGAGGCACTGCAAGTCCAAAGGGCAAAATTAACTTCCAGAGATCTCCAAAGACTTTTTGAACCAGCAGAAGTCCTGATGATCTAATTGTGAATAAAGGATCTTTCAGATTTAAAATAATGTAACAATAATAAAGCCTATTCTATCCAGCAGGATTGTAACTGGAATTTGCTCTACCAGGGAAAGTGCATAAATGACCACCAAGGAATTGAATGGTGCAGAAGATGAAATAAATATAAGCAGGCTTTAGCCTAGATATCATTTAATTATGGGGCATGCCTTTGTCTCGAAGGTAGAAATTGTGGCGAAACTGGTTTTGTACTAATGGAATGGGGCTTATCCAGTAGTCTCTGTCAGGATCACTCAGGTCCAGCCTAAGGATCAGATATGCCTTGGTCCAGCATTCTAGAAATACTAGGAAGCTGGAATACAAATATTTGGATTTGAAAAAAATATCTTGGTTGATTTTAAAGTAAGGATCACTTCAATGACTTTATAGCACTTACTAGAAATCCCTTCCAAGAAAATTCCTTGAAATACTATTAGAATCAGTATCCCTATAATGGGGGTTCCAATCACATAGGCATAAATAGGTGGGGGCAGAAATTTCTAAAGGAGTGGGCCATTTATTTGACTAAATCAACATCCTTCTGATTTCACTTAGTCTCATCAGAGCTGGGCAGACAGAATATAGCACTCTACTATTCAATAGAACTTTCTGACATGATGGAGATTTTTTTTTCCTGTTCTCTGCAATGTGATAGCACTAGTCAATTGCCGTTACTAAGCTCTTGAAATGTGGATTGTGAAAGTTGAGTATTGAAGTTATGATTTTACTTAATATTTAATTTTAATTTAAATAGTGACATGCAGCCAGTACCTACCATATTGTACAGTGCAAATAGATAATTTTGAGTAGAAACATACAACATTGTAACTCAAAATTAACAAAAAGCATGATTTTCTATTGGACAATCCTCCTGCCCCGCCCTGAGGTCTCCTGTAGGTGATAACTCCCCTTTCTTCTTAAAGAAAAAACAAAATCCCTTTGTAGATGACCCATCATTTACCCAGAACAGAGAACAACTTGAAATTACAGCCATAAATCATATCTGGTCTTTAGATAGGTTGGTAATGTTTTTAAATTTATGCTTGACATCTAGAAATTGTTTTTAAAAAAATACCAGTATCTGTCTTCAGCAGGAAAAAAAAAAAATGTCTTTTGTGTTTTCCCATTCAATAGTGACCAGAATCAGAAGTCAAAAAGTGTGAGGGAACTTTTTTCTTGCATCAACAGTGGAAACCTTGGCAGCAGACAGTAAGTTCTCCAGGACTGTCAGCTTGTAAAGATGCATTTCTTTAGGGGAAAAAAAAATGGATAATGAAGACACTTTGACTCATCCTTCATACCAGTGAATATCTGAAGCTACATCAAGGGCACTGTAAGTTCAATGGAGATGCTATCCTTTGGTCTCAGAAAAGGCTGGAATTTGAGACGCCTCATCTATAAATATTCCCCAGCAGAGGTATTAATTCCAAGAACCAGGACAGACTGGCAATATTGCATCTATAGGCTCACTTTTAATAGTCAACAAAGAGAGAAAAGAAAAGACCCTAATACAAGTTCTTCCTATTCAATGTAGACTTTCTTCACTGTTACTTTTTTTTAAGCAAATGTGTATGTGAGCACACAGATTTCAAAATTACATTACATCCTGAGGGTTGGTTTCAGGGAATACAGATGGGACACTTTCTAGTAAAATGGAACACTTACTAGGTTACTTAGCTGTCCCTCACTTTCCAGGTCTGTAAAATGAAAATAAAATGATTCCTATTGTCATGTTTTTTGGGGGACATAAAGAACGTAGCATATGGCTGTCACATTACACATGCTTAGTCCATGATAGCTACTATTATCCTAGATTTTCCATGGACTACCAGGTATAGAAATCACCTCTGTAGGAGAAATAATAAAGATAAGGCGTAGTCAATTTATGAGAAACACAAAAGCATGGATAAATTTTCGCTCTCCAGTGGATACCAAAACAAAGCAAAAGTCTGAGTTTACTAATAAATTCTAATGCACAGCAGATATTTTGAGTTTGCTTGTCTATGAAAGCAGAGTAGTCCCAAGACACCAGTTATCCATGACTCATCAGATGGTGCCGGTTTTTCCAGATAATGACTGTAGCATAATCTGGAAGAAGTTATGAGTTACAGGCAAAAGTGCCATGTGCACATATACAGCTTCTACCAATACAGAGAAATACAATGAAAAAACAAGTCCTGCACACAGGGAGGCATCAGCCAAATACACCCCAAATTGGCCTTTATCCCACACATCTCTCTTCTGAAGCTAACTTGAGTTGACTGCCACTAACTTGACTGCAGATTCAGAGTAAAATGTAAAAATTTTAAAACTGAAATAGCTCTTAAAAATTCAGTTTTTTTTTTTGCATATTCACTTTTTGAAGAGTACATTGTGCTGCAACTCAATCCAAATTATATGCCACTGCTCATGATAAAACGCTCCTTCTCTCAGCAGAATATTTTCTTTGCTTTGAATAAAACTAACTTCTAGTTCATGTGAAGTTAGGCATTTGCTAAAGAATTCTGCACAGGGTATGTCAGGTCAAGCCAGAGATAACTAAAGATGGTTGATTTTATTACCTGTTAGCCAAGTGAGTGCACACCTGGGTGGGAAGAATGCTAGATCTATTAATCACCTGCTCACACATCTCTACCCCAAGTTAAATAGCAAATGTCCAGTTTTGCCCCTCCACCGACCCTTGGTTGCCAGCAAGCAGATTATATTCTCCAAATCTAGACCATTTCTTTCTTTTTCCCCAGCTCCAACTATTTTCTGGTGAAAAATGATTACATCCTCATTGTGATGGATTGTTGTATAAAACAAGACAAGTGTGCACCACACCCACTGTCACAAGTTTATAAATTGTACTGAGAAATAATTTCAGTTCTTTCAAAGGTTTTCTTCAATGTGTAATAAATACACATATTTTCATTTAAAGTCTTCCACCAACTAATGGCTAATCTATTACTAATACACATAGTAATACATAATACTAATGCATAATACAGTATGATTATTAATAATCACAATGTAATTAATAACTATGATAATGACTTAGCACAGCCAACATTTGAATAGCACTTCACATTCACTCCCTTTCTCTAAAGTCCTTCTCAATAGACCCCTAGAAAGCAGATGGAATAGGGGACCTCCTTGGTGGTAGAGGGGTTAAAGTGTCAGTTCTATCAAGTTATCACCAGCCACTGCAATGTGAGTTTGATTCCCAGTAGGGGAGCTGACCCACATGGCACAACTGACCTACCCTGCCTTGCGTGCTGCTCCCCTCAGCAGTGTACTTCTTTGATCTGCCTGTTCTGCACCCCACTCTGTCTCTGGTGCATCCTCTCCCTCCCCAAACCTCTGGCCTACACCCAGTTCTTGTAAGCATAAGTAAATAAAAACATCTTTAAAATAAAAGAAAGAAGATAAATGGAGAGAAAAATATTTTTTTGAGTCTCAATATAATCTCTCTGTATAATGCCCAACAATGCCGGGCTAGAGTGAGGTGGAAGATCTACCTAGGGAGTAGAGTCTGAGACGGTGTGCATCCTTAGAGTTCCACAAGCCCAGACATGGGCACCTGAACTTTTGATCTCGAATGTAGGTACTCTGCCTGCCTCAACCCAGAGCCGTGCCTTTCACAACCAGTCAGTTACACATTATCTTCCCCATTTCAAAGGTGCACAAACTACTACTCAGAGATCTTCAGCAACTTGTCGAAGGCATCTAGTTAGTATACACTGTGATCCCACCCGGGTATTTTTTCAACTGAAGAGCTGATTGTGCAAAGCCATTGCCACATAAAACAACACTTACGAATCACATAGGAAACAACTTGGCTCCTTTCACCATCACTTAAAATTCAGTGCAGACAAAGACGCAAAGAAAAATCTCCATTTAATCATTGGTATCACTGTTTTATAAAATGAGAGTGGGTTTTCTTAGTTTTTTAAAAATCTTCGTTTAGCATCTCTTACTTATGTATACTTTCAGTTTATCATTAATCATGTTAGTGATGTTTGGAGATGTAATGAAGATGGGCTACACAGAGGTAGCAGAGGGGGGATTTGTGTCATGCTGTCATTTTCATTTTTACACAGGTTCAAAATATAATTCAATGGAAGCTTATGGACATATACCAGAAAATTTTATGTGCATTATTTTAGCATTCTCCAAAATAAGTCTCACATTAGTATTTATTCAAATCCAAAATCACTAAAACACAAAAATTTCAAGTTTAAGACAAATTCATTCTAATGGGTCTTACGTTTTATTTCTTTTAAGCAGCTTTAAAACTACTTGTAGTGGTCCCAGACAGAATTTATGAGAATACAATATGCCAATTAACTAGTCAACTAGTTCCTTTTTCTGCCTCTTCAGTATGTTCTTATCATTAACAGAAATCCCTGCCATGCTCATTAAGAAGTGAGAAGGCAAACCAAAAAGAAAAGCAGCCCGCTCTTAATTGTATTTATAATTGCTCTTGTAGATCAACAATTCCTTACCTCTGAGCTTCCAGTTCAAGAATCAAATTCAACCCAATTCTCTATTGGGGGAAGCTGTTGATACAATTAGGGCAATCCACCCGAGAGAAAATTCAATGGCCTATTCATGAAACACATCCAGAAAACATATCTAATAGTATATTTATTCTTGCTGTCCCTTGTTCAGATCCCCACATGTCATTATGTGTATTGGATCAGGAGCAAGGATGACTGAAATAGAGGGTTGTGGCTCCCAGAATGCAAACTTCAGTGAGGTCTATGTTTGGCTCATGGCAAGCTTTCCAAACCTATGATCAGGATTAGTGGGAAGATGGGTGTGTAGGTGCTGTTATGACACAAGACAGGCTAGTGTATCAGAGGAAATAAAGGGATTCTATCAGAGACGGTATAAGTCATGACTTCCTTGTTCAAGTATGTGTTTAGTCTCTTTTACAGTCCACAGTGTAGAAAACATCCACCTTATTTCTAGTAGTGCCATAGAGTGACCTGAACACACTACTTCAACTGTTGAATCTGTTCTCATCTTTGCACAACCACAATTGTCATGGCAGTTGAGGACCTTTGTTACTGGAGGAAAATCTTGATGGTCCAGGCTCACCTTAAATATTAAGAATAGGAACATTCACAGTGTTAATTTGTTTGAGCATTCACTGCCATACTATACCTAATTACTGTTATCATACTGTGCTAATGAAAAGAAAGGTGGAAGAAGAATACTCCATTCATGCAGTTATTGTTACCTGTCTTTGGCTTATCAGCACTCTGACACACTGCCATGTCTACTCCCTGTAGATAGTTTCCACAATCTAATAATGCCACAAATTTACAAGGTAAGTTGTTCCCTAAGATTCATATGGACCTTTATTTCCCCCTTACCCAATCTGAGTTTACCCCCTTAAGCTTCTTTACACAACCAGTGGAATCTGTTACATGACAAGATCGATCATTCCTCCTCAACAAGCTACTTAAAGGAACATTCACCTACTTTGGTCAATAGTCATTTACTTTTTAAGATTTGTTTTTCCTAGTCCTTGACACATTTAATGGAATTGATTGGCATATTTCTTTCTGACTCATCACTTCCCCCAAAACCAAATAGAATAGCCTCCTTTACATGGTACCCCATTCTAGACTTCTCTTTTGCTATGAATGAAAGAGTATTTTCAGATTATCCCTTGGTAATAAGTTAATAGATGTTTTAGATAATGGAACTTTTGAAGAGATTGACCTCCATCTACTCTGCATCCCCACAGTCTTTTATACCTGCCTCCAAAACTATCCCATTCTGATCAAGGCAAGCCAAAAGGAATACAGGAAATCAAGTTTTCTAAGAACAGTGCCTGATTCTTCCTGACCATTTTAACAGTTAAAATGTCAACTGAAAGCTCATTGGTTTGAGGATTAATACTCCATGTCTTTTTCTTTATAACTGGGCTTAAGGGTTAATGAGTGTACAGTGTTTACTTGCTGAATGATTTTCTTGAAATTGTGTTATTTCTCTTCCTTAGCATACTAACTCAGACTTCTTCCATTAGAAAGGACTATTTGAGAAACATTTTATGAAAAGTTTCATACTCATTATAACGGACAGCAAATTTCAAAGGCAACTTTGATTTCCTCTGTCACAGTTTATTTATTTACAAAGCAGGGAAAGACATTCCCACATCCTGCTCAGCTGATGGAGAGAATTCACACAACGCAAAGACTGATACTAAATAAATAATAAATACCAATTTTTATTCTAGATAGAGCACTTAGCAAATACTAAGGCTGTGAAAGGTTCTTAGTAAATGGAAATTATTTTATCATCCTAGTTATGCACAGACTGCAAAGGAATCAAACTGAGATTCCCTCACATAATTAGAATACTGGGTTTGTTTTTTTTTCTCCCAATTATTTTTTCCTTTTTTTTTTTTTTTATTTCCCAACCCCTTCACCATTTTCTTCTTTCCTCTTACACTTTTGGAGTTTCAAATCAAACAGACCAGAGATTAAGTCAAAGAGAAAAGGAATGGGAGTACATAAAATTTATCCCTAAATAGTACAAAAACTGAAAAAAAAAATGGTATTGCTTAAACATAGAACTACCAACACAGAGCCAGACATTTATGATATTTTCCCAGTATTTGGTATTTAATTAGCAGCCCACTATTGTCCATTGCAGTTGCTGTCATGGGGATAAATCATTCACAGGTATCTTGGAACCTCATCTTTTTTGGTACCCCATTTCATCAGTCTCCTCATCAGCTTTGTCATTACAGACCTCAGTGGTTTCTCACCTTTTCAGGAACTCTGCATGAATTTGACCTCTAGAAGTATTTGCCTGCTATCATCTCAGCTATTAAATGTCAGATTCAGACATCTCAAACTGTGTGTCAAGACACTGCATTCTGGCAGTAATGAACCCATTGCCTTCCCCCCCACCCCCCATAAAGTATGCTCTTTGGACACTGAAATTGTGTGCTATGAGTTCTCCCAGGAGTCTAGTTTTAAAAAAATGCCTGTCACTAGGTATATTAATTTCCAGACTTTTGATAGTTTTTACCTACTCATTATGCAAATAATGTCTGCTCATCTTTACTAGGTGAAATAGACAGCAGAGTTAGGCGATAAGATGTAGCTAGGCAACCTATCCATTAGCATTTTTTCAGGTCTGTCTGTTAAGATCAATGAATTCTTCAAATTGTATTTTCTACTATTAAAAAAATGCTGCAAGTGAGCTTGCCTTATCCCTGCTGATGAGTCATGGGAGGGCAGGAAGGCACTCACCAAATTATCCTGTGATAACTGCTTGCTTTATCACCTCCATCAAGGCAAGACAAGAACTTGTAAGGATAAAAAATAAGTATCAACATCTTTGTATAGCAAGTGCACAAGACCTGGGGTGTACTAGCTATTCAGGGTTTGTAAAATGAGTTAATGGACACTGGGGTGTTTTTTAATGAATTACATGCAAAACTTGCCAAGATTTTTCCAAAGAGCAAATTTTTCTTTCTGATAAAGGCTATATGTGGTAATAGACATTTCCAAAATAACATCAGACTTTAGAAATGGGAACAGAAATGATGCCATTAGGTAGATTTAAAAATAGATTAAAAAAAAAAAAGATACTGAGACTACCCAAGTCCATGGCCCTCTGATACATAAAATTGGAGGACCTTCAGCAGGGCAAAATGAGACCAGTCAGGCAAAGGGGTTCTGGGCTGTGCCTACCACTGGAGGTCAATATGGCAAAGGCTCAAGCAAGAGAGTGACACTCTCAGAATATTGAATTTCACTGGTTTGTCCCTAGATCAATGATTCTGTTTTAGAAAATAGTCTAAAGCAATCTAGCCCCAACTCACTGCTACTGATCCACAGATAAAAGAGTAGGCCAGAAGTTTCCTTGACCCTGAGCCACATCAAAGACCTAGCTAGGGACACACTAGGACTGAATTGTAGATCCTGTGTTTATTTAAAAGGAAAATGGAAATCAAGATTTGAACCATAATTTTCAGCCCACTGAAAAATTTTTTAAAAAATTAAAAAAAAAAAAAAGTTGCTCAAAATTTGACACCAAAAGGAAGGTCTGGGCCCTCCCTTGGTGGCGCAGCGGGTTAAAGCACTGCACTGAGAAGCTTAAGCCACCTCCGCATGGGTTCAATTCCCACCTGCCCCCGAGGAGACCACATAGTGTGGCAGACCTCTCCTGACCCGCCTGCTGCTCCCCTCAGCAGTGGACTTCTTCGATCTGCCTGTTCTGCTCCACACTCTGGTGAATTCTCTCACCCTCCGCATCTCTGACCTGTACCCCAGTTCTATATGAATAAATAAATAAATCTTAAAAAAAATTTAAAAAATTAAAAAAAAAAGGAAGGTCTGTCTGAACCAGATGTGATGGCTTCCTGCATGCTATTCCATCATTGTAAGAAGCTGTGTAAAACACTCAGTCCTCTTGTGTTAAACACATGCACACTCACAACACAGATAAAAAAAGTCAAGGCTAAAATTACAGTCCCTGTTCTCAAATCCTTAAGAAAGTTAAATCTTTAACTACAGTAAAAGCAGTACTATCTGTAAGAGAGGCTTTTCTAAGTCTACATAGAATGTAGAAAAATTCACCAAGATAGAATATTTGAACCGACACAGTAGGAATAAGTAGAGGAATTTATCATCTTAAGAAGCATCTGCTCTAAAGGACAGTGCTAATCAGTGAGAAATGCGAGGCTATCTCAGGGCATATCTATACTCAGGGAGACTAAACATTTTCCTAAGCTGTTTTTCATTTGCTCAGACTCTACTAGTGATATTAATGATAATACCTTGACTCAGAAATGGTTCCCCAATTGACTATTTAACTCTAGTCACCTGAAGGAGACTATGAGATCTTCAGGCTGGCTAATAAAAGTCCTATTTGTTAGATGGATTACCCAACTCATCATGAATATGTGCCTGGAACTGTGTTAGTGGCAAGGAGTAAACAACTAACTAAACCATGAACCTACTGTGTTGATTTTACACCTGCAAAAATGATAAGCAATTCTACCTATTGTTTATAAGCAATTCTGCATGGAAAGTACTTTGGGATGACAGAATGAGTATGCATTAGATTATAGTGAGATTTGTAAGACTTGTTAAGAGATCTGGAAAATGTGTACATTTATCATTAATTATTGTTTCAATAATCATGATTATGAACATGTAATATTGAGTTAAATTTTCTACTCTGCCCTTTACTGTGTGGCCTTTACAATTTTAT
This sequence comes from Condylura cristata, assembly GCF_000260355.1. NCBI lineage: Eukaryota > Metazoa > Chordata > Mammalia > Eulipotyphla > Talpidae > Condylura > Condylura cristata. The sequence continues at coordinate 8,150,499 of NW_004567123.1, forward strand.
TTAGTATTGCTAAGAGTCAGTTTCCTCATCCATAAAATAGGAAGGATTACCACACAGGGTTATTGTGGTAATTAAATGAGATCATCCAAGTGAGATGTTAGGCAAAGGTGGCCCCTAAATATATATAAATATATACACATTTAGATACAAAAAATATACATTTGTGTATGTGAAAGTGAAAGATTAAGTTCATTTATTTTTGAAATCCTGCTAACCTTGGGATCAATGTTAGGCAGGCCAAAAAAAGTGTCACTGTTATTTGTAATTTAATTGAATGCCACACTATTTTTGATACTCAAAGTTAAATCTGTTGTCTTCAATATTGAGAATTATGAAGTAAGATTTGGATAAATCTCTATCTCTTTCTCTCTCTCTCTCTCTCTGACACACACACACAGAAACTGCTGTGTATAATGATGATGTTTCATGTTTCACTTAGTTCAGGGCTCTCTATGCTCCTGGGTAAACCAACTGCTTTACAGTTTTACGAGTAAGAAATGGTGAAGAGGCCAATTACATTCCTGCTATAACCACCTCATGGAAATTATTTAATTGGAATTTAATAAATCTACTAATACATTCCAGAGTACACATGTATCCCCACCCCCTAAGGAAAACCATTAGCTGACTGTATTTAGAAAACAGGGAATAGATTGTCTTTTTTCCTTTGCCTCCTGAAGAGAAAGGGATTATTTGGGGGTTCACTCACTACTGGCACAGGGCCATTTCCTGCCTCTAGACAGAAAGGTTTAAATGAAAAAAAAAATAAAGTCACAATTCTCTACAATTCTCTGAGGACATCCAATAACTTATAAGAAAAGAACATTTTGATGAATTAGTACAAATTGATCAGAAACATATGGATCCTATTTCTTGAGTTTAAATTTGTCAAGAGAAAAACTTTTCAGAAAAATGAACTTTATAGATGTCCCTGAACCCAGGGGAAACACATATGATATTATTACTCAACTTAATACATTCCTAAGTTGCCCTATGCTTCACTCAGTGCACTCAGGTCATTTGTAGCTCAATTTGTACTGTCAAACACACAGCCCATCATGTTCTAATTGTTTTCAGAGTAAAATTCTCGTCAGCATAAGACATTAAGGTGGTCAGTATTTTCAGCAGTGAATTCAGAATAGTGGTTTATTTTCTCATCCCTTAAATAAAGTTAATTTTGTTCATGGCACGAGATGCTGAAAATATTAGGGTGACACATATCGGCACATCCAGCAATCAGTGCATAGATGGGTGGTGTAAACACTCCCTGAAGGCAATAGGGCATCAATCAAAATTTCAGCTCTTGCACTCATGCTAAATGGTGCCCTCATGCCCAAGGAGAACTAATTTGTTTCATATGCCTGAGTACTTATTTCTCAAAAGGTTTTTCAGAAATCAATATAATTATACAAGATACAAGAGATAGCCTTTGGCTTCATTTTACAAACGATGACAATAATTACTCAACAATGATTCAGTTGTATACATTGCTGACTTTTAAAGTTTATTGAATATAGCTTATGCATGACAGCATGTGAGAACGGATCCAGTCACAATGGTGGATGCATATTGGAAATACATGAAAATTAGAGCAAAAGGAGCCTACTATGTGTTGAGGTGCCACAGAAAGCTGATTAGTATCTCCCATACATAGTCAAACTTATTCTGTAAAATTCTTTAGGAAGGCTCTATATTGAAACCTGACATACATTTCAATAAGTGTAACATGTATTGCCCCCTTAGATTTAGGAGAGATTGCTGGTGTTTTTTAAGTTTTCATTGAGCAAAAGATACAGCTTTTGATAGTATCTTAGAACAAGCTCAGAGAAGCAAAAACCACAGTCTTTATGTGCATTCATGGAGTCATCATTATACCAGTCCAGAAATAAGCTGAGACTTAAGAACATTGAGATAATTAGGAAAGTGAATTCAGGTCTTCTCTCATGCAAATGTTTATTATTAAACTGAAAATAAACATTTAAAATATTTTTAAGGAGTGCACATAACAAAACTAAATGTACAGGCAGCACCTCTACCACTGGACATAATTTGTCTCGATGATCAGTATGTCACAGACCAGGATACTGCAAACCTATCACAAACCAAATCGAAAACCAATAGCGCAGAAGCCACTAGAAGCTGTCACTGAGATTTTGTCTGAGGTTTTCTTACCAGAGATTGTGGTATAATTACACTATTGTGACCAGAGTTTGCCAACTTTGCTTTATTACACATCCGGGTATCTACAAACTTTTCACTATCTTTCTATTCTCACTTGGTGAAAATGAATTGTCTCTTGACTAAGATTGGAGCTCCCTAATGTGATTCAAGACGTTAAGCTTACTGTTACACCCTCAAGTTCCCATGTGATGGACGTTGTAAGGCATCTATGAATATAAATTTTAGATCTGATTGAGATAAGACATGTTAGTGAGTCTGCCACTGTACTCATAAGTCGGTTTCTCAATTCAGCTTTGATCCATAACTAAGCTGAGCTGTATTTTCTCAGGGCAAGGCACCTGTGAGGGTTTCCAGCATGTTTTCTCTTGAAGAGCCAAGGGATTACAGAAGTGATGATCTACTAGTGAGTAGCAGTATCATTATCAATGTTTCCATAGTTAGGTTTGTATAGAGGCCATCCCTATGCCCAGATGTGTTAGGAGAAACAAGGAGAGGGCTGTAGCCCTCTCATAGCTTTCATCTAAAAGAGGTTCCTGGCAGGAAACACTGTCTTTAAAGGCAAATTATTTAGTGCAACTACATTGAGACTGGACCTTCTTATTTTCTTCACTGAGCTGACCTAAATGGCTGTGGCAAACCTGCTGATTTTTCATTCATTCATGGCAACACGTGTATCCTGCGCAATGGAAGACAAGCCATGGGCTGCTTTTCCTCCCTAACCTCCCTAAGAAGAAAGGCACAAGCTTCCAGCTCATGAAAATGCCCCCTAGAACGTCCTTCAGGGGGATCTTAGTGCCATTTTTATCTGTGTCAGATGTAGATCCAAACACATGCTCTATTTATAAAAATGTCACATCAGTTTGATAATCAGCAGATTTAATTTCACAGGGAGTTTTAAAGGTTTCAAAACTACCATTTAATCTAGATCATTTTCATGTACAGAAAAGTAACATGTTAGCTTCTTCACTCACCCTAAATGGGTCAAGGTGGTTAATATTGACTCTAGAGTTGCACACCTATGGAATTTGTGGATCGTCTTCACAGCACTCAGGTAGCATATGCAAACGCTGCTTGTTCTTTGGTATGCCAACTAAATCCTCTGGAGAATAAGAGAACAAAACTTTCTAGTTGGCCTGACTGTGCTGTGGTGACCTGTGCAAAGACATGCCCATGGCCGGGACTGAGCAAGGGTGGGATTGCTTCAGAAGATATGAATGACAATGAACTGTGGAACTGATGGTCCAGGACCCAACATCTCCATTTGCAGATGAGATCAGAGAGATGAAATTAACTGACCAAGTTTAGACAAGACGGTAGGAGAATCTAATTAGAACACAAATTTTGTGACTTTTAATCCAATGTTCCAATCTTTACAACAAGCTTCCCTTTCGTGGTAATAATAGCCAGTGGTAAACTGTGTCCTACTTTCTCATATCTAAATTCCGGGAGCCCTAATTCTGGTTCCGAGGAATGTAGGAGAGTATTCAATCTAAAGTTACAGTGGCCCCATCGATAGAATCCTGCAGGTTCAGAAACCGTCCCACAGAAATGACCTTCTAACCATACTTTGTAAAGAAATGCATTCTCTTTCAAACACAGTCCCAAACCTAGGAATATCCAGATCACATCATTTGAGCATTTTTTTTAAGATTTATTTATTTATGCATACAGGAAGTGGGGTACAGCTCAGAGGTATAGGGGTATGAGAGGATTCACTAGAGACAGAGTGGGGAGTAGAACAGGCTGGTTAACTGAAATACACTGCTAATGGGGGCAGCAAGAGAGCCAGGAGAGGTCTGCCTTGTTATGTGGGTCACCTCCATGCCCAGGGATCAAACTCAAGTTGCAGTGGCTGGAGACAGTTCCACAACAATGCACTTTAAGCCACTGCACCACCAGGGAGGCCCCTGAGCAAATATTTGCTACCCTCTCTAAGAATTGTGCATTAAAGTATTAATTGTAGAAAGTCTCCACTTCACTGGTATAGTCTGGGTTTCTACCCAATACTGAATTCCATTAAAACTGACATATTCATTACCACCAGGTTACAGTGAAGGAGGAGGGAGGTAAAGCAATCAGAAAATAAATGGGAAAAATGCACTTTTGATTTGCTCCTTTCATAAAAGTAAATATTGCAAGATTGACTTTTTAAAAGAGCTCTTACTCAAATTACATATGAGAAAAATGGCTAAGTATTTTCCCCAATCCTTCATGTTGGAAAAACCTGAAGTATCCACAAGGGGTGGCCCAATGTAGTAGGGGTCTGTGAAAGGGAAAAAAAAATAACTATTTAAAGCCTATAGCTTTGGGGAGAATAAACTATTCTCCAAATTCTCAAACATCCTTTTTCCCTAGTTGAGCTAAACTAGCTTGAGTTGTTCAAGTTAAAAGTGAAAGATTGGGGCTCTCCCTGGTGGCGCAATGGATTAAAGCACCACATTATGAAGCTCTCCGAAGCCGCTGCAGCACAAGTTCGATCCCCAGCCACAGAGCACCACAGGGCACAGCAGACCTCTCCGGACCTGCTCGCTGCTACTCTCAGCAGTGTACTTGTCAGTCTGCCTGTTCTGCTCCCCACTCTGTCTCTGGTGAATCCTCTCACTCACCACACTTCTGACCTGCACTCCAGTTCTGTAAGCATAAATAATTTTTAAAAAGAGAGAGATATTATATTATTGGCAAAATATACCGTAACTTACCATATACCACAGTAGATTCTTCACTCAATGTAAAAGGATGAGCTCTAGACTTACCTATCCAACAACTGACAAAGCACCTTCCCAAAGCAAAAAATACCTGGTAACATGGCAGCTGAAAGCCCCAGTGTCCTATACCTGCCACTAAAGTAGGGAAAGAGAGAAGAGAAACCAGAGAAGACTGGGAGAGAACTCAGGATATGGACGGGCAAGGAGAGGGGAGCAGAGAGCCTGGTTGTTGCCAGCCTTACAGGACCCCCTGCCTGCTGGCCTGCCAATGTCTACTGGCTCCCTGCTTCAGTGTAACAGGCCTGTTGAATCTACCTTAGGCTTCAAGATCCTTGACCATTTGCCTGAACCTTGATCATTTGCCTGCCCATCCTGCACAGCTTGCATGACACTCTATGTGAACTGTATGTGGTTATGAGCTGGATATGAAGGGTACTGAAACATAATTGGCACCTCTCCATGAGCCCGGGGTTTGCATTCAATCTTCCTCTATATTGCAATCTATCTAAAATTAATGGGTATGTAATGGGTATCATGCTGGTTAAAGATGAGTAACAGAGGAAGACATGTGTTGATAGATCAGAGAAATCAATAAGCTACCCTAAACTACATGGACTGTCGGTATCATTAGGGACCTAGTTATCACTAGGGCAGCCTAAAGCCTCGATTACCTAGTCATACCTTGCTGGGAGAAATTATATATATATATATATATATATATATATATATATATATATATATATATATATGTATATATTAGATTTTAAGGAGCTCTCCATACAGAGTAAGACAGAGAGAGGTGCAAAGACAACCTTATCTTAGTACCTAAAGGTGTCTGGTTAAATCATCCCCACCCTAGGCATGCAGGCTAACTGGCAGTGTGCTCTCTAACAAACAGCCAAGTTTATATTACCCCATCTGTGATGCTTACTGGTGGAAACAGGGTCACAAAGCATGGTGGGAACCACAAGGGGTTCTAATTTCTGGCTCCAGAACTCAGGGATGCTGGTAGTGAATATATTCAAAAGCAGTTATTTGGCTAGCTGTGGCAAACCAATGTGGACACTAAGCACTTAAAAGTTCACTTAAAAGAAAAGGCAGAACCTTCCCCAGAGTGAGACTTTCATTTCAACACTGGAGATTTAGGTTCATAAAATAAGGAGAGAAAACTCACTTCCGGCCACCCTTGTAACTGCTTATCAAAAGAAAAGCAGTAAAGATAGGCCAGGAACGTACTGTCTCTAAGTGTGTGTGTGAAAGACAGTGAAGAGAAGACAGAAGAAGGGAAGGGAAGGAGAGAGGGAGGAAGCTAGGAGGAAGAAAGAAAGCAAACTGCAAGACACGAGGACAATTTCTGAAGAGCAAAGGCGTATGTCAAAGTCTGGGAATAATTTCCTTCAATTCTGTTCAGTTGACGAGCATCTGACTTCCACCTGAAAATTATGTTTGCCCCATTCAAAATATGCGCTTTTGTAATAGGAGATGAACCTGTTTCCATAACCACATTCTTACACAGAATGTGAATAGTGTACGATAATGTTTATTTCACCAAACTCATATTTTAATCTTATATTGCAGCATAAACTAAGGTCAGCATTGACACTCAGACAATGTTTGTATACAAAAAAAAAAATAATCCCCAGTGAGAACACCAAGCTAGTCATCTGCTCCTTCCAGTTCTCTGAATGTCGGCTATATCTAGTGTTGTGCAAAACTGAAAAATGGTACATCATGTGTTTGGTGTTTCTATAAATAGTTTGTCCACAGGAATTGTAGCTCGGTATGAAGGATATAATTTTCCTATCAGAAATGTAAGTATCATTACATGTTTCACTTAAGTCCCCTTTTTGAGAACCACAGAGATTCTATGGCACTTCGTGTCAGTGACATAAGGCAGGACCTGCATAAGGTTTTTTTTTTTGGTGATCCATAATGTGATTCTGAAATAAAAGTGACAAACAATTTTTAACACTGCATATGTTCAAAGACCTCTGCCAAGAAGAGAAGAAATAGTCTTTGTACTACAAGCAAAAGTGGTATAGGTCCTTTATGGGCCTTAGTGAGGCACCACGTGGCCGGAACCCTGACCATGTCAAATCAGTGTGAGAACTGAATGGTAGACTTTGAGGAGACTGAAGCACCATTTCTCACTGTATTCCCATTTCTCTATTCTGGGATAGAGAAATCTGTTGTCTTCTTTGAATACTTTGTCAGTTGTGTCTGAATGTTCAAAGTTGGGGGTTAAAATTGAAACTGCTTCCATACCATAGAAACCAGTGTCTTCCCAATGGTACCCCTGAGCTCGATTGTTCTCCAACTACCATCAGTCGACCTTGAGGGCTGGACCATGCTGAGTGTGGTCTGGGACACTGACAAGCAACGTGAGGCAGAGCTGGTTATCTGTCTCAGCGCAAGGCTGCCACACTTACACAGCACCCTGTGATGCCCTCTCACATCTGCAGGCACGCTACTTAGCATGACAAATAGCAACACCACAGGTGTCGTGTTTCCCTCAGAAGACACAAAGTCATGAATTTAAATGACAAGGAGATGATATTTAACATTTTGAACAACAATCTGTTTGTTCTAAAAGCACAGTTAAAAAATATGATATATCAGGCAAAGGCCCAAACTCTGCATGCAATGAGAGAAAATGTCTACCTTCCTCCTACACAGAAAGTGATTTGGTTTTGGATATGCAAAGCTGTGATTCTTTACTGCCAGTGATATCAAAGTCAAACCAGCTGACTAATAATGGTGTTGAAAGCAACCAAATTTCTCTTTATTGAATTACTCCCCGCCAGTTCAGCAAGGAGAGTGAGGCTGGTGGTGTTTGTTTATTGAGGAGGTATATGGGGGAGATTAATAAATTCCCATGGAGTAGATGACTGAAAATGTTTTATGGGAAATGCCATCCTCAAGGGTCTGCATAGATACACATAAGGTTGGCCCCAGGTGACTGGCCATTCGCTAGACAGCTTTAGTCAGAGTGCCTCAAAATGTTAGGCCTCTGCCCATTTATCTCCTGTTTTATAGTTAAGGAGTGGGAACCCAGGTCTGGGTCATGTTACTACTGAAAACTAATTAGTATTTTAGGGTCTTTATGTATAATGTACCCAGGAAATCATACTTTCCATCTCAGAATCTTCACCTTAGATAACTTGAACCCCACTAATAAGAACTGAGCTGGATGATTGTTCCTGTAAGATTTTTTAAATCACTGAATGTGCCCTCCACAATAGGAAAATATCTCATAGTATCACACCCTTTGTAGCTTTCAGGGATGAAAGATACTGTTCTATTTTGTATGGGAAAACATTACAACTATATACACTCCAGAGAACAATAGCCAAATGCCATGAGTCCCTGAGGTAGAACAATGGAACAGACTCTATAAAAACATTTCTTAGGCTAACTTCCAGATATGAAAGGTGTGCTTACAAGTTTTGGAGTGGGGAAGTCACTATTTCATAAGGAATGGTATTTTTAGATGGCATGAAAAATGAAGAATGCATGAAACTGCAGAAGGAAACGAGGAACAGCCTCCCTGACTTAGGAATCTGGACTGCATTTCCGTACTCATTTCCATAACGGCTCCTTATTTTCCTTTCTTGTTGCTACAATAAAATTCAAACTGAGAAAAATAGGTGCTAACAGAAAGATGATCATGTCACATGTTATCAGATTTTTAGAGCCAACTCTGATATTTTTTACCATTCGTTTTCTGAACTCAGATGCTGCTAGTTCTTCCGTTAGCTGAAAATGACAGTGGGTAATCATTATCTCTTGCCACCTCATGTTTGATGCCTGGGTGTCCCTGTTACATACCTAATCACTTCAGTCATGATATCTATTTCTTTGAATTTCTATTCTGTGTTGTGAGATAATTCATTGCTCTCATCTTCACAAAGCAATAATTTAATTCTCAGTAGTGAATATCTTTTTTGTTTTCCATTTTTCAATCAGAAGTCATTATATATTTTAGTTCTGGTAATTCATTTTTGTGCCCCAATTATATCCTCTTGAGGGGGCTTCTTCCTTTTTTCATTAAAGTGCTGCACCATCTCTCCCACTAGAGTCATTTCAATCAGAACCAACTGTATTATTTGTTCAGCTGGGCTGGCTCCCTTCAATCTCATAGTTCCCTTAAGGATGTAGTGACAACAGCACCTTCACAGTCCAGTCTCTGGATGAATGACTGAAGTGGTGGAGGCTGCCAGAACATATTTTTCCTCATCCTTCCATTGTGTCCAATTCTTCCTGCCTGATTTCTTTCTTTTTTTTTTTTTTTTTTTTTGAATAGGAAATAGTAGGAATAGTATTAGTAGGAACAGTATTCAGTCACAATAGCTGTATGCACTTTGTATGACTAAATAGAATCAAATCAACTATTTTTTTAAAGTCTCCATTCCTAATCATTTAGATAACAGAGAGTAATTAAAGTCATGAAATGAGAAGCCTCTTTAATCATGTAAAGACATATACATATAACATCGGCCAGAAATCATGAAGACTTAACTGTGGAATCACTTCTCTGATTTAGGGAGATATGACCACTGATGGCAGACTCACATCACATGGGTTCCCACACTTTTTAAAGGAAAATTTCAAGGAAACTAACCAAATCCCAAAAGCAACTCTGCCTTCCCACACTCAACCGTGGTTTTACCACAAAGCAGTCTGCTTAACCCAGGAATAGGCAGATGCAGTCTTAACCAGGCAATGAAAAACAATTAAACAAGTGAATGCTCGAAGACAATAATATACAATGATAATAATGATAATAATGAAACAGAGATATAGGCGAAGTGGAAAGAAAAGTTGAGAAGGAAAATGGACTCTGCTTCTTTTTAGTCTGTAGGCACTCATGAGATCCTGTTCTACTTTCAGTGCTTGAAGTTCGATTCTGTTTTACATTGTTCACTTACATAATGTAGCCTCCTTTATATAATCTAGCTTGATTATATTTCTAGCAACCAATCTCAAAGTAAAACCCAAACCTAAGTTAAGGTTATTAATAATCTGGCGAAATTTATCATGTCTTCCTTCTTTCCTGACATTGTGGTTCAAATAGCCAGTCATCTGTTTGCAATACTCAAATATATCTAAATTCATCTCAACCACATCATCATGTTTTCTTTCTTTTTCATATAAACATACTTCTCTATCAATTTTCTCAGTAAAGAAGACATCAAGATTTACCCAGGTACGCAGGTCAAAAACTTAGTTGTTATTTTTGATTATTGTATTTTCTTCATAAAGCACATCTAATTTACTACAGTGATAGTTATTACTACTATTGATAGATATCCAGTTGTTTCCATTCTGAGGATATGAAAGGATTTCATTTCCTTGTCCCCTGGGTGCCTAACGACAAATAATGAAATGTGAGGAAAAGTTCTATGCAAAATTCCAATTGAGTCATTGCTCAATTGTTTTTCACCATCATGTAATAGTTAATAACTCACAGGGTAGAGTATCTTTCATGAGGGTCCTGACCAGCTAGAGTCCTCTACTGAGTCCAATGATACAGCATGGATAGAAAATAAACCTTTTCAGCTTTACCGTACTGTGTTTTGGGTACAATTTGTAATTACAGCATAAACCTGTCTACTCTAAGGGGTAACAATGCTTACCCTTGTTGACTTTAGTGTCAAAATTCTATACCAGATGCTGTGACCACTTCCTTTCCCACCATCACTGTATTCCAAAGTAACCTCATCTTTTCTCTGAATTTACAACACAAGTTTCCTAATCAGTCTTTCCTTTTTGCCTCAGACCACTCTCAATTCATTTCTCTAAACAGCAGCCAGACTTTTTTTTTTCTTTAAGTTGAATCTGATATCACCACTCCTCACTCCAAACTCTCAAGAACTTTCCATTAAACTTAGAATACAAATCAAAGCCTTTCCGTTAACCACAGTGTCTATGCTCTGACCCCCCCCCCTTAGTCTAAATTTTTCTCCTACTATTCTTCTACTCTTTTATCTCTTCTGCTACAACTGCATGGTCTCTGTTACCATTGTTAGTAAACAGTAAAGGAGTCCCCTCAGGGCTTCTTTCACTATTCACTTCGTTTGCAATATTCTACCTAAGACCACTGTGTGGCATGATTTTTCTTCCTCCCATCATATACTTTATTTGTCCCAAGACAACTACATTAGCTAAAACTACTACATCACTCCATCATTCATTATGCAGTTATGCTGTTTTATTTTGTAAAGTACTCTTTGAATTTTATTTTTTAATTTGTGTTTCCCTCTCCCCAGACTATGAAAATCATTAAGAAAGGATTTTGTTTTTCAGTTTTCTGTCTCTGGTATCCAGAAAAGTGCCTAGTGCTTATTGGAATTCACTAAGTAATTATCAAGTAAGCAAATTAATGAACAAATAGCCTCAACTACCAGGGTATCAAAACAATACTGCATTGAAGAGAAAATTGAGTAAGAAATAATAGCTTTTCATAGTTTTTTAAAGGAAAGAAAAATAAATCAAAATGTTGATAATCAATATATAGCTTTTACAGATGTCCTACCATTTAAAAATCTTTATTATGTAAAAATTAACTTATTAAAATGGTTTGAATTAGCCAATGTATCTTGAAACCAGAAAGCTTTCAAAAGAGACTCCACACTGGATACTTATCACAAACCATTAAGTATCCTTATGTCTCAATGAGGATTATCTAAATTTTCTACAAGGACCCCAAGAAACAAGCAAGAGGGTTATGAAAGCAAGAACAGACACAGGAACACAATAAAGAATTCAGGACAAAACCTATAAAGTAGGAACCACTAAGGCTAACAAATTTTTGAAGTTTACTTTTTGAATAGTTCAAAGAGAAGCCCTCAGGGTTATTTTAGTAGATATGATGGATTTACACCCAAAAATGCCAGCTCTGTTATCAACTTTTATACATGAAACAAAATTTCTGCAAAGCAGATGGTCCAAGTAAAGGGTATTTACTATTACAAGAGATAGTTTAGCTATACCTGCTTTCAAAGAGACTGAAATTCTCTCCCTGGTTTCAGAAACAGTGCAAGGAGGAATGACTGTCAGAATCAGAAGAACTGAATCAAATTGCTGGGTCTGTGACCCTGAAGTTTTAAATATATCACTTAACCTTTTATCTGGATATGAATAGGGATACACATGACCTGTTCTACGCATTTCATAAGATTGCTATGAAAATAAAAATATTATATATCCAAGATTTGCTTTGTAGCTTTTAAACAAATTCAAATGCATTTTATTCTGCTTCTTTTTCAAAACAAGAGTAAAAGAACATACAGCAAAATAGACATGCTTATCCATGTGGTTTTTACTTTAATTTGAACTTAATGTCCATCCATGTTTAAGAGATGTTACAATTTAGTAATCCTAAGAAAGTGTGGGATCTCCAGTGATATGGTCCCCTTGTTCTGAGAGATACTATCCTGGTGCCTAGAGTTCCTGCTTCTCAGCAGAATATAGGGGTCACTCAGGAGGCTTCTACCCAAGGGCCAAAATCCTGGTATGAGGAATATCCAGGCAAGCCAGTTATCTGCTGGAAACAGCAGCAGTTAAGAGAGAAGAGGACTTGAATAGCAGGAATAATGGTGCCCCTGAGGCAATAGCTCTTGGTCACTCCACAGGAGCTCACTATACCATCTCCAGGCCTGAATGTCCCCTACACTTTGCCCTCCTTTGTACTCAATGCTAATCAATAAGAGATTGTCTTTGGGTGGGGCACACATTACTTTGACTATAGCCCTTCTAGGCTGTCATCCCACATAGATTTTGAGTAAACTTCCCCTATCCTGTATACACCATTTCCAACACTGCAGCCCCAAAGGTGGTAAGAGACTGATACTATATTTCATTTAAGACATAGGAACACTAAGAAAGCTATTTTTTATTAGGTAACTACCATCACCTGTTTGTGTACTCAAACATTTCCAAACAATCAGTTTACTAGCCACAGAGAAAGCCAAATTCATGGCTAATCACATAATAATTTTTTTATAGCATTCATGTGAATATTGGAGAAGACAAAACAAGAAAAATGTACAAGCTTGTACATTGTATGAAATCCATTTGCTCTTATAATACATAAATTGCCAAGATCTGAACTCTAAGTCTCCATATATTTCTTGCTGTTGTGTTGCTTTACTTGAGAAAGTTTTCTCCTCAATAAATACAACCCAAGATTTTTTTTTCAAAAAAGCAGAATATGGTGTGTTATGCATACCTTGATGGAAGCATTAATTATCATTAAAAAACACTGATCAGGATGATTTAGCTATCAATTATACAAGTCTACTCCAAACTCACAATCAGAAGCTATTTTATGGAAATGATTAAAAATAAAAATGTCAGTTTACAAAAATTAACTGTATACCAGAAATCACCTGTCAACAAAGATAATTTAATATTTTATGGAAAATAACAAGACTAAACCCTACTATTAATGAAATCCACTCTATTCTCTTTTACACATAAAGCCCATATTATCTAAAGATATGAAAATTATCATAGGTAAATGAAACAGAACACTCTGCTCCTTTATCATGAAAACCAACCAATAAAATCCCTTTAGTCAATTAATTACAAGAAAATATTTAGTAACCCAAGTAATCAAAATGGAGAAATGTCAGCTAGCTTTGGCTCAATGACTTGATCTACTTGATATTCAGAAATCAATTTATCAGTGTTTTTCGAAATTCAGATCAAACTGTACCATCTTTAATGTTTGCTGAATTGTGTTGTTCCCCTACCTCGTGATGATTCTTGGCCAGCCACTCCTTAATGGTGCTGAGGGCAATGATTGCAGCAGGTTCATTTGGGAAACCTAAGTAAAGAGCAGAATAAAACAAATTAACAAACCCAAAGGGGTGAACAACCCAGAGAAATAAAGCATGGCATGGTTCTGGATTTTTCTTTCTTGAACAGGATGTAATCCAATCAAATTAGTAAGGCCTGAGCAAGATAAGTCTTGGTGAAGTACAGAAGTATGTGAAACCTGTGTTCCTACACATAGAGCAACAAACAGACTTGTCTTCTACCCCTCCACAGCTACAAAGCTATGAATGACTTAAATGCCTCCACAATTTTACAACAATATCAATTAAAATATACTTACATTTGTTTAATAGCTTTCAAAATACTTTGTCTTTTAACTTATGTTCTTTTATTTATTTTGCAGAAGAACTGGGGTGTAGATCAGAGGTGCAGGGAATGAAAGGATTCACCAGAGACAAAGCAGGGAGCTGAACAGACAGACTGACTGATATACATAGCTGAGGGGAGCAGCGGGTAAGACAGCAGAGGTCTGCTGTGCCTTATGTGGGTTAGCAACCTGGCCGGGGATCAAACTTAGGCCATGGCAGTGACAGTGCTGAGATTTAACCCCAAGCCACTAGGGAGGCCCCAAAGTACTTAAAATAATCTTCTGATAAGAGGTGGTCAGATTAAACCTTACTACCCTTGTGTATCAACCAAATAAACTTGACACAGAGAGAACATATGGCCAACTCAGGTTACAGGTCAGCAGTGTTCTATCAGTGAGATAACACAAGGCAGGGAAAACTACTTGCCAAATTATCAATAACAGTAAAAACTATTATCAGAATTCAAAGAAGGCATTGCCTACATTGTTTAGGGTCATTAGCCATTTTCTTGGGGGAGTTTGGAATTGAGAAAACATAATGGACTTGATTTTGTAATGTGGCTCAGTTTAGAATGAAAGGAAGTGTGACTCAGTTATACCATGTTGAGGGTGCATGAGCACACACACTCAATTTCTAAAACTCATCCAGAATGACTGAGGTTATATAAACCAAACATTCCTGAACTTGCAGAATCATCACATTCTGCCAAAGAGATAAAAAAAAAAAAAGTGAAAGGATAACCTTCTAAGTTATATATTTACGGAGAAGAGAAAAGAGATTAAAGTGACTGTACTCATGAAATTGCTCTCTTCAAGCTCACCACTGGCTTCCTAATCACCAAATCACAGTCTTTCGGTCAGTCTTCAACCTTTCTGTTACTAGATGTGCTTCACTGGTTTCATATTTCTTTTTATTTCATTTTTAAATTTTTATTTATCTATATATTTTACAACATTTTTGTTTTGTACATTTGTTTTCATTTTGGTTGTAATCCTTGTAGACTTCCCATCACCACTTCACCCATGTGCCATCACCACAGTTCCGTGTGCTCTCCCCATCCCAGTTTTGATCCTACTCCCCTCTCCTCCCCCAAAGATTGTCTCTGGTTTATAGCTGTTAGTTGATGTTCATTTTTACTTCATTAAAATTACTAAATTATATATATATATATATATATATATATATATATATACACACACACACACATATATGTACACACACACACACACTTCCCCCCCCCCAATCCTGTACACTCCAGCTATGAGTGAAACCAACCAGCATTTTTCTTTTTGTTTCTGGCTTGACCTTGATCTTTCCAGTCCCATCCATGTTGCTGCAAATGGCATATCTTTTTTTGATTGCTGAGTATTCCACTATATATATATCACATTTTGTTAATCCAGTCATCTAATTTTAGGTATTTGGGTTGGGCTCAGTCCACATTTCAACATCTTCTACCTCCTGGATTTTGGTCTGTTTTTAAGTTTACTTTTTATTGTTTTAAAATATATAATTTAGTGGATTTTTAATGAGTACATAAAGTTTTGCAACCATTCCCACTGAATCAAAAATATTTTCATCATCCCCAAAGAAACTGTAAACATAATTAGTAATTCCCTAGATGTTTCCTGCTCCCATCCCTTCACAAGTAACAGTCTACTTTCTGTCTCTATAAATGTGTAGATTATCCTGGATTTTTCAACATACTTTCTTCCATGTCTCCTCCTAGCAGTTTGACATCTCCTGGCTCCTTTTTCAGGGAGCATCCATTAGATATATTATTCCCTACATCCTAAACTTAATTATCTTCTTCCTCTTCATTTTAGCAAGCTGCAACATGGCTGGGAGGCTGTCTCTTAGTCAGGAGCTCTAATTGTGGCATTGTCTGTTCAATGAAGAGAGAACTGGTGCTCAATGGAAACATCTGAGACTTAAGGGACCTACTTTTATTGGGACAAATACATAGGACACTCATTCATACTGATGATTTAAAATTTTGTAGGTCTTCAGGAAAAAGGTGTTAGAGAAAAGAACTATGAAATTGGATATATTTGTATCCATTTCCAAGAATAAATTTGCTTTGCCAATTAGGTTCCTACAGCCTTTGCTAGAAAGTAGATTACAAAAGGAGACAAAATTAAGCAGTACCAAACACCACTTGGCCTCTGTCATGAGAAACACTGTCATATGAAAAAAGTGTCCAAGTTGTAGAAATCTTGTAAATTCACCTATGACAGCTGAAGTTGTGGAATTTCTTTTGAAAATTGTCATCACATTCACTTTCCTTAAAGGAATTCCTCAAAATGTAATATCCTTGAAATTAGAGGAAAAAATTAAATCATTTAGCTAATTCATTAAGCTACTGGAAAAAACCTGCTATAGGGATATTTCTAATGAATCTCTGTCTTTAAAAGCCCAAAGTCTTAGGAAGGAAACAGACAAGTAGCAACCATGATATAGCATGATAAGTGAATGAGGGGTGTGGGAAGAAAAATGAAAAATCACTAAGCAAGAAACAGAATACTTTCCAGGCAGCAATAGAAAGTTTGGGAAAGAACTATGAGCTGATGAGCTGAGTAACTATTTTCCTAAGACGTTAACTATGAACATCAAGGGATTAATGGAAAATGGAAGGGGAAGTGAAGGGGAGAAGAAAGCAGATGAGATCCTCTGGGCTGCAAATTAAAAAGGCTAGAATGGGCACTTATGTTTAGGGGTTGACTGGAAGAGGCTTTTCAATCCCCTTCTTCTCAGACCTTAACATGTGTCTCTAGCTGGAGAGCTCCCTTTGTGCTCTAGAACCAGAAGCGCAACGTATATTCTACAAAATCTAACACTTTCTTCCTAGCTATTATCTATGACTTCACCTCTTTCCTGGTCATATTCATATTTTACTGCTTCCCCTGCAGGTAACTGAGTACTAAAGTTATTGTCTTTTTGAAATATTTTATGCCATCCCTTCCATTCCTTATTTTTTCATTGAAATCATTCAAGGTTTGATCAGCCTTTACCCTGACAATTGCTGTTGACTCATGGGGTACTTTTTGGCCTTTTATCCCTTCTCTAATCTAGCAAAAGCACCATTTTCAAGTGATTCTTTCTAAAATGTAGTATCATCACACCACAACCTTACACAAAACAATTATAGCCTTTGTTGACACACCAGTGCTGCAGAATAAATTCAGCTTTAGCTTGACATTAAATACCTCACAGCTACTCCAGGTTTGGTTTTAGTTTTTTTTTTTTTTTTTTTTCCCATTTTTCCCCTTGTAATTCTTCTCCAATTTTTAAATGTATTTAAGTAGTATGTAAATCATGAAATTATGGTGTTATAAAAATGTGATAAATAGTGTAATCATGTTTACTTGCAACTGCCATCAGCATTAACTTTTAGAAGTAGTAATTCCCCACACAGAAATGATACAACCTCTCATAGAACTATGGCAACTATAGGTATCAATTACTTGTGATGTCATGCTTGCTTTCTTATATTCATCAAAGCCTCTGATAATGAGTTATGGTCTTCAACTTCACTTCAAGGCTTGCCATTACCCTGGGTGATTCTGACATCCAAGAGGATATGACCCACTTAACACCTGGCCTGTTGATTCATTGACCTGATCATTTCTGACAAAAATCCGCCCTGTTAGGAAAACTTCCTCCCCCCAATTCACCCCCTGTAACTTGATGCAATGCTTGCATTCCAAAATTGCTAATTTAAGCAGCATGGTCTTACAAACTGTTTTCCCTTTAATTTGTTCCTTTACTTTCCAAGGAATGTTATTTATGGATTGAAAGCCTACTCTGTCCTCAAACCTCTCTTCAAATCAATGACATTTCTCCTCTGAATGGTCACACTTCTTCTATCTCCTGCTGCATCACTTTTAGCTTTCTCTACTCTGGCAAACTGACCTTCCTTCTGTTCTTTAAATACTTCATGTTCCCTTTTTGCCATCCTGCCATAAGACTTTGACTCATGCTCTTTTTTCTTCTTGAAATGACAAATCTTTCCTCTTTTTCCAGCTTAATTTAACTTTCATTTGCCCTTTGCTCAAAGATCACTTCTCTAGAGAATCCTGCTCTGACATTGATGACTCAATGTTTTGTGCCTTCATAACGCCATGTACCTTTCCCCTGCAGTACTCACAGTTGCACTTTTATATTTATTCATGTAAATATTTGATTCATAGTCTTAGAGTGAAATCCCTGAGGATTTAGAGTGATATCCCGAATATACCACATCTATTTTCACATTATCATAAAAGATAATTGAGAAAATATGTGCTTAATGAGTGAATGGATGGTGGGCTTGATGATCTATTGACAGCATGGGAAGGTTAACAACTGGGAGGACAAAAATGTTTAGTTCGGGTGGGAGGGCGAAGGGGTTATAAGACAATGTACATGCAGATCAATACATTCACATTATCCTAGTTCATCCCTGAGGGAAAACTACTGGGGAGATGTACATGAGAAGACACAATTAAAAGATGGGGGAATTTCCAAATAACCTTAAAAACATACATGCTTTCAGTGGGCATGTGTGTGTGTGTGTGTATTTAGTTGGCATATATATAAACACACACACAACTGAGATGATCAGAGTAAACAGCAATAGCACAATTCTTTGTTCACTAAATTCCAAGACCACCAAGAGTTACAAGAGCAATGACTATACAGGAGTGGATTTTAGCCCAGGGATGCATTTCTAACAGTAAGGCTGCCTCAGGAGGTCACAACCCTATTTTAGTCACCAGGTGACTTTTGTCTACAAAAGCAGAATGTCCACCCAGAGGAAGTTAGAAGACAAGCTTCAGATGAATCACTCAATTCGATGACATAGAAAATCTCTTCCAAGTATGAGGGTCAATGAGACTAAACAAGCCACTAATAACTCAGGGCCAGGTAGGCCATGTTGCCTGTGTATACACCCAGCTGTGCACATAAATATGTTACCTCTGGCATTTCAAAGCTTAATTCCTTATTCATTAGAATGGAATATTAAGAATAACCTTTCAGCAATTGTTAAAGTTGACAATGAAATATGATTTTTTAACTTTTGTATTGATTTTTTGCTAAAGTTTTATACACATACACATACATGTCCGCATTTTAAGCACCCAAAACAGTTGTCAGTCAATACCTATCCTCCAATATAACAGATACACTCTCATTTATTACTAGTTTCATATGTTTTCATATTTCATATACGTGGACATACTGTGTACACTCTTTCTATATTGAATAGATTGAAAATATTTCTAATTCAACATCCCTCCTGCCTAGTTTATCCATTGCATTACAGATAAGCATTCATTCCTTTTCTTGTAGTGTTGTGTATCATTGTATGAAAATCCCATAATTGAAAAACAATTTGGGCTATTACGACTACAGCTGCCGTGAATATTCTCACACATGTTTTCAGTGGACATCGTTGGACATAGCACCAATACTGTTGACATATAGTCAAGGAAATAGGACTCTTGGTTTATAGGTTATATAGACATTTGGTTCTGGTGTATTCTTCTGAACAGCTTCCAAAGTAATTTACACTCCCCAAAGAAGAAGAAACTATAAAGTAACATATTCATCTATTCATTTAGCTTGTTAGTGTGTTGGGGGAATACTTACAAATTATATTTTCTTAACTCCGTTTAAACCACCAAGGCTCCCTTCCAACTACTAACCAGGCCCGATACTGCTTAGATTCCAGGATCAGACAAGAATGGATGAGTTCAGGGTGGTATGCATTTCACAGGGAAACCATACATTGTACAAAAATGAAGGATGATATAATGAAAAAAAAAATACTACAATGCAAAATAAAATAAAGCCACTATGGTTAATCGACAATTAGATAAAAGGCTGGACAAACTGTCTCATTTGCCTGCTTTCCAGCTACAAAAGAGTGAGTAGTTAAGCCAAGAGAGGGGAAACTGTCAACAGAACATCAGATACATTTAAATGAGGGGAAAAGTGAAAAGTTTCATTTGCAATTTTTTTCATCCATGTCACATAATTTATTAGATAGACATTTTCCTCTCATCCAATTATTAAGCAGATAATTATTTTTTAATCAATGGCAAAAGAATACAACATTGAAAACTCACTGAAGGTCTATATTGCTACTGGATTGTTTGTTGAAATTGTGAAAGTATAGATTGTTTTCAACATGGTTAGAATGAGTCTGATTTTATCCTTTCCACAAAGAATTTTTCCGTCTTGATAGATTTCTTTTGCTGTTGTTCATAAATCCCCCAATATTTCTAATCTTTTCCATGGACTCTCATGTCAAAACTAATTTTTTTAATATAAAAGTGAAACATTCTATTAAAACTAGATATTTCACTAAAATTAAGATAAATATAACTTATTCTCCCAGTGAAACTGCCCTTTTTAAAGGAGGAAGCAATGGATCAGCTTTTATGTCATCCTTATCCTGAGGGTCTAGGTAAGCTACAGAATCCCATATCAGAACTACATACATACATGGAAATACTTTAAATTGACTATTTGTAAGAAGCTCATATGGCAAAAATGACTAAAATATCAAATTGAACATATGCCAGTATAAGACTTTAAAATAGTGAGTCTATTTACCATTTACTGTCTGCCCGGGGCCAATCTTCTCAACCTCCCCTAACTCAGTAGCCCAGTTTCTAAAATTTACCTTCATTTTAATTATGGATGCCTTTCTATTGGATGTAGCAAGAATACACTCTAGAGGTCAGCGCCTAAGTAAAGCTTGCAAAAAAAAAAAAAAAGTTTATAGACAGAACCATTTCATTTTCAGACTAGCAAATTCTGTCGTGATTACCTGATCCAAGGATTTCTCTACAGCAGGGCAGGAACTTGGTCCAAAGTATGATAAAATACTGGGCACTTTATGGACTCACAAGTCCCTACTTCTAGTGTGTATTACTTATAAAGTGGTTGCCATAATGACTAGTCCTCAGAGTGACTATAAGCATCAAATTGGTACAGAATTGCTGCTAATAAACAGAAGCAATCATTTAAAATTTCTTCCTTGAAAGCTATATATTAAATTCACATCCTCTGTAGAGCCCTCCCTCCCACTAATAAACCCAAATTTGTCACAAACATTTAAGTAAAATGAAAATATTACTCATTTACTAAGCACTGTATTTTCATCACTGATGAATATCTGATTCCCCTAAATGAGGGAATTTTCACTGGGTTTACTGAAATGTTGACATCTATTGAATTAGGATCAGCAACATTGACTTTGTGCAAAAAAATGTCGTGCTAGACTTGTTTTGAGTTTATAACACATGAATATCTTCCATCTTAGGACATTCTAATAAGTTAACCAAAGGGACAGAAAGCTATATATACATATATGCATATATGTGTGTGTTCGTGTGTATTTATGTGTGTGTATATATGTATGAGAGCAGGGAAATGGAGATGAAGTAGGAGATGAGTTGTGTTTTTCTCAAAAACAGCATTCCTCATCAATTCTCTTTGAACATGTGTCACACATGGGCAAATGTGTGAACACATCATGAGTGTGCACATACATACACATGTATGTATGCACACACACACCTGTGGATAGGAGTGATAGCAGGACACGGGGTGTGGGAGGCATGGAAAGTGTAGGGCAATGCAGTTATGCTTTTTTAATAATCTTTTGTGACGGCTTTCTCCAGTGCCCTCCCTTTAGACCTCTTTCCAAACCATAAAAGCAATTCTGATAGCACGATGAAATCAAATTACTTGAGAGAAATGAGCTGAAGGAGCTTCACTGTTAAGCAATTGCTAGAGCAGCCACTCAGACAATTCTGGCTAAAGGCTGAGTTTCACAAAAGATAAAACAGGTGAAGTAATAAGAGTGACACTAGCCCCTGCTACTGCAGTGAGCATGGCAACAGAATGCTAAAAAGGGTGTCACTGGCTTCCCTCAAGAGAGCAAAGGGCACCCGGCTAGGCAAGAATGACTCATCCACAGCTTGTTATTAAGATGGCGGAATCTTAGTCGCTGTTTTAAGGACAAGGCAGGATCCACTATAAGTACATGCGGGCATAATGGCATACCAATTATATCAATAAGCTGAACAACTACAATAGATGTTGACAAAATCCTACACACCTCACTACGTACCATGCTTGCACACCAACTTGAACTAAAAATGCCAGTAGCGGCAGCCTTTTACGGGGGATTCTCTCTGATAGCCAGAGCTCACTCTGCCCACGTGAAATTGTTATGAAATCAACAAGGATATTCAACAAACACTGGTTATTCAGAGTTTGTGGATCAATTTCCTCATTCTCGCAAGCTTCAATAGGACGACTCTGGGGTGTAAGCTTTAGGAAGTTGCCAGCGCTGCATAGTGAGGTTATGATCCAACTGTCCATAACAGCGAATTGCTCAACAGTGCAAACACCTCTTTCTCTATCTCTTCTCCACTCCTGTCCTCATATAATCTCCCAAATAAATGACTGGGACCCTACCCCTGACTCTGAACTTGCTTTGGAGGGAAGCTAAAGTATGACACCAATCAATACTTACTGTAAAGAAATTTTTTGTAGTCATGCAGGGGAGGGGTAGGCAGAAGGATGAAGGTAGGAGAGCACAGGGTACTGTGGTGATGCTGCACTAGTAAGTGGGGCTGAAATTCTATGGGGTCTACACCTGATGGGGGTGAGAGGCAGTAAACATATTTTAAAATGAATAATGGTGTGAATTGTATATATATATCTATATACACACATATATACACACACACATATATACACACATATACACACACACACATATACATATAACATATATATATATATACGGACACATGCATATATATTTTATACACACACACGAATCTTTTTGAAATTACATGACAGGAATGAAAATAGTTAAGGAGCACATTGGTTGTCAGTATGTAAACACAAATAATAATTTTCTTGGGGGATTACATAGGTTGCACTGACATGTAAACACATATAAACCTTTCCCTATTGGACAAAAATCTTGAAGAAAAGCCTATTTTTTCCCCTGCTGCCGTGTTGTTGTGTCTATTGAACAATTGTTGTATACAAGTGACTGCACTTTAGCATATATATATATATATATATATATATATATGAATTACCTCATTTAACTTTCCCAGCTGCCTAGTAAAAAGAAAGCAGTGCAAATGGAAAGGGATCAATAATATGTTAAAGGATAAAATTGGACACTTAGTGGTAAACTTAAAGTAGTATATATGGATATTGACATATAATGATGCACACTCAGAGCTTACATAATGTTATAATGCAATATTACCTCAATTAAAGAAAAAAGATTGAGGAAGAATGATGATGAGTTGGCTGTGGATAGACAATGACTGGTGACTTGAGGGAAAGGTCAAAATTTATTTGGATTTATATTCAATACTCCAAAGTATAGTTTTATCATGTCCTGCAAGCAAAGTCTACTAAGCATTAATTATTAATATGAACTGGACTAGCAAGTCATGGAAATGAAAGCAGTGATACCGTATGTATTCACAGGTAGGCAGGGCTGTCCTTAAAAGCCTTACACCTTTGGTTTCCATGTAAAATACTAACAGTTCAATTCTGAAAACTTCCCATTTTGTTCAACAGAAAAAGAACCTTTCTGTGAACTCAAGAAAGCAGCATGTCCAATAGCTGGCCTGGTTCTCTGTCTGATCTCCTTCCCCTCTTACACTAACCCTTTGTCTGACTAATTTCTTGATCTCATAACTGCCTGAAAAGAATGGAGCATACCACAAAATATTTTAGGAATGAAATCAGGAAATCAAAACTCCCACCAAAGAGTGCCTTGTTTTCAAGTTCCAATCACAGTACCTCCTGGGCATTATCACCACCCAACCCACCACGAAGGATGTTCTCGCCTTTCTCAGGAAGCAGTGCTCAGTCTTCTATTTAATGTCTTCATTACAAAGTATGGGTGGGTGGGTGGGTAGGGGGGAAACCCAGTAAGTCCCAGGGGAATGTTTAAAAAAAAAAAAAAAAACTGGCAGTCTTGGCGGTACAATTTAAGTTATAGTATCCCGTTTTCCAAAATTCACTTCTTTCCACTCATTTTTTGGAAGACCTCAATCAATGCCAACATTTGCCAACTGAAATAAATCAGAAGAGGATTTTACTCTTCTAACAGACTGAAAACCCAATATAGTGTCACTGTTCGTTTTGCGTAGGCAAAGCTCCAGCCACAGTGGCACCATCGTGCCCCTTCCCCAGAACTGCTTCGTGCATGCTGTCCACTTCTACCATTCCTGCTTCTATTGAATGAAAGTATTACTTTGTTTTATTTGTTATCTGTTATGATTTTGGGGTCTGTGAATACTCTTGAATATTTTTCACATAAAATAATGGTAATTGCTTCTTCGCCATTTCAGCTTACAAAAGGTTCCATAGATGTGCACTTTAGAAATAACAGGGGACACCTGTACCATAATTTTACACACAATTGGAAGTCATAAAATTGACATTTACTGGCTCAAACCAGAGTTTCTGTGATATCACATCTTTCCCCATAGTGCTGCCTTACTCTTTGCTATTATTTTTTAATTCAACTTAGCACTGATTTTCCTAATAGGGCTCCTTGGATTAGCCACAAAATAGAAAAAGAGAAGGGACATGCTCCATTCCTTATCATTTTAATCTCTTCACATGCATTATTTCATTTCACTTGACATTATGTGAGTCATAAGCAAATGATACATCATAAATTCTACTATATTCAATCTCAGACTTGTTACATTTGCTTTCACTTATTTAAAAAAAATGGTGGAACATGCAAGTTTTCTTTCAAGTTGTCTTTCCTCTGCTCTGCAGAGTCAGTATGAATGAACTGCATTTTTATGGGACACAAGGTTACAATCTATGCAAGCTTCATCACCTTCTCAAACTTATGAGCTCCAGTGTCTATTTCTGAGAATATTTTTAAATCATCTTTTGCCTAAGGAATTATAATAATGACCTGAGAAATGGCTCGTGAAACAAATTATTTTCTGTGCAAGCTGTTCCTACTACCCCTGAATAAGTCTCCTGAGAAAGAAGAAATATCTCAGAATCACTGGAATACATTTTTTGTAAATTTCTTTTTAAAAAGAATATCTTTCCTATAGGGGTAATCAAGGGAGTTCACTTAAGACATCACATTTGAGTCGAGAAGATTTATACTAGTATTTGTATACAGATAAAAACGCAATTTCTACTTTTTGAACTGGTGGCACTCTGGTGCATGGACCGAAGCCAGTGACCTCCCTAAACATAAAGCAAGCCGGGTCATGTCCATGCTGGGTGGCCCCAGTGGTTTCTTTCACATTTATGACCAAATTCTGACTTGCAGTGTTGCCCTTACCCCTGCCTGAAATATCTGTCCCATGCACTTAATTAAAATGTGTCTACTTCACAAGAACAACATGTACCTGAAACAGTACTTTTCATTTTTATTCTCTTTTCTAACATCTGTGTGCAAAGAAAAAAAAAATTGTGCTCGATAAGGTGCCGTGCTGTATCAGGATATAGAAATCTCTGGTTTCTGCAGAATCCTGAAGGTTTCCTGAACTCCTGCAATGATGTTCTGCCTCTCAGCCCCATTCTAAGTCCTAGGAAATCAGCTCTGTCATTGAAGGACAAGAAATGGACTAATTCTGTGTAGCTTTTGGGTGCCTGTTGGCCACAGAACCATGTACACAGGATTTAGCAGAAAAAGGACCTGGGAAAATGGAAGCTAAGAATCCTTGAATTTAGATCTGAAAATGTTCCCTGGTGGTAGTGTTTTTTTTTGTTTGTTTTTGTTTTGTTTGTTTGTTTTAGTAACCCCATGTTGAGGCAGTTTTCTGGGACACACCAACATATAGGGTCTTGTAGTTTTGTGTGTCACTGACTTGCAGCTTTTAAACTACTTAAATCCCAGGTAGCTTTTATGCCCCATTTGACCAGACAGGCTGAAGTTTCTCAGGTAAGTCATAAAAAACTGTCTCCAAAACCTCCAACAGCATTAACCCTGACCATCACAATATAGAAGAACAATTCTTCTCCAAATTACTTGGATATTGGCTTTACTCCCCAGTAGTTACTCAAGAACCATGAAGGCCTGTGTTTGTAAAATGCCCCATGATTCTGGAAATTCCTCAGAATGACTTCTCTGTGATCAACTTCCCTTGGCTTGTACACCTCTCCTTTTCATATTTGATTCTCAAGACATACCCTGGTTAGGCCCTCCCTGGTGGTACAGCGGGTTAAAGCCCAGCACTGCAAGCTAGCAGCTGCCATTTCAGTGTGAGTTTGACCCCAGGCCTTGGAGATGACCCACATGGCACTGCAGACCTCTCCTGTCTTGCCTGTTGCTCCCCTCAGCAGTATACTCTGTTGATCTGCCCATTCTGCTCCACACTCTGTCTCTGGTGAATCCTCTCACCACCCCTGCACCTTTGGCCTATACCCCAGTTCTGTATGCATAAATAAATAAACCTTAGGAAAACAGAAAAAGGCATAGCCTGGTTTCAATATTCTACCTAGGAGGTATGTCTGAACCAGTCTCCAAAATTGTGATTTTCCTAAATAGGGTGGGTCCCTTTTGTAAGAACTTTATGGTTTGATAGAATTTGCAGTGGTGACTACTCCTTTGCTGACTGAGACAGAGGAACACAATTTCAAAAAACAAGATTGTCAATAAAAGTAACACATTTAACATGATTTGTGACCAAAATACATTGCTTGATATAATGGTAGAGCACAACATGTTTCTATTGCCCTCAATGTCCACACATGTTAACATATGGGTAAGCCCTCCTGTGTGCGAGTATTTAATTATATCAGTCACATCAATTTTGTTCTTCCATAGATCTTGTTAGAACCCTGTCCTTCTATTTACTATGCAGGAAATTAGAAACCCAACTGGCACCTCCAAGAGCTTCAACCTCAAGTGTAGGTATGTTCAGTCTTAGGATCAAGAAGGTTCTCATTGTTTTTCCAGAAGTTTATAAATTATTTCCCAATTATCTGGAAGTAGACTGATTTACTCTTTATCCATCTCTTCCTAAAAAATCAAATCTTTGGTAAAAATAATCTTTGTAAAAATGAACAGGTTAAAAAAAAATCTCAGTTACTACTAAATCTCTGAAAGAATTATACTATACTTGCTACAGTTTCAAATGTCAATCTCTACCCCCAAGACACTAATTAGCTATCTCCCAGAATAAGTTGCTATAATATGGATTTCATAACATTCTAGTAATAATACATCTCTTTAGAATCCAAACTGAATTTGGAATAATCTCTAATTGACTGATTCATTGAATATAAGGTATTTTACTTTTCTACCAAGAACATCGCTTTGGCTGGTATTTAGATTTCCAAGTTTTACCCAAACATGAGCTACTGTTCCAGAAAATGCTTAGAGAGAGATAATTGCAAGCAAAGCATGTATCATTTTCCTCAAACTGACAGAACCTGGTTTATTCCTTTTTACCACAGTGAGGCACTTGGGAAATACTAAACATTTGAGGAATGGTTGAAAAGTGAAGAGACCAAAATAAACCACAGAATTGTAAAGCAGGGAAAACTACATTTTACAATGTAAATTTCCAAAATGCTCATCATTGTTATTCATAATAATGAATGACAGTATTTCAGAAACCATGAGCTCTAGACTAAGTTTGTGGTAGAATAATGAAATCTGAGAAGGGCATATTTCTCATCAAAAATCAATTTGTTCTTCTGCTTAAGCAGTAACAACAGTAGTAAGCAGACACATGAGAGCATGAAGCTGTAATATGTCATGAAAACCTGCTGGGCTAGTCATGTTGGGGGTTATAAATTTAAACTTAATTGTTAAAGATTATAATTTAACTATTTAGAAAGTTTGATTTTTTGTGTCCTCAAGTTGTCCCGAGATAAATTAAAATAGATCTTGTACAATATTTCATATGTGTACCACCTGACAATTTTCTTTCTAAAAGTAGAATGACTTTCTGGCATGTAGGAACTTGAAAGTTAGCATTCAGTCCTAACAAGTAGAAGACTGAAAAAAGTAAAAAATGCAACCTCTCTTCTTTGATCCACTAGAAAACGGAAATCACATACCCAAACCAGGGATATCTGAACTATAATTGGCAAATTGTTGGAGGTTGGAGTGGACAATTTTGAAAATTACAAAGTCCAGAGAGCCTAATAACATTCCCCCCACCTAAACACTTATTTAGTGAATTTTACCTTTAGGAACTTAGCCAGGTTTTCACAATGAACTTAGAGGAAACAAAACACCTGCTTCCTGCAGGGTTAAGGGGAAAGAAACTATTTTAAAATGTGCCATTCTTTTTGTTTTAACAAGACCTGCCTTTAGGAGATACTATTTTACTAGAGAGTCACCTGCTTGGGTTTCATCAGTGCCTAGTCTAACCTGGGAAAAGAAGAGATACTACTCCATCCATATTGGGAAGGAAATTTCCAGCCCACTCTGATCATTCTTTCCCACCTACTGGGGAGAAAAAGGAACTAAAAAGTGTTAGTCATGCTCACATTTCAGAGGAACAGGCTTGCTTATAAACTTAGAACTAATCATAGGACTATAGATGCTTCCTCTTCCGTCACAGCTACCACATTATAATGGCCTATTTACTGTAGTTCCATTTACCAGGTACATCATGTACAGCTATCAAAAATATCTATCACAAGGCATACAACAAGGAAAAAAAATAAAGTTTGAAAAGACACAGCAAGCATCAGAACCAGATTCAAGTATGACATGTTAAAATGATAAATGTGCTAAGGATTCTGATGGACAAAGTGCACAAAGTGTGAGAAAAGATCAGGGCCATAAACAGAGAAATTCTGAGAACAAATTAGATGAAATGATAGTGATCTGTAACAATGTAGTAGAAATGAAGAACTCCTTTGATGGGCTCGTTCGTTAGTAGATTAGAGTCAGGGAAGAAAAGACTAGCAGGATACAGCGATTCAAGTCAATAAACACAGAAACCAAAATCTAATAACAGGAGAATATCAAGTACTGTGGGCAGCTACAAAATGAGTAACATGTGAATAATGATACTATGGGAAGAAGAAAAATAATATTTGAAGCAATCATGACATAATTTCCTCAAGACAATGTCAGACACCAAGCCACAGATACAGACAACTTAGAATACTTAGCAGGCTAAAAACAAATCAAACACACCAAAAGTTACTTAAGCATAAAAAAACTTCTGAAAATATCAAGCTTAAAAAAAAATTCAGAAGGAAGAAAAACATCTTATTTATAGATGAGCAAAGAATAACATCTGACTTCTCAAAAACCATATACACACGAAAAAATGAGGTTAAACTAATTAAAGTGTTGAGGGAACAGAGCTATCCACCTAAAATTGTGTACCCTGAAAAATAATCCTTCAAAAGTGAAGGGTAAGTGAAGACTTTCTCAGAAACAAAATTTGAAGAACTATGTTGCCAGTAGATCTGCCGTGCAGTAAATTTGAAAAGATAAAAGGAAAATTATGTCAGATCTATATAAAGAAGAACAGTGGAAGAAGAATAAGACAAAAAAATCGTGTTGGTATACTTAACTGCTCTGACATAATTTTTAAAATAGAAACATTGTATACAATTGACTATATACATATGAGATATGTACTCTTTATATAAGTAGCTATATATAAGTAAAATGAATGGCAGCAGTGATATGAGGAACAAGATGCACTTTAGATTATTCTTTTAGTGTAGTAAATGATAGTGTTATTTGAAAGTCAAGGACTCGGATTAGTTGCAAATGCATACTACTAACTCTAGGGCAATTATTCAAAAGTATATCTAATATTCTAATAAGAAGAAAAACTGAAATCACAAACCCATAATTAAAATCACAGGAGTCAGGATAACAGTGGAATATTTAAGTTAGGAAGAACAAACAAGGGTAACCTATAGAAAACAGTAATATAGCAGAAATTAGTCTAACTATATTATTTTAAACATCAATGATATAAATATACCAATTTAAAGGGTTTATAGCATGTATCAAAAAAGACCCAACTATATTTTTTCACTAAGACACCCATTGAAAATATAAACACATAAATTATGAGTTAAGGGATACAGCATGATATTCCTGGCTAGCAGTAATTATAAAGTAGGAGTTAACTATAAACATTAGAGATAGGAATGTTATCAGACATAACAGGTGTTAATTATAAAGGGGTTAAATATCCAAGAAGATATAAAAGTCCCAATGTTTACATATTTTACAGTGCATCGACATGAGATAAAAACTGACATAAATGCAAGAAAAAATAGTTGAATCCACTTCCATTGTTATAAAACTTCATGTCTCTGGCAATAAAGGGGTACACTCCCACAAACAGAAAGTAAGGCATGGTTATAATTAACAGAACAATCAACCACTGGGTAGTACTCAATTATTTTATCCAGCAATACAGAATACATATTTTTCTTAAGTTCACCATGATTAACTACATTCTGAGCCATCAAACACACCTTAGGAAGGTGAAATAAGAAGCATGCTAGATCTGCTCTCAGATGCAATAGAATTAAATTAGCAATCAATTACAGAAAAGTGGCTGGAAAATTCCAAGATATTTGGAGATACAGGGAGATTAACACATGGGTCAAAAAGAATTAAATGAAAATAGTCTTAACATTTGTGAAATATAGTGGAAGTAGTGCTGAGCAGGAAATTTATAGCATTATACACACATTAAACAAACAAACAAACAAACAAACAAAAAAAAAAACAATCAAAAAAGCCAAAAAAGGAAGAAACCAAAAAAAAAAAAAAAAAAAGAGTCAATTTCTCTAAGGTCAGCATTACCCTAATACTACAATCCGAAAATAGTAAAAGGACAAACAACAACTACAGAGTAGTCTCATGAATACAGATGCAACAATTCTTAGGCTACCAGAAATATAAACAATGGTTGAAGTGCTGGGATAGCGAGATTCTGGGGGGGAGGTGAGGGGGTTAAAGGACAAGCCAGGGAAAGGAAGGTCACTCCCTGTGGGTTCTCACCTGCACACACAGTGCAAGACCACTCAGGTGGTTCAGGGAACAAAATGGGATTTATTTATCGAAAGGGGGAAACAATTCTATTGGTCAAAAGTAGTCACTACCCACCCAGTTAGTGTCCACAGTGTCCAACAGTTCCAAGCAAAATTCTGCTTATCCAAGATAGTTACTGTCCCACCCACTAGGGCCTGGAGCAAGCAGCAGGCCAGGATCCAGCTCATTGTAATAGCAGGTGCTCCTAGGCAGAGCTACTGAGATGGTGTAGGGTAAATGAAGTAGGTCTGCTTTGATGCCATTAGCCTTTGTGGCATCCACCTGTGACCTGGACCTTGTTAGTGTAAAGGGCTCAAAGCTGTGGGGCACATGTGCCCGACTGGGCAACTGAGCATAGGTGTGTGCATGTGTAAGTGTATCCTGAGCCTCAAGGTCAGGGCTGTAAGAGTGGCATTACTCAGAGACAGCAGAGTGTATATAGAAGAGGAGGAACAATAGCTACAAGAGGAAAAACCCAAAAGGAAAAAAAGCATAGAGATTCGAAGGTGACACAAGTGCTGTCACCCTACTGGCTTGTTTCAACTGCTTACCGTGACAATGATGCCCAGTGCTGCAAGATTTCCTTTCACATTGCTAGAACCAATGGTGAATCTACCGGGCCTGGGGTGGATGCAGACCAGAGGACACAACAGCAGTCAACAGCTACAATCTGATGGTCAGGATGGGCAGCACCAGATGCCAAAACAGACATTGAGGCAACAGCACCAGGAGGCAGTGCCCGAAGAGTAAAAGGTCCCAGAGGTGACCCAGACACAGTGCTGGTCACCCATCAACAGTCATGGGTAGTGCTGGATTGCACTGGCCAGTCTTGCCAGTCAACCCCTATCACAAGGAGGCTGTAGAAAAACACCAGTGTAACAGTTCTGTGGGAATTGTTGGCCCACCAATGAGCAGGTATTTGAGACAACAGGCCTGGTGACTTTGGTGCTCCTTTCAGGTGATGTCAGAAACGGCTGGAGGCAGGTGACACAGTTAAGGGTGATATGGCAACCCTCACTCTAAGCCCTCACTCTCCTCCCCTTTGCTTTCTGCAAACGTCCTACACTTCTCTGCAAAGCCTTTTGGTTTCTCTTACTTCTGAAGTTGACTGCTGGATTACAGGATGCCGCTTCTGTGGAGGCCAGGAACAGAGTGAGAGCCCGGAGCTGACTTCTGCTGCCTTTTACCCACCTACCAGTCAAAACAACCTGGTTTCAATCCTAAGGCTGATTGGACCATTACCAATCACTGCCCATTGCTCACACCTGTTTGGTGAATTCTACGATCCAGGCACCAAATCCACGGGCCTCTCTACTGCCTACAGCTGGAGACTGGTTCCATGGGGCCCAGAGTTCCTCCCTGCAGGCCTGATCCAGGGGCTGCATGCCCTGGGCTGGCGTGGTAGGGGAACCACTGCCATCTGTCATCACTGCTGACTTCTGCCTACAGCCTGAACCCCACCCTAGTGGGCTACTATTGGTGGCACTAGAATCTCTACCACCCGCTACCACTTGCTCTGCCCCCCCGCAAAAAAAAAAAAAAGCTTTGGGACCAGGTATCAGTCTGGCCATCAAGCCCAGCTAACGCTGGGCCTCCATGCAGCCATCACAAGTAACAAGCTATGGGCCCCAATTTCAGGGGGTCAGGGATTGACTGAAAGTGGTTATGAGGGAATCTGATAGGTGAATAAAAATGTTCCACATCTTGATTGGGGAGTAGGTTAACCAAGGGATACACATTTATTCAAATCTCTCCTGACTCAGGAAAGCTGTGAATAAACCCCCAAGTACCGTAATAGGCAAAGGTAGCCAAGCTGTCTACTCAATGCCTCTGCTTATGTAAAACACGCAGGCAACTGAAGTTTGAGAAGGAATCTCCCATTTTTCTAATCTGTCTAAAGCAAGGTGAGGGGGATAATTACCTTGAAAATACTTGTTACATTTGTGAAACCAAAAAGTGAAAGAAAAGAAAGGTAGAGACAAGATATTTCGGGGATGTGGGTTGTGGGGGGCACTCATGGTCGTGGTGTCTGTCACACTGCAGTCTTCTCAAGAGTGTTGTAGGTCAAAGTAGGAGGTGAGTGAAGAAGGTGCCCTGGAGAAGCGTCGCAAAGAGGCCACCTGTACATTGCCCCACTTGAGGGTTAGAAAGAGCAGATCAAGAACTGGAACAGATTCCTAGGAGTGGAATAGCTGAGTCACCTGGCAGATCCATTTTTATTGTTTTAAGGACCCTACACAAGCTTTCCATAGTGGCTGGACCAGTTTGCATTCCCACCAGCAATGTAAGAGGGTTCTTCACCAGGGTAAGGGCGATATCCTCACCAGAATTTGTTGTTTCTGTTTTGTTTGTTTGTTTGTTTTAATATGGCCCATTCTTACCAGTATGGAATGGTATCTCACGATGGTTTGTATTTCCCCGATAACAAGTGATGTTGAATATTTTTTTAAGTGCCTGTTGGACATTTGCTTTTCTTCTTTAGGAAAGTGTCTATTTAGCATTTCTGTCCATTTTTTTTTATTGGGTTGCCTGTTTTTATTGAGTTGTGTGAGCTTTTTGTAGATCTTTGATATCACCCAAAGGACACAAAAACACTAATTTAAAAGGAAACCTGCACTTCTGTATTTATTGCCACACTACTGACAACAGCCAAGGTATGGAAACAATCTAAATGTCCCCAAACAGAGGAATGGATCAAGACTGTGTGATATATATACAATGGGATATTATTCAGCAATCAATAAAGATAAACACATGCCATTTGTGGCAACATGGATGAAGCTGGAAGGGATTATGCTAAGCAAAATAAGTCAGAAGGGAAAAGATAAACATCAGATGGTTTCACTTATATGAGAAATACAGAGAAACCAAGCAAGGAATAGAAAAGTTAGAACTTGCAAGTTGCCCACAGATTTGAAGAGTGAAATGGAGGAGAAGGGGTCAAAACAGGAGAGGGAAAAACACAAGTGACAATAATGATAGATCTCAGGGGCTAAGGGAGAAATATGGGGGGCTGTACATGAGGGGAGAAATCAATACTATCCCCAAATTAACAATATAGGAAAAATATAAAAATAAACACACCTATGAAAGAACTGGGACAATTGATATATTTAAGATCACAACCCTACCACCATGTCAGGTTTTAGTTTTCCCATTATTTAATTTTCCCATTAAAGATTTTTTAATTTTCCCATTAAAGCACCCTGGCCAGAGAACCTTGGGCTCTCCCTGGTGGCCAGTGGGTTAAAGCACCTCATTATGAAGCTCTCAGAAGCCACTGCAGCAGAGTTAATCTCCCCCCAGGGAGCTAACCCACATGGTGTGGCAGAACTCTCCTGTCCTGGCCCACTCTCCTAAGTACATCTGCCTGTTCTGCTCTCCATTCTCCATTCTGTCTCTGGTGAATCCTCTCACTCTCCCTCACCCCTACGCCCCCACA
>NW_004567123.1:8185910-8205959 GCF_000260355.1 Condylura cristata
TGCTTTTTACTTCAGACTATACATTAGCTAGAAAATTATATTACACTTGGTTGCATGACCACTGTTTCATTTACTTCCTCTCAAGGAACTAGCTCTGACTCAGAATTTATTTCTGCCTGGTCACTTTCTGCCTTAATGCCAGTCAGTACCGTCAACACCCACATGCCTTGTTTATACCCAAGCTAATCCGCGTTCATTCTAATGCTACTGAGTAAATAGGAGGCTTTCAGCTGTGTTTATTTTCTGTAACCTCCACTGTACAACAGGAACCTAAGAGTACTCTGTCTCTGACTTCTTTTCTGGAACCATAATATTTATACAATTTGCTGCTCTCAGTTAACATGAGTGTAAGCAGGGCCATTCTTAGCAATTGTAGCTCAGAGTTTCTCACATATGTGTGTATTTAGAAATATAAAATCATTATGTGTAGTGCATACAAATGTAAAAAATACACCACTTTATGTTTATGTATAATGGTATATATGTGTGCACAGAAATCTTGTATATTTACCATATATACTAGAATATAAATGCAATGTGAAAATTCACCTTAGTTTTCATTATTCAGACTAAAAGGACCTTGGTCAGTCTCTACTATGTGTTTAGGCAACACATGAGTTATTCAGTGCTTCCAGAGGGGTAAATGATGCCCCAAAGTATTCAGACACCAAAGTGTTAGGCTACTGCAGTCACGGAGCCTACTTGTGCAGGCACAAAACAGCATGTGCAGTTGAGCTCAGACCATCACACTATGTAAGATGGAATCCTTTATTTTTCTTTCTCTCACAAATAAAGTCTAGAGTAGCACAGTAGTCAAACGAGACCTACATTCTGGTTTATGAACTAAAGGATTTTATAACTAAATATTAATCTCCCTTACATTCGAAGAATGCTATGGTCAGGAAAGTAAGTCTCACTGTCAGGGTTCTGGCAGGTATCACTTCTTAGGTGGCTTAAACACAGATTTGATGAGGAACCATTTACAGAGGTCAAAAGACAAATGAGATTCACTGGACACCCACAACTATCTAGCAGAGGAAAGCAATCAACACTTTGGGGACAGAAGTAGAAATAATGTTACCAAAACCCAGTAAGAGAAGCATGGAGCCAGGAACCAGAGCCTTCCCACTGAAGCACTGCCATGGGGCTGAGGTCACAGTACCAGCGCCAGAAATGTGTCACTCAAGTGGCACATGAGGACAGGAGGGTAGAGGGTAAAGGGTGTGAGACATGGGGAGATGGGGGTAGAGACGCACCCAAATCTCTTCCTCCCACTTTTCCATCCAGTTGGTAACCCAAATTCTCCCCACCAGGAAGTGTAGGGAACTTTGCACAGAGCAGGACAAAGAAAAGAGGGCAAACGGATATGGGGGGTGGGGAAATAAAATCACAGAGCAATGTGATTTTCAAATACAACCCTCATGATTATGGGTCAATTCTCTAGTCTACCGCTTCTAAAATGTTAATTACTTCAACATAGTTTCAAAGAAAGGAAAATGCAAAGGAAGGTCACAGAATCTTAGACTTTGCAAAGGAGACAGCCAGAGTTGGATTAATGTGACTATGATTAGGAGTGAGATCCGGGAGCTCAAGTGAACAAGGAGCAACTAACTGTTGTATTCTACCTCATGCTAAAGTCTGCCCAATTTTTACTTCTCCATTAGGTGCAAGTTGGCTTCTGATTGTATTTGATCAAAGTTTCCGTTCTTGCAGATCACTGTTGCATAAGCTTATCATTAACGCTCCATGAATATGCACTAGACAGATTTCCTTGAGGCCTTTGACAATTGGGACCTTCCCATAATTAGGACATTCTGAGTGATTGGGGCTTAATCACACTGTATTCAAAACTAAAATTTCCTTTCAGAACTTGAATCTTATATAAGATCAATTAATTTAATATCATATTTTCTGTTTACTGTATTATTTACAAATAGTTCAGCTACAAAGTGACATTTAAAAGATATATCTATGTGTTTCTGTGCATATGTATTATATATGTATGGATGGATAATACACACATCCCTTATGTCAAGAGCTTTCCAATACATAGGGCCATTTTGACAGTATCAGTGAATTTGTTCAAATACTACACAAGAGCATTAAGCATTGTCTGCATGTTCAGTCACAAGAAGTAGCTGATGCATAAAATAAAGACATTTTCAAGTTTTCTCTTAGAGGCATTCAGTCTTTATCTTAAATATATTCTAGAGGCTAACACATCTGGTAGAGCTAAAAGTACAGTTAGAATACACAACCCATCTGCAAATAGCAGCATACCACTTGCTGGGTGTGCTTTACAAATAATAAAATAATAATAATAATAATAATAATAATAGTGCATACTCGGAGGATGTGATACTTAGAAGTAGCCCCAAAAGGTCAAGCTAGCTAGCAAGCAAGGACAAGGCCATGCAGGTGTTCATGACTTTGTCCTCTCTAAGTCCTTGTCAAATAAAAGCCATCTTTCAGGTGTCAAAAAGGATTTGTGAGTGTTAATTTGATTTTCCTCACACTACCAGGGATCCCAGCACTTTGAAGATGGAAGTCTTTAGTACTTTACCAATATGCTCAATTTTCTGCCAGACACATAAAATGACTGACATCAGTACTGCCTGCAATGTTCGTCTCTTTTTGTATTGATTTATCTGCTAACCTTGACTAGGGAGTTTTAGATTACAGATCAGTCATGAAACAGGAGAAGGCGATTTTGCCTAGTGACAACTTGCACTTGTGATTGACAGCCACCTTGTGCCCAAACTGGTTGGGATCTGTTTCTAAGTAGCATTTTTTTTTTTCTTTCTGAACAGTTTTAATTTAGGAATTAAGAGGAAACATCATTGTAAAATAGCCAACTTCCTTATGTATTGTGACATTTCTGAGCTGTCACATTCTGTCACCCTACCCATCAGGAAGTAGTTTTCCTAGATAAAACAGTGCTGGGGGCTCTTGGTGACTGGGAAACATTTTTCTCACCTCAAAGAACTTGATAAAAAGAAAAACACACAGATCTCCACCCATATTCCCGTGGCCCACCTGCATTTTTTTGTGGACAGTAATGAATAAGCCTATGATTTCCTTCCTATTTCATGTACCTGTGTTTCTTTGCCTGGCAGTTTTCTCTGGCCTCTGGAGAACACAGAGGGTATTCAGTTTGAACAGGTCAAAAGTAATGGGGAATTAATGCCTATAGGGAAAATCCTTACTTTGTAAGTGATGGAAGTCAGTGAACAAATACCTTAGTATGAACAAATATCCTCAGTGGCACAATTATGAAGCAGAATTCACAGGATTTCTCAGAAGGTCTGTGTATTGGTTTCCTATGGCTGCTGTAGCAAAATACCATAGACTTTGGCTTACGGCAACACAGCTTTATCATCTTACAGTTTGGGGGATCAAAAGTCCGAAATAAATTTCACTGAGCTCAAATCAAGTTATTGGCAGGATTGCATTTCTTCTGAAGGCTCTAGGGTGATTCCATTCCCTTGGCTTCCCCAGCTTCCAGACCCTGCTCCTGGTCTTACACTCACATTACTGTGATACCTGATGACTCTGTCATATCTCCTGCCCTCAGTCTGCTTCTATGGCCACACATCCTCCTCCAACTCTGGCCCTTCTGCCCTTTCTTACAAGACCAATTGGATGTGGATGATCTTTTCCATCCCCCCAGTATAGTTAAAATATGCAGATTCAGGAAAAAGGAACTCTCCTGCACTGCTGGTAGGAATGCAAACTAGTACAACCACTATGGAAAACTGTTCAGAGGTTCCTCAGACTGCTTAACATGGAGCTTCCATATGACTCAGCAATCTCACTCCTAGGTATCTACCTAAAAGACACAAAAACACTTATTCAAAAAGATACTTGCACCCCCCCATTGCTGCCTTATTTACAATTGGAAAGACATGGAAACATCCAAATGTAGATGACTGGATTAAAAAGATGTGGTACATATACACAATGGAATATTACTCAGCAACAACAACAACAAAAATAAATAAACACGTCTTTTGTGGCAACATGGATGGAGTTGGAGAAGACCGTGCTTAGTGAAATAAGCCAGAAAGAAAAGGAAAAATACCAGATGGTTTCATTCATAGCAGGAGTATAGTGGACCAAGCAAGAAAATAATAGTAATAATGCACAGCTATATACCAGACATTTTATGGGGGTGGAATGGGATCAAAAACAGTAGAGAAAGGGAAATGCACTGGACTATGGTGATGGCACAGGGTGATTTGGTGATGTGAAGCCCACAGGGATTGCAACTGAGATGAAAAATGCACAGAATGTTGTAAAAATAAACTATTACATATATATATATATATATATATATATATGAAAATTCTTTATGCTATATGAGGAAACATAAATAGCATATTAGCAAGCTGTCAGGATTAGAACACCAGCCCATTTGTAGGGTCAT
Source organism: Condylura cristata (assembly GCF_000260355.1). Classification (NCBI taxonomy): domain Eukaryota; kingdom Metazoa; phylum Chordata; class Mammalia; order Eulipotyphla; family Talpidae; genus Condylura; species Condylura cristata. Next base: position 8,190,337 of record NW_004567123.1, read on the forward strand.
AATTCAGCCTTCAATTAAAGTGAACCCACTTACTCACAGTAGTAAGCCATTCATTAATGCACCTGTTGTTGATTTTCTTTGCCTCCCATTTCACTTTCCTGTTCCCTAACCAGAGTTGTGAGATTACTTCTCACATTTCTGTCATCTAAGTCTTATCTCTAATTATCATTTACAGGCTCAGTAATTTATTTTATAATATAAGGGGTGACCAAAGACAGAATCTGATAAGCAAAAGGAACTAGCTGTAAATATCCAGATAGAGTGTGAGCAGTCCAAACTGAATTTCAGAAGGTGCCTTAGAGAATGCAGAATTTAAGACAGACTTCAGAGAATGAGAAGATTCATAGTTTAATTCAGAGTAAGACAGATTTCCCTCATTTTTCCCTTAAAATGTACTTAGCAGAGTCAGTTTCTTACCACCCAAGATAATTATCTCCAATTTGAAATTAAGCACTTATCAGAATGGTTTCAAGTTTCAAGTAGAAACATATGACCCAGATTTTTTGAACACCTGAAGACATGCAATTTTATCTGCAGGAGTCCAAAACTGTCAAAGCACTTTGCAGGGAGATCTTGATGATTTTTCTTCTCTGCTATTGAAATAGGACACAGCAATCCAACCGTATGAATACATACTGGAGAGTTTAAACACAGTCAAGAACAATCCAGCTCACTGAGGATGAAACCAAACTATAGATATAATAATTTTATGATGCTCAAAAATTTGGTAGATAGTGTAGAAACAGAACAAACAAGCAAAAAAGAAACAAAGCTTTAAAAGTAGAAAACAATTTTAAATTATTTTAAAACTTCATTTTTGCTTTTTTCTCCATCATAAACATTTAGAAGTCACAGAGGATAGTATTTTGTGGAAAGAAGATGACATTAAGATGCTGACTGTTAATCACACTGATTCAGAAGTTTGGATTTTGTGAAGTTGATGGAGGAACTCTTAACTCATTTATCTCACTTTCATTTTCATTGTCTGTGTGCAAAACAGTGATGATTTATGAAAGTATGCCCAAAACAAATTTAAATGTATGTTTTAGATAAGTATGAAATACAAAGTTTAAGGGGGCAAAAAGGCAGTATAGCTTAGTTGAATATTTCTAAAATTACAGAGACATATAATTGATAACTTTTTGGATTCAACAAAATACAGCACTGTGACTATCACATCAACTGGAATCTAGAAACCTAATGGCTTCATTGTAGTTCTATAAAAGATGTAAATCTCCACAAACATTTTGTTTCACTGTCAAGACAGAGTGACATAAAGTTAGCAGAAGAGTTTAGATGGTACTCTTTCCTCTTTTCTTTTTCCCCTATGGCTCATTGTTTTTTCAACACGTTTCCTTTACAGGCAGGTAAGAGCATCTTCTTCTCTCTTATGTAAATGGGAGAGTGGATAGCAGAGAATGGAAGAAACACAAGGTCCAACGTTGGAGGGCTGAAGTTGCTTGGTGGTGGGTGTCATGTGGTGATGTGAATCTGAGGAGGTGTGATCCTGTGCCTTTTAATAACATAGTATTGTAAAACAATATTTCCTCAATAAAGAAAAAACAATTTTATGTAGATCCAGATCCTATTAAATGACAGAGAGGTAGATGGGTATCTTGGACAAAAGATGACACAGTCCTGTGGATACTAAAAAGAAGTCAAGTTGCTTCCTGCTACCATACCCATGTAGTCAATACCTGCACTTAATTTCAAAAGCGACAATTTTCCCATTTTAGATCCCAATAAGGGGCTGCACATTTTTGCACAAAAGTACCTAAACTGTCATATTCTACACCTACTGATTTGGTCAGAAAGATTTGTTTTCTCAAACTTGTACCAAATCAATGTCTAGGCTGACAGTTGTCTTAGAAATATCAGATATCTTGTTTGATTGATTATTTGTAATCTCTACCCTCCTATGAAGAAGATAGTTACTAACAGAGATGGAAATATATTAGGCAGGGTGAAATGGGAAATGGAGGGAAAAAACTAGGAGTGACTAAACTAGATGTTGGAAGAGTGCCAATATAGAGTGAGAACTGCTTTCCATTCCAGCCCCTCGCCTATGGTTCATCATAGGCAGGAACAGAACAACATCAAGCCTGAATCAGTAAGTGAAATTTTCATCCTAAGGAATAACAAAAATCGACCAACATTAAAATAAAAAAAAAATCACAACAACAAACCTAGGAAGAGCAAATACATATAATTTAAAGCATGAAATCAACAATAGATAACCAAATATTAAGACCAATAGCTAATATATATTGAGCTCTTACTCTGTGCCGTTCACTGTTAAGAGTTTTTAATTACCTTGTTTAACTTCTCCAAATGATACTATTTCAGATGAAATAAGTTTGTTGTCTGACACCCATTTTATACAGAAGCAAACTAAGGTTTAAACCTGACCTAACTCACAAACCTAAGAGGTGCTTGAACCAGGATTCAGATCTCAGGGAGCCTGAACTCCAAAGCTCATAACATGTGGGTGCTTTCCTAGTGTAAGAAAACAAAGAATAGAAAATATCACAAGATCGAAGAAGAGAACTGACCACTAACCTTTGGGGAACATGGTATTTTAAAAACATGCAAATTTAATCAATAAACCCAAGTGGGTATCACTTTGAAGGGAAAACAAACTGCAAGTAAAAGAAAAAAAAGGAAATAAGGCAGAAAACTTTTATCTGCCAATGTGTTCATATTAGTAGAGTTTGAAAGCTGAGGGAATTGAAAAAGTCACTGTAGCACATCCGATATTATTATTTTTGAAAATGAATGCAAGGGCAGAATTCCTCCAACCTTGGGAAACAGTAAATATAATGTTCAGGTCAGAAAACAGGATCAAGGATGACTGTGGCCACTATAGATAGTTGACATGCAATTTTAAAATGGTGCTTTCTATTGACTTGTGGTCACATATTTAGGCCAAATTCAGTTTCCAATAAATAATAAATAAGTCAGACTTTTACCCAGTTGAATTTAGGTCCTCTCTGAATTCTGATGGGTAGATTATAAAACTGTTAAGGAAATTGATGTCAAATGTTTGCCTTCTATAAGCTCAGTACTTTGTGCTGATATGAATATTTACTCTATGCCATAGTGTGTATGCTCTAGCATCTTATACTGGATCTAGAAAGACTGGGTCAGTCACATTGTTAAAGATTCTGTTATTTGTATTTCTATCTCTCAATACCCTTGAAAGTCAGGCCCTGACCTATGGGAAAAGGTCAGGACATAGATAATAATGTAGTTTTAAAAATGTAGGCATTGAAGTAACTGGAAATAGAATAAAAAGATGATGCTCAGACACATGAAATAAACATCTTAAAGATACACAGCTGGTAAATGGTAGAGGTGTTATTATAGGCAGAATGGACTCAAAAGTTCGCATTATTGTTAGTCTTCTTATTATGAGTAAGACAATAAACTAGATGAATGAGGTGATGTTTTAGGAGTAAGACAGATCCTTACCAGATCAGAGGTGAATGTAGAAAAAGCAGGAAGGACCCTAGGAGAAATTTATGATAATCCTCAGAGAATAACAGAATTTAAGCATGAAACAAAAAAATTAGGTGATGTGATCGAAGTCACAGAGTCCCAGAAATCATAGGGCATAAACCCCTCTGTAGAAAGCTTAGCTATGGGAAAAGGTCAGGACATAGATAATAATGTAGTTTTAAAAATGTAGGCATTGAAGTAACTGGAAATAGAATCATCTTGAATGATAGCAGAAGGGGCGGGGTGGGGGAGAATTGAAATACACAATAGATAAAAAGTAAGAGAAAAGGACTTAAAAGGAGTTAGCAACTAATTACATGTGGGAACGAGGGAAAAGAAATAGTTATAAATAACTGGGGATTTAAGCCTTGGATAATGGTGCTACCATTAATGAAAGGCAAAAAGAAAACAGAAAGAAGGAAAACACATGATGGATTTAATCTTAGACAAAATTACTTTGAGGCCAATGAAGCAACCAGAATGATATAGTCAAAGTGAACCCTAATGAAACGTCAAAATTAGAGCAAAGTATAAACCATTAAATATGCATCAAGAAAGACTGTTGGGGGAGAGAATGAAGGGAAGTAAAGAAAAAAAAAATGGGAAAGAAGTAGGCAGAGAGACAAAAAGCAAACCAAAAACAAATAATATAGGAAAATACTGTTTCAAAAAGTAACCCTGTTTCAGAAAATACCAAAAGTGGCAAAAGATAAAATAAAAATGGTCAAGAAAAATGAAGCTCAAGAATATATGATTGCAAAGTTGGTGACTATGATTTGAAATACATGTTCTCATGTATTAGTGCATTATGATTGTGTCTATAAAATCCTTCTGAAAGATAATTTCACCAAAGATGACAAGAACTGTAAAAATAGTCATAAAATTATTACAGTTAATCTTAATGAAATAAAAAATATAAATATGAGCTTATATGAACAGACTAATTGTAGCACTATTTATAATGCTGGAAAATGGAAACTGAGGAAAAACCTAACAGAGATCAATGCAAGATAACAAATAATGGGCATCCCTGCTGCCATAAGGGGTTAAAGCAGTGCACTATGAAGCTATTGCAGCATGAGTCCCATGTCCATCTGGGGAGTTGACCCAAAGAGCACAGCAGACCTCTCCTGTCCAGCTCACTGCTCTCCTCAGCAGTGTATTTCTATAGATCTCTGTTCTGCTCCCCATTCTGTCTCTGGGGAATCCTCTCACCACCCCCCAAACCTCTGTCCTGTACCTCAGGACTTTCATGCATAAATAAATAATTAAGAGAAAAACATGATGATCAGTTAATGGTGAGACTTATTTTTAAAAGGGTACCACTTTTGCAAGTTACCACTTTTAATAATCTAATGTTTCACAAGTATGTATCATTATTCTGTGCATTTTTTTTATGAAATTTTGAAATGAATTTTTTTAGAAATTATATCTTTATTGCTATTTTATGTCAAGCTCCATATATATTTATCTGACACCTAAATGAATTAAGAATCATAATACCATAAACAACAGCTGCAGCTTTTGTCTTTTTATTTTGTTAATGCATACTTAATATATACAAATTTTAAAATATTCAAGGAGTTAAGTCAACCTTTCTCTTTATAAGAGCTCTTATTACATTAATATTTAGAAAATAATATGATCTTCATAAAAATCCAATAAATATACCATTCTATTTTCTTAAAAAAAAATGAATGCATGACTCAGTTCAACTTACAGATTGCTGGTATATACTTTGAGCAAATCATTACAGTAATAGACTAAAAAGGATGAAGTCAAGTTGAAAGCAGTTTCAGTGTCATTGGTTGGGATGCTGCAAGAGCCATAATGCACTGACAGGAAAGGCGAAGGATAAGGTTCTTCGGGACATTAAGGTCAAGCAAAGAGTTTTGCTTGCTTGTTTGATAGGAGTTGGGGGGGTTGCTTAGCTTTATAGGAGAGGTTAAAAAAAAGGGAAAGAGGGCCCTCCCTGGTGGCACAGCGGATTAAAGCACTGCACTAAGAAGCTAAAAAGCCACTTTCGCATGAGTTCGATCCCCGCCTGCCCCGGAGGTGACCACATGGTGTGGCAGACCTCTCCTGACCCGCCCGCTGCTCCCCTCAGCAGTGTACTTCGTCGATCTGCCTGTTCTGCTCCCTACTCTGTCTCTGGTGAAGCCTTTCACCGCCCCTGAGCCTCTGGCCTGTACCCCAGTTCTGTATGTACAAATAAATACATCTTTAAAAAAAAAAATGGAAAGAAAGGAAAATTGATTTGCTAAATTATCTGCTAAAATAAATAAAACTGGATGCTTCCAGTGCAAAGGCCCTGGGCCAAGGCAGCTTTATTGGGTGGAGGCAACCTGTGGGTGTGCCACTCACCCCCACCCCCAGTGAGTGCAGGCTGGCCTGGGCTTCCCCCCTTTTATATCTCTCTCTAGGTTTGTACAGTGAGCCAATCAGGCTCAAACTCACTTTATTGATTTGTTTAAACTAATCATATCCCAGGTCTCCCCTGAAGTCTCATTTGTTCCGACTTCTATGCCTTTCATTGTATTGTTCTATCACCTTCCGTTCTAGGAGTACACTCTATCTCTCATTTCAGATCAATTCCAGTGCCCACCTCTTCCACTTAGCCCGTTTCTGATTCCTGATATGCCAGCTAATTGATTTTACAATCAATTCTTTAGAATGTTACATCTAACCAGAAGTAATATCTTTTAGGGTTGTATGCTGTTGTTAATTACATAGTTGTCAAATAATAAAATCAAATGACTTTTGGATTATTTATTATTATTTAAATAATTATCAATATTATTATTCTATAGAAAGTTCTGTGAAAATGACTTGTACCAAGTAGGAATAGTTTTCAAAAATACCTCCCATATTTTTTGAGGTTCTTTCAAAGTATTCTGATATTCTATAATGGATTCAGTCATTAAGTCTAAAATATCCCATCTTTAGTATTTCTAAGAAAGTAAAATTTTTCCCATAGCCAAAATGTTTTAACTCTTCACAGGATAATATTTTGCATAAAAGTTGAAATAACTGACAGAGAGGAAGAATAAGGCAGGAAGCTGAGAGCAAATTCTTAAGTCTTTTCATGTAAGAGGTATATCTGAGGAAAAAGAATATATGAAAAACGAAAGACAGGTAAAAGAAAAAAGAAAATAAGACATACAAAATGATAAGAAGTCAAAGCTTGATCAATTCACCATTATACACAAAGCTGGCCCCTTTAATCAGTTGACTTTTTGAGGTTGTCCCAACTCTGTGACTATACATCTACTGAATCTCTCTCTTCAGCTCTACAGGTTATTAATTATTTTTTGACCCAAGCGTTTTCAAAGATCATGCCATAATAATAAATAATAAATAACAAATCACTAGTCAACTGTGAAATCATCAGAACACTCAGAGTGGAACAACACCAGGATACTGAGTTTCATTTGTAGTTAAGTTGCCAACAAGACTAAACACCATTTCTTCCCACTGATTTAAATCAATAATTCCTCTCTCTCTTTCCTTTTAATTGAATTGACATATGGGGAAAATGTCCTCTTAAAACATTCAATATTTTCTCAACACAGGTATATCCTAACAGAGCCCTATATCTATATTTTAATTTATGTGGATCTTATATTTAATTATATTCAGATTTTGGTCATTAGTCCATATTCAAGTCTGTTGAAATAACAGAAATATTCCTTATTTACAAAAGACATTTACATTCTAGTGGGAAGGAGTATAAAATAAAAGGTCTATGCAAACAGCAAGAGAGAGAAACTTTTTCTGTTTTATGACATATAGTCACCTAATTGGCATCTGCACAGACACTTGGGAATAACTGTGCCATTTCTGAACATTTTTTTAATTGTAGCCCAAGATTTCAATAATGATAAACTTCTAATGCCATAGTAAAAAGATTCTCAAAAGTTATTATTAATTCAGCTTCTTATTTGTCAGAGGATATCTTGTTATTTGTCATTGTAGACTCAAGAAGGAACGGAATAACTGGCACTTGGTAGAAAAAAATAAATATTTGTAGAACAAACAAAGTTATACTTCCTACATTTTGGATTATGACTATAACAATTCAAATCAATAAATATTTGACTTACTCTTCTGCTGAAAAATATATTAAACTCGTGGCTGCACATTCTTCAAAGATTATAGCCTGGCCAGTATTTTCACAATAAAATAGAAAAAGGGGATTTTGAGTAAGAGCGTAAACTAATTAACCTTTCTGAACCCAGTTTCCTCATCTGTAAAGTGGGAGTAATAACACTTTCCCTGGACAGGTGCTAAAGAATAACCAAGCTGATATATATATATATTTGTCTCAGGTTGGTCCCCCTGGAAACAGACCTTGAAAAGGGGATTCAAGTGCACTTAATTTATTTGGGGAACAATCCCAGACACACTATTTGGGAACTGGGAAGTGAGAGAAAGTAGATAAATACACTGATTATAGAAATGGTGGCTATCAAAACTGTGGACAGTTGGGGTGCAATCTGACTGGGAAAAGGAGTAGTACCCACATTTCAGAGTTATCTTGTCTAAGAAGCAAAAGGAGTATAGTATTTGTCCCCTAAATTACATCAATCATGTATTGAAGTGATTAGTAAATGTGCTGACATGTTGACTCCTTAATAGTCTGGCTTTCTGGCATTCAGCCAGAGCAGGTTACAGAGCCAAAGAATGCCCTCCAAGAAAGGATTGGGTTCTGGTAGAGGGAGAGGAGGGAAATGAGCAGCAGCAAAAAGTGAAATTGTTACAGCATTTGTTGTGGTGTTAACTTTGTACTTTACCCGCAGTATACATTTTGTAAATAGTTACCAATTATTAATACTTACTAAACCTCTAAAAAAGGTTCTTCTTCCAAAATAAACATTTAATTTCAATTTTTATAGGCTTTTTAGTCTTCAGGAACTTTTCTAGTCTAGTCATAAAATGTACTCAATTTCATCAATAAAATAATTTGGGAAGGCTGCTTACAGAGTATCAAATACTTTGTAATTTATAGCTGTAATATAATCTTTTTTTTCCTTCTTAATATTTTCCTCATTCCTTGTTTTTAAGTTTTGTACAGTAAGCATGCTAGAGAAAGAATATCTTGAATTTTTTATGATTAAGAAATAACACAGAAGGGAAGAACTTTTGAGTGCATTGATGCCAATGATAATGTCCATCCTGGGGTCAAATCACATTTTGAGGGAGTTAATTGTTTTGTTATTTCCTGGTCCAGATCATAAAAGCACTGGACTTGATTTTTTGTAAATGGTGAATTAGGGTGACCATTACTCATATGTATTGGTTGTCCATCTGTGTATCTTCTTTGGAGAACTACCATTTTAGTTCTTCTGTCCAATTTTGGATTGGGTTATTTGTTTTCTTTTAGTTGAGTTACATGTGTTTTTATTGTAGATCTTAGATATCAATCCCTTATATTTTTTATTGTATTTTTTTCCCCATTTAGTAGGGTATATTCATTCATTTTACAGGCCCTTGGAATACTTACTGTATAAGTTTCTTGGTTTGATGTAGTTCCAGTTATTTATATTCTCTTCTTTTTCCCTTGCTATTGGAGATGAATCCACAAAGACAAAACTGAAACCTATATTTGCTCGTATTATCTTCTACTCACTATTACAATGTTAGTTTTTCTAATCCATCAATAGGGAATATCTTTCCATTTATTTATATCTTCTAATTAACACTATTTCATAGTATAGATCTTTTATAAGTTTATTCCTAGGTATTTAGTTCTTTAGGATGCCTTTGTAAATGGGACTATTTTCTCGATATGTTCTTCTTTTAATCATTGTTTTCATTAGGAATGTAACTGACTTTTTAAAATTGATGTTTCACCTGTTACTTTGTTGTATTGGTTTATATGTTTCAGTGGAATCTTTGGGGTTTTCTGTGTATATTGTCACATATGCTATCATAAGTAGCTTTCCAAATTTGGATTCCTTTGAGAAAGAACTTCAAGAATTTCAGAATTGTTAGTATATAAATTAAATATATTACTGGAACTACTTTTTCTTTAATATATTTCAAGTAATCATATAGAAAATTGGATAATTCATTTGGTAAGTGACTTAAATAATTTGAAAATTCATTTCTATTAATAGGAATAATGACCCCATGGAGCAAAGGTACCTACCACATACTTTTATTTATATTTCCATTTCTGAATGCAAGAAATGACTTTTCTTTTAATAACATAATCAAATATAAATAAACCAAGCACCAATAAGTTATTTGGAATGGCTGAACCACCACTGAGTATCAATTGATGATATGAGGTCCCTCATCAAAGGAAAAAATAAAAATATTATATTTATCCTGAAATACATAGACATATGTATACTATTTTTATTGTTATTTATTTAAATGTATTTATTTATCTGTTTTTACATCATTCTTCATTTTTTATATATTTTTCATCTCGGTGGAAATCCCCATGGATTTCCCACCACCACTTCACCCATGTGCCATCACCATAGTCCCATGCTTCTTCCTGCCCAGTTTTGATCCATCCCCCCCTCGACTCCCATACAACTATACAGACTATTTTTAAAGCGCTTCCCGATGATATTTTTAAGCTAATTTTTCATTTTAAGTCCCTGTTTTATCTTTAAGTTAGGGATTGTCTGATTTCCTTTCCTGGAATAAGCTGAATTAAATGACTCACATATCCTAGATATTTGATTCTTCCTCACCTCTCTCAAAGAAGTACTTTTCTTTCTCACTCTTAACAGTGCCCTTTTGGTCTGAACCCATCCTGATATTTAGAGCAAACAAATATGATTGTCACTTCTTTTCAACACAGTCCTTCAGGTGGTCATTTCTCTATGGGCACTATTGACACAGGAGACATACTTTATTGATCACCTGGTTGTGCTGCAGCTTCTGATGCAAAAGACATAAACTCCTAGAAATCTCTGCAGTTATTTCAAGGGTTTTGTGAATTTATATTATAAGATAAAATAAAAAAAAATTAAAAGGTGTTCCTCTGTTTGTTCTCAGCTAAGGAGTACAAACCAAAGACGCAGGCACAGCTGGACTGGCTTTGTTACGATGCTTCGTCAATAATAAAAAAAAAAAAAAAAAAAAAAAGTTGTCTTTGGGCAAATCAGTAACTTCAAAGAAAGACAGACTTCAGTGTTTTGACACTGCTAAAGCTCCCAGTTCTCAGAAGGTAAGGTTCTAAATATGGTACATTTTAACAACCTTCTTGTTTTCCTCCTTACATAGACAACATCAAATAGGTACATTAACCAGACAACTACCTCAAATTTCCCTGTAAAATTCATTGAAAATTTAAAACGGTTTCCTTGAAAACTGTGTAATATTTGCATTGTCAGGATCAGAATTCAAATAGCTTTCCCAGAAATATCTGGAGGCTATTCTCTAAACTTGAGTTGTCAACTTGATTCTTTAATAAACTTACTTATGGTTGTCTCAATTTATTTAAGTCAAAATGTATATATCTATACAGATTTTAACAAATATAGTATCCTTCAAACATTCATGTTACTATTTTACACATCCACACATTACTTGCAGTAAATGAAGCATAAATAGTTGTGCATCATTACATAATTCATAGTTGCTCACTTATTACTATACACTGTGAGATTTATGTTGATATTATTAAAAAAAAAAGTTCTCTTATTGGGTTAGCTTGGTGGGAACTGCTTCTTGGTTGTACTTGGCATGGACCATGAATATTTACGTTGTGAAAGCTGTCTTAAGTAACAATTACAGCACCCTCAAGTCAGACATCATTCTCTTTCTACAAACAAAAAAACTCAGCCAGTAAACTTTTTTTTTTTTTTTGCATTTTTAAAGGCTCGAGGTTGAATAAAAGTTAAGTGGCTTTCAAACCACCAAATAAATCAGGTATCAAAGAAATCAAAATGCCTCTTGTGTACTTACAATGACTCAGCTGTAATATCAATTTGCTTTTTTGACCATATATCATACTAATAGCACTTTTTTTCTGTTCCTATTTGAAAATCATTTTCTCCTTGAGAATTATAAAAGCAAAAGTTCATGACATGCCATGAAAAGCCAACATATAGTACAAATGTGAGGTGTCTTTATCAGTTTTGAATATAGATTATTTGCAACTATCCTATAGTAAAAACTATTTGAAATGTATTAAGTACAATTCACTTTTGATAGAAAAAAACCCACAACTTTCATAATTGTTAAATATCCCAAAAGCACCTATGAAATGCCTGTGAACATATATAACATCCATATAAGTCATATAAGTCATACCTTTCCACTTCACAATCATTCTTGCCAATGATTTTCCAAGAGTAAATTTTCACTTCACCTATAGATTTCTAAGGGGAAATGCTTTGGGATATTAAAAAAAAAAAAAAATTTGGCAAGAACAGGATTCCATCTGGAAACTGGAAGATTCCATCTGGAAGATTTCATTTACTTCTTTCAGATATTTAATTTTCACCTAGCAGGATTCTAACAGTTGTATGTTCAATAAAAGGTTAATCTAGTTCTAGTAAAAAATAATCTTTTTTTAAATACAGCAAGTTTATGTATAAAGCTCTATAGTTTGATTATATTTATACAGAAAAAAAAGTTTCTTTTTCAGTTTTAATGCATAAACAAAATACATAATTAAATATATCAGTATAGGAAAGATTTGAAGATTGCTGTTTTTAAGCCATCAAGTTTCAGAGTGGTTTGTTAAACACTGCTAGTTACTAGAGTATTTAATCAGTTCTGTCATTCATCTGTCATTTATTAAGAGTAGTCACTTAGGATATGTGCAGTGTGGAGTTGTGCAAAGATAGTAATAAAAATAAATAGTATTTCATTTAAATTTAAAATAATCATATAATTTGTATAAAATAGGTATTGTTACCCTTGCATTAAAATAGACAACAGACAGAATGTGGATTAAGTAATTTGTCTACAGTAATCTAGCTATATATTTAATACTGTAAAAGTGATATATTTTTCCTGGTTTAATGCTCACTCATAAAGGACTGTTTCTTCTCTTCTTAGACAGAACAATGTAGTTGGGGGTGGGGGAGTACCATATATAATCAAATATTAAATAGAACATAATGAATGTATTAAAGCCATACAAAAAAATTAACTGACACACAACAGGGAAAATTATTTGGGGGAGGGGGGCAGAAAAAGCCCTCAATTAAATAGTACTTTATTTCACTCCTCTAGCATATCAACATATTAGGAAGAGTATCCTTGTAACTCTTTTAATATGAATCTTATGCAAAAATACAATGTGGAAAAATAAAAGGGAAGCTATTTGTGGTAAAAATGTATGAAGCTTCCTTGGTTATTTTATCAGCATACACCCTCAGCTCAGTACCACACTTAGGTGGCTTGCTCTGAAACATACAGAACTCACTTTTAAAATAGTTGATTTCATTAAAAAGAGTCACCAATCTCAGGAATGTTATAGCTATTTGATAGAAACAGGAATCTCCTTTGTTTTATTATTCAGGGCCAGGAAAAAAAAAAAAAAAACGCAGTTATTTTAACAGAGAATACCAGAAGGGATTGGTTAAACAGATTTTAGAGGATTGGAAAGTATCATCCATACCTTTCAAAGTAGGAAGAAGCTACCATTCAAAATGTTAGTGCCCAACAGGAAGTGAATTTTGTTCATTGAAAGTTAGATAGAGGAGAGTACTGGGCAGAAGGACTGGCACTGTTGAATTGGTATTGCAGGCTGGGGAGTTTGGAGGAGGTCCCCAACCTGCTAGGACCCAGATGCTGAGCTAGAGTTGAAGGGAAGCAGAACATGCCACTGCAAAATATGCCATGATGTCATAAGAACACTTTTGGGCTAAAAGCACTTAAGAAAACAAAAACAAAAACAGATGCACAAAGACCATTCTAATATTCCCTTTTTGTCTGGAAAGCAGGCGTGTGAGACACATCTACCCTGGATCAGAAGGAAAGAAACATCCTTCAATAGGAAGTCAAGGTTGAAAGAATGTTTTACAAATAGACCTTGTTAAAATATTTTTTATTTTCCTTTTGCCTCCACATATATTATTTACTTTTCCAAAATCATCTCTCTTCCTTAAACCTAACTGTAAAGGATTTGGATTTTGCTGCTGCTCTAGGTCTTCATTTTCTTGCAAGGGAATCCATGTCATGGGAAGCTTCTATAAATGTGTATGCAGTTTTCCCATTAATCTGTTTTATGTCAATTTAATTCCCTGGATTAGTCAAAAAGCCCTAGAGGGTAGAGGTCAAGGTTTGCTTCCCTGACAAGGATCTGCCTTCTGGAACTGGTGTTTGTCAGGAGAAACAATGAGCCTGGTTGGAACCAGGTGTAGGAGGGAAGCAGAGTATGGAGAGTGGATTAGAAACTAGAACCAACTGTCACTGGCAGAGTGAGGCACATAGCTGGGATCAGGAAGCAAAGAAAGGATAATAAATGAAATAAAAATAAAAGAGAGCCCTCCATGGTGGCACAAGGGGTTTAATCTCAGAACTATGAAGCAGCCACTGCAGCACAAGTTCTATCCCCGGCCAGGGAGCTGACCTATATGACCCAGCAGACCTCTCCTGTCTCTCACGCTTCTCCCTTCAGCAGTGTATTTCTGTCAATCTGCCTGTTAGCACCCCACTCTGTCTCTGATGAATCCTCTCACACTTCTGCACCTCTGACCTTCACCCCAGCTCCTGCAGTCATAAAAAAATAAATCTCTAAAAAAAAAAATAATAATAACACCCCACACCCCTCCCCCTGTTCTATTGTGTTACTTACAAATAAACATCCACCACAAGCAGTAAGTCCACTGAATAAGCAAAACTGAAGTAAGTCTATTCAGTAGATCTTGTTCAACACGTTCTAATACCAAGCCAACTGTGCAATTCTGCATTTTCACTTGGAATTGGTATCTACTTTCTATTAAGGCATTTATAGCATAATACCCTTGTAGTTTAGAAGCATGAATTTCATTTCCAACTATGCCCACTTCCTATAATGAAATCTGTGAATCACACTGACAAATATGCCACATATTTGCCTCCTGGATGATAAGATACAGTCTTTGGTCATACATGGTACTGTTAGAGTTGTGAAAGGTGAAAAAATGTGCACCTTATATTCAGTGAAATTCAGTGTATCTTTACAACCAGCTGTTTCCTGTGGGTTCATATCATTTATAACTATATGTATGTATATAGTTTTTTTTTTTTAGTAAAGAAGAATAAAATATAAATAAATCATCAAGGAAGATTATTGTGGGTACATGGTACCCACAAATATTTGCATGGCTTTCAACATCATCAGCTCTTTCTGCTTTTGAGGTAAATGCAATAGACATTGCCAATACCATGTTAATGTTCAGGAAACTGTGGTTGCACAGACATAACAATGATGTTCCCAAGAAAACATAGCAAGTTCATTGTAGAGTCAGTCTGGTGTGAAAATGTACTGTGACCATGGGAATAATAGCACAAAACACTCCAGAGAAGCCACACTAGGACCTTCAGAATTGATCTCATCAAGAAACAGCTAGAGGCTTTCTCTTTCTATTTCTCCCTCCCTCCCTCTCTCTTTCTTTCAGTCCTCTTTCTCTATATATACACATATATGGTATAAATAAACATGTATACAGCTATATCTGTATGCATGCACATATGTATATCTGCTTATATGGCACATACATATAATACATATAAACATATTTATGTATCTTCATCATGGAAAATGAATAAATTGTATATCAGACAGTAAGCATAAGTTTTTGGTAACACAGTGGGAAACCATCTTGCAACTGACACTGCTATGTCTTATTTGAGCAAGTAAAGAAAAATGATGAGAAACTGAAATACAAATGTCTGCCATACCTATCATCTTTGTCTTAAAAAAATATTACCAGGATCATATCTTCTAAGTCACACAAGAGAGAAAAAAATGTATAGAAAATATTAAGGAGTCACTGTGCTCCCTGTACTGAAGATCCTTATTCACTTCATGCTACCTGTTCCTCCTGCCTAAATTCTCACATAGTTTTTAGAAACTGGGCAGGCAGCTGTAATCCTGAAACCAATTTTAAAATTTGAGACAGAAGACTTCCGGAAGATGGCGGCAGAGTAAAGACGCCGAGATC
>NW_004567123.1:8212469-8224089 GCF_000260355.1 Condylura cristata
GATCAGAATAGAGAGAATTTAGCTTCACTGAAAAGATCAAGGAAACTTCAATAAAGGAATAGTTGGGAGAGAGGTTGCCATAATATGGCAGGTGCTAAGAAGCTTCTTCAGATGATGACTCTGTATCACAGAACCTCAAAACTTCTGCTCATAATTTCTCCCCCTTCGATAATTATACCTTTCATCCAAATGAACATCAATACTCCATTAACATTTTAATGGGAGTGGGTAATGATAGGAAGGTTAGGACATGGAAAATATGTGGACACCTATAGAATAAAAGATACACACATTTTTATTTTTTAAGGCCTCTCACCTTTATTTTTCTAAATGAATCAGAGAATGTTTACAAACTTAGCCCTGTTCTCCAAATTAATGTAGTAAGACTATAAGAATACTGGCAACTATTAGGCATGTCCACTCAAGGTTCTTCTCAATTCTAATTCCACATATGTATCACTAATGATGACTATGGTTTGTATCCTACCAGCTTCATAAAATAAAAAAAATAAAAAATAAAAAACTAAAGTTGCCTTCCCTGGGGAATCCAAACATCTTCAATTTCACCATAAAAATGAGGCTTTGGTTTAATTATTACTGGGATCTTACATATTTACAAACACACACACACACCTTTCTTCATTTTACACATTTTTCATCTCAATTGTAATCCCCATGGACTTCCCACCATCACTTCACCCGTGTGCCATCACCATAGTCCCATGCACTTTTCCTGCCCTAGTTTTAATCCTACTCCCTTCTCCTCCCCTGTAGAATATACTAAGGACTTTTTTTATGAATATGAAGATGAGAGTACATTACCCTTTTTTAGGAGTTAATTCCTACAAAATTTGTCTCAATGGTGTGGTCATGCTTCATCTCCAAGGGAATGGTTTCTGAAAACATGTGGCTTCTTTATTATCAAAAATGTCTTTGGAAGTGTACAGAACAGTTTGCAACTAAGCCTTGTGTGGCAAGATTCAGCATTCATAACTCAAATTTCCTCTCACTTCTGGAACTATTTGGAACAATAAAACTCAAGACTGAAGGTTTAGAAAATAGAAATAATCACCATCTAGCATTTTAAATGGAAGAGTGTCCAGTGAATCAGACGTGGCATTAAGCCCTTACACATGACTCTATTTTAATTTGCAATGTTTCTCTGTTAGGTTATGTCCTGTTATCTTCATTTTTACAAAAGTGGCATCACAGCTCACGGAGATGAAATAATTAGAATAAGACATTGTGTATGAGTACCAGTCAAAGCAACGTCAAAGGCCTAAATTGTCTCAGGGCTTGTACCTCCTAGAAAACTGACACTTCAGTTATTAAAGCATATATTCAAAATAGTTAAATAAATCAGCACACTAACCATAAGACAAGGACAGGATGAGAAGAGAGAGACCCATTACCAAAGACACAGGATTTGTATAATAAATTCTAACATTAGTAAAATTAAGTGATATTCTGGTTTGTGAAATCATGGCCAGCAAAAGATAAAAGCTAAGATACTGCATTTTGGCCCTCCCTGGTAGCACAGCGGTTAAAGCATAGCACTAAGAAACTAAAGCCACTTCCGCATGAGTTCGACCCCCCACCTGTCCCGAAGGTGAACGCATGGCACGGCAGACCTCTCTTTACCAGCCCGCTTCTCCCCTCAGCAGTGTACTTCATTGACCTGCCTGTTGTTCCCCCCACTTTGACTCTGGCGAATCCTCTCACCCTCTGCATTTCTGGCTTGTACCCCAGTTCTGTATGAATAAATAAATCTTAAAAAAAAAAAAAGAGATACAACTGCATTTCAAAGAAGTAAATGGAACTATATATTCTCCAACTTAACATATGTATTTTCCTTATATTCCCACTTGAAATATTTCACATTTACTATAGCCAAGGTACTCAGATACATGAAACAAATGTTTAATATTGCAGGATTATACATGAAAGCTTGCAAAAAAGAATAAGGAGATGAGGGTCACTTTGGTATGGTGAAGATAGATGACAAGAAGTTTTTGTGGATTGGCCATATCTATCACTAAGCAGATTTAGCTTCCTAAAATAGAAACATCTTAGATGCAGAGTAGTGAAGACCAAAAATCCTTGTCAAATTCTAAATCCCCCAATAACACCGAAAGTGAGATAAAAACTCATTTCCGCACCAGAACTTTGAGTGTATACAGTAAGTACAACAATACATAATTATTTTAACTAATCCCTATATCCAGCCAAGGGATGTTCAAATTCAGTTTTTGTTTTTAAGATTATTTATTTATTTATTTGTACAGAACTGGGGTACAGGCCAGAGATGCGGAGGGTGAGAGGATTCACCAGAGACAGAGCAGGGTACAGAACAGGCAGATCAACAAAGTACACTGCTGAGGGGAGCAGCGGGCGGGCCAGGAGAGGTCTGCCTCGCCATGTGGATCTCCTCCAGGACAAGCGGGAATCAAACTCATGCGGAAGTGGCTTAAGCTTCTTAGTGCAGTGCTTTAACCCGCTGCACCACCAGGGAGGGCCCCAGTTTTTTGTTTTTTTTTTTAATGAAAAATTAATGCCATTCCCCCTTTACTTCAATCTCTGCAAGTGCTAACTTATCTGTCCACGTTCATATAAAAAATAATGAGATGTGAGGTTAGTTGCACACTATAAAACTGAGAGCTGAAAATAAAACTAATGTATATGAAGAGGTAAGTCAACTTCACTTCCATCAGCCATCTTAGTGGATCTGTTCTCATGTACCTTAGAGTCTCCCAGGAATGGGTCGCCAAGTCACAGTCAGGGACAGTTATGTCAGATTTGGCAAGACATAGGATTTAGTATTTATTTAAGCTTCACAATAATTTCAAAAGGGACCCAAGGCTGAAACCATTGCTTTAGGGAAAACAAAACTTCCCCAAGGACTGGATTCCATGGCAGTCAGATGAAGTTGGCAGCAAAAATCAATAGCCTTGTCTGAAGACTCAGTTTAGGTGAGTTCACCTATCAGGTGTAAATCACCCAAGGAGCTTGCACTCAGTTTCAGGATGTGGGTCACAACCACAAATAGCTAAATATGATTGAATGTTGAGGGCAGTCACATTTGTGTCTCAAAATAGCAAAGTACAATGTAGAGGCGCTCAAAGGAAAGGCTTATTCCTGATTATAGTCAGTGGTAGAAAAAAACCCAATCCCTTTGATGGAAGCAATAGCATTTGAGGAAAGGTGCGCCCACAGGTAGGGATTATGTAAGCAGAAGAAGGGAAGTGCAGAAACAGGGACCACTGGTATAGTAGGAAGAACTGGAACATGAGTAATAACAGGAGAGGAGAATCAGATAATTCAAGAAAATTCTTTTCTGTTTTGGAGGCCCAAACAGTTGTGTGACTCCCAGCTACTGCTTCTAGAATTCTAGTTATTCCAACAATCACTGTGAAACATCACCATGATCACTTAATACCCAAAAGGGAATGTTTAAAAGCATATTTTGTTAGAGACATCTGCTGTGGCAGCCTGAAGAGGTCAACAGATTTCATCCCTTGGGCTTGTCCAGATCTCTATTAAACTCATAAAAAGAGAGGTTTCACAAAGCAGAAAGTTCATTTTATTTTACAGATTTATGAAGGGAGCTTGTGTGACCAGTGAAAATGCCAATCAATTTCTATCTTAAAAGATGAGCTGAAATGAGAGTTAGAAGTTCATAACCCACATAGGAAAACTGAGAGCAGAAGTTACAAGAGAGTAAAAAACTAATCATGAAAATGAACCTGAGGCAAAGGTTTAAGTAATTATTCTTCAAAATATGCATCAAATTTCACAAACATAATTTTGTAGATTGCTCCTTTTGAAAAGATTTCAGTAAGACTGACAGTTATTTTCTCAAAACCATATGCTATTTCACAAGCAGAATCTTAAAATATGATATCATGAGTATTTTGGATAAGGATGCCTTTTTACATTTAATAGTAAACACATTCGCCCATGGATATGTCCATAAATCACATATCTGAAGGCCCTGGTGGTTTCACGTTATCACTTGTTGAATATTCTGTGTTGCTCAGATGTTAGCAACACTATTATCCCTGCCCCTGATTACCTAGAGCTAATAAAACAGTGACAATTCATTAATCAGTTTCCAAAATCACTGGACCAGCTGCCATGAGTTGTCTCTGTTAAATAATATGACAGAGAAATGGGACCAGTGTGGTTACTCATGAGCTACACCTTGGCTGACCTCACGGGTTAGAAAGAAGTGCTGAGTATGCTACTGTTTTCCTTTAAAAGGGTCCACTGGTGACTGGTGAAGCTTAGGGTCTCAGAAAATTTACAAAAAGGAAGTCCCTAAATATCATAAGGATATAATTTTTCTGTTGACTAAGTGATTGCAAACTGCAGTCGGGATGTCTGTGTCCAGTCGCCATTCTGGCACTAGGAGTCTCTTCATGACCTGCATTTAGTTGTTCTGATCTTCTTTATGAATGATATAATAGTACATATCCCACAGATTGTTTTGAACATTAAATGCATTAATATACATAAAGCATTTGATCCAGTACCAAGTAGAAGGTACAGAATTAGTGTCTAGTAAGTATCCAACATTGCTACTGTTATTAACACTAATCATGTTTGATGAACAAATGCAGTTTAATGATAGAAAAGACTTTCCTATCAACTCATCCATTTTCAAAACTTAGCAACAGCTAGAAAAAAAGGTTTTGATAATGAAAGTAACAACTACATAAATGTCCATGCGTGTTGCAGGAGAGTTTGCATCAGGAAGAAAGAAAGGAGGGGAGAGCAGAGTTTGGGCAGGATATTAGCGGGAGAAAGTGATCCAGATAATTTGAAAACCAGTGGAAGATGCTTATCCACAGCTAAGCTTGCCTTAACAATCTATTAACTTAATAATGTTCTGTTCTTATTTAAAAAGGACAGCTGAACCAATCCAAACTAATTTACATAAAAATGATTCCAAGACTGGTTGTCACTGCAGGTTCTTGAAACCCTCACCTAAAACTCCCAGCCTCTATTGGGAATGGCTGTGAATATGCTCTCAGGATTGTTCAGTGTTCTTCAGAAATCCAATATCCATGTACAAAACAGAACAATGATCTGATATATTAAATCAGGATTGCATAAGAGACACAGATCAATTATAGAATAGTCAATGGCTTCAGATCAGATATCCAGATTTCCAGCACAACTGTCACAATTGCTTATGGATTTTGCTCTACTGGATCCTTGGATGATGAGAAAATTAGAAAACTGTAATATACCCAGAAGAAAAGAATTTTGATTCTTCAGACAAAATGCTTTCTGGATGGACATGAGACCTTTGAGCAATGTGTATTGGGATTGCAATTACAGATATTGCATCCTTTAAAATAGAAGGATGTTTCTTTGAGGGCAACTCTTTAGCATAGAGAAGCAGAGATTGGTGGTGCACATCAAAGAATTCAAAAACTGACATTTTATAACAGCTCTACCCTCCCTCCTATGTATAATGGGGATAATTGCAAAGGTTATCAAGAATCAAGAATGTAGGAAAAATCAGAAATCTCACATAATATGTCAGGTACAGTAACAAGTATCCAAGAGATAACTACCAATATTGTATAAACTTAAAGGTAACTTCAGTTCAGTCAGTGTAAAGCTATTCTACCCTAAATAGAAATACATAAGATAAAAATATACTTTTAAGACAAATCAAAATAACTAAATTTCAGAATGGCTGAATAAACTGCACTTCTTGGTGAAAATTTACTTGAATAATAGAAGGGAGAGGGGGAAGTGGGAAGAGACTTAGGTTAAAATAATAATTCCATGATTCACTAAGCACTGGAATTTTCAAATTGCTGGAATAGGAAATTATACATCTTTCCAGAGAGAGAGATTAAGTGGAAAATAGCAATTCATGTACATACTTTCAGATGCATTTTCTTGCAACAAGAAACTAATCACCATTTGAAAGTTAAATTTTGAATCTCTGAGGAAAGATTAAGCAGCAAGTCTTGGATAGCACATTCATGGTCTTGCTTCTATGTAACTTTGCACAAATCACTAATAGCTTCAACTTGCTGCCAGGAAATACTTTGCTATAATATGGGGATCTCAGACAATCTCCATAAAAAGAACCCCTAGATGCATAATATTAATATAATCTCTAATCCTAAGCATACCCAGAGAAAGGTGACTTTTTGAGTTACTTTTGTGAGTTACTGCTGGTGATGAGAAAAGTTTAACACACACTTTTAAAAAGTTATGAAACCCAACACTTTATTTATACTTTCTTTATACTTAGTTGTCTGGGAGAGACAAAAGGGAACATTTAGATTAAATAATGCTATACAATTCTGTAGTTTCAAAATGATCACTTTTCCTGGGAAATAAAGCCAGTGCCCACCCAGTGGATCCAGGCCCTGATTCATATGGCACAGCTATCTAAAGCAAAGGTAAACTTGATTAGAAAAGAGATATTATTATTCTTGCTTCATTGAGTTCAACTAAGTATCACACCTTGAAAATTACAGAGACATGAGAGCAGAAACTCTTTCACTTAGGATGGATACATCATCACAGGCATTCTAGAACACAGCATGGGTGTCTTTTTAAAACAAGCATTTCAAAATATGATTTCTCTTTGGTTATACTGACAGAGCAGAGACACAAACTTAACAAACTTTAGGCCATATTTCACAGATAAATTCTTTTTTTAAAAAAATATATATTTATTTGTGCATACAGAACTGGGGTATAGGCCAGAGGTGCAAGGGCACCTCTGAGAGAGGATTTACCAGAGACAGGGTCGGTAGCAGAACAGGCAGATTGATAAAGTGCACTGCTGAGGGGAGCAGCAGGCAGATCAGGAGAGTTCTGAGGCGTCTTGTGGATCACCTCCAGGGCTGGTAAGGATTGAACTCATGCTGAAGTGGCTTTAGCTTCTTAGTGCTGTGCTTTAACTCGCTGTGCCACCAGGAAGGGCCTGATAAATTATTTCTTATTGTCAGTGTCTACTGTCTAGGACCCTACGACCCTCTTCTAACTTGCTACACTGAAAAACACATCAGAATTATGTCCACAAGGAGGGACCATGCACTGAGGGAAAGCCTGAGAAGCTTTCCTGTAGGTAAAAACTTACTAACTTTATAAGGACTGGGTGCATATATGAACATTTGTATAGGCATTTTCAGCGTATTTCCTGTATGTTGAGCAGAGTAAGCTGCCCAATTAGTACAGCATAGGAAATAAGCAGAGAAAAGGCTGAATATCTCGGTACCTAGCTGGGAGATGATAGACTTTGGATAGCATGAACCATAGGGACAGATAGCACTCTCCTCTGGAACCTAAGATAGACTTTGGCCAACTTTCAAGCAGTCAGACACAACATGACTTCTCAGGGTTCTGTTGGACCCAGCTGTCCTCACCAGTCTTAGAGTCACTGCCCAGTGCTTCTTCCCTTCCTCTGCAGCACTGGCTGATCAGGCACCTGGCAAGCCCTGAGGATCAGCCAAGCTCCAAGATGCAGAGTGAGCAGTTTGTTTACCGTTGGTGGTAGTGACAGGCAAACCGCAGTGTCCTCTTGTTCAGTCTAATGGGGTGAGTTGAAAGATTCTGCTGTCAGACCAGCGTGAGGCCTCATTTTTCTTTCCTGCAGCGTAGGGTGCCCCATGCTGCAGCCAACATTTGATTGTGATTAATTTGTCAGGGATGGCTGTACAATGGAAATGGAGAAATGGATTGCCAATTACAGCTAGTCTTCTCTCAGACGGCTTGGCAAACAAGGGCCTTTCTGCTGGACTGACAGCACCCAGCACACTAGATTTAGCCAAAGGGAAAAGGAACCCATTCTCAAGTGTGTGTGTTGTTTTGTTTTTTTGTTTTTTTTTTAATGAGAAAGAGGTCAAAGGTGTGTCTTTTTTTTTTTTTAATTTACTGCCCTGTAAGAGACTTGCTGAGGCATGTCTTGGCCTTCTTGGTAAGAGCTAAAGCTACTCTGAGGCTGCTTTTTACAGTTGAATTAAAGCGCTTTATGTTTCTGATTTAAATGTGAACAACATAAATGAAGGTATGAAAGAGTTCATTCCTTACTTCCTCCCATCACAGCCTAAAGGGACATGTATCTGACTTCCTTTGAGATGTTTACAACATGCAAATTGCAGACCAATAAAAAAAAAAAAAAAACAAAAACAAGTAGCAACCACCCATTTCTTTTATTTCCAAGACACCCATTTCACACTGACAGCTATCACAAAATAACTTGTTACTTATCTCCTTGTAGAAGACATGACCTTTTGTAATTTTAACAACATCCCAAAGGAATAGATTTCCAAAAAAGGAATGTCTTTACCTGTCAAACTCTGTACATCTCATAATCAGATTTGCTTTCAGGAAGTGAAGGGGATAGATACGATAACACTTACCACTCATAAAAAATCACTAATAAGCTGACATTGATATTTATGATTCTAAAATGTCTCCTTGCAACTCAGAAATACATATAGGACTATGATTGTTGAAGGGCTACACTATTTATTGTTATATTACATGATTTGCTCATTTTGGGGAGCTGAAATAGATGAATTAGGCCTTGTTTTACTTAGCAGAAATAAAAAACTCATTGTGATTATCTTATAAAATGCATGAAAAATGAGCACCATTATTCAAGAAGATTAAGAAATTAAGATTAACATTAAGAAGATTCTAGAGGTTGTAATAAGACTGCTTGCAAGTTTTGTTCCTCTGAAAATACTTAGAAAGTTACAGCAGTTTTGGAATCAGGTCTTTAAATGTTTGGTAGATTTCACTATTGAAACTGTTTTCTGGGATTCCCTTGGTTGGGAGGTTTTAAACTACTGACCTATTCATTATCTTCTCTAATTATTAGTCTATTCAACTTTCTATTTCTTCCTGATTCAGTCTTGGTGGATTGTATGTTTATAGGAAATTAACCATTTCTTCCATGTTGTAATTGTTGGCAGATAATTGTTGACTTGATATATTTGTTGGTATATAGTCTTTTATGATCCATTGTATTTCTATGTTGTCATTAATAATGTTTCCTGTTTCATTTATGATTTTCATTCCTTGTGTCTATTTTTAATGATTAATTTTAAGTGATTTAATTTATTTATGCATACAGAACTGGGGTACAGGCCAGAGGTACAGGGGCAGTGAGAAAATTCACCACAGAATGTGAAGCAGAACAGGCAGGTCACAAAGTACACTGCTGAGGGGAGCATCAAGTGAGACAGGAGAGGTCTGCTGTGCTGTGTGGGTCACCTCCGGGGCCTGGGATTGAACTCACACTAAAGTGGCTGCCACTAGCTTGCAGTGCCAAGTCCTAACATGTTGTGCCATCAGGCCTTTTTGAGTCTATTTTTTCTTGCTTAGTATAGCTAAAGGTTTTTTTCAATTTTGCTTATCTTTTCAAAAATTCTAATCTTAGCTTAATGGATTTTTCAAAAGCCACCACATTTGACTAGCTGTTTCAATATCCTTAAATTTTGTTATGTTGGGTTTCCATTTTTGTATCAACATCTTCTGATTTATTCTTTGATCTATTAGATGCTCATGAATGTGCCATTTAATTTCGATGTTTGTGGAATTTCCATATTTCCCTCTATTATCAATTTCTAGTTTCATTACTTTGTGATTGGAAAATATTTTTGATATAATTTCTGTCTTCTTGAATTTTTTATATCTTGTTATGTGAAATAACGTGCTCTAACCTAGAAAATTTCCTGTGTGCATTTGAGAAGAATGCTTATCTGGTTGATGTTGAATGACATAATTTTATATATGCTTTTTACAGCCAATGATGTTCAAATATTTGGATTTCACAGTCTTCAACAAATAGTTGTTAACTTTCTTTGTTTTCTTTAAATGTCATAAGGGACAGAGTTGCTATCTCATACCATAGTCACCACAACACTAGATTCTTTCCTACTTTACCCTATTGTCTAATAAAATGTCTCAACATTTTATTTTTCTACTTTTCTATTTGGGAGATCCTAAAGGTGGTGGTCACTGGATGTACTGAATAGAAAATGTCAGGACTAGCCTGTAAGTTCCACTGGGCAGTGGATCTCTGTCTTGGACAGAAAGTTATATGGAAATGTGAATGACCCTTGGTAGGCAGTGAGTTGGAGTGGAGGAAGAGACCAAGTTAGTCCTGAGGCTGGAGGACAGTTCTTTAGGAAAATAACTAGGGAAACTCCATCTTGTCACTCACCTACTAGTAACAATTTGGACACTGTGAGTCCATCTATAATGGCCATTGCCTCAAGTGAAAGAGAAGACATGATATGGAAGGAGTCATTAGTAAAATATATTGAAGCAAAGGACACTAATTGGAAAGAGTAGAAAAGATGTCCCTAGTGTTGGGTCCCAGCCAGGATGAGCCTCCCCAACCACCCCCTGAGCTTAAGCACAAGAAGATATCTTGCCACCTATGTGAGTGGCTTAACCTTTGGGCAACTGATTAATATCCACCCTGATCGCAGTAGCACATGTGAGGGAGATTTCCTCCTGCCCCAGGCCAACATCCTGGGATTAAGAGTATAAAAGGGAGGCTGGAAAGGATAAGAGAGAGAGAGAACGTTTTGCTGCAACCATCTATGTGTGCTGACTCTTCAACCTCGACGTCCCCCGCGCAGACTGGTATCCCTGCCAGTGCGGGCGTGGCACCTAGACACAGATTGCTCAGCATAATCCAAAACATCTTCTAGTTGTTCTCTGCCTGTTAGTGGCAGCCTTGCCATGGGCATTTCAGCCCACTTGTGTTAGGTTCTCAGTGTTTCTCTTTCTTCTTTACCATATTTTGCTCACACTATTTTCTACTTCTTACCACACCACAGGGCTGGACCAGATAGGCGACTTGGTGTGAAGTTTGGGGAAAAGTTAGAGAAATTAGGTAATTTCTACTACATGTATGTTCATGTACACACACACACATGCACACACATGCACACACACACACACTACTCTTAGGTCCCATGGCAGTCTACATCTTATGCAGAGAGATAAAAATGTATTTCAAGTCAAATATTTTTACTTTCCTAGATCCCCTGATGGATATCCTTGTTTTATCCTGGTAATGAGGCATATTTTCATTGTTTTATGAAGGATGAAAAAAGTTGATGAGTCCTTATTTCCTTCAATATACAATGTGGGAAAACAGCAACTCTGCACACTTCTCTTTTTCACTATGGATGAGGGAATAAAATATTTGCAAAGTTTAAAATAAAATTGAGAGGCAATGATTTAAGATGCTAACCTTTCCCCATGGCAGTTCCAGCAGATCTTTTCTGACTTGCTAAGGGATTCTGAATTTGCGAAGCTTGGAGAGCCAGAGCTGCTGGTGATCACTTTCACAAGTGCCTGTAATTATATGCAAGGGCCGACATTTTAAGGTTGGCCGAATGCCTGACTTTCAAACTGGGGCATTAGCGATGTGCCAAAGGCACCATAAACTGCAGGATGGATATCTTCTTGAGGGCTAGCTTTACAGGGGGTTCTTTTGTAGAAAGTCTGTAAAATTACTTAACAGATATATAAAATGTATGGCTTTTTGTTTCAAGAAATTGATGAAAAAATATATATATATATAAAATATATATATATATAATATATATATATATATATA
>NW_004567123.1:8224499-8273011 GCF_000260355.1 Condylura cristata
ATAAAAATATTAATTTTACCTAACTTATAAGGAAATTCAAAGAAGATAATGAGTGGATCATCCTGGATTGTAATTTTTATATCACCCTGATTCCAAGCCCTTACCCTTTTTATGCTACCTTGTTGGTGGCCAGGATATCTGTCCTCAGTTCTTATATGAACCACATAGGTAGGTGTGGTTGGCAAGCCATGCAACAACTCTGGGTCTTATTTTACCCATCAAGAGAAAGAAAGAATGAATGAATGGATGAATGAATGGATGGATGAATGAATGAATGAATGAATGAATGAATAAACAAATAAATAAATAAATCTAACATGCATGATAGCTGATCTAAAATGACCTTCAGTTCCTAGAGTCTATGATCTTAGAAATGAAAAAATGTGCAAACTTTCTGGACTTTGGGGGGGCAACAAAAAAACAGGCATTGGGATTGTTTTCCCCTTTACATTAGTGGCAGGGTAGTAACTGCTTTCTGCTCCCCCAGATTACCTTGAAAGGAAGCACCAGAAAGCTGACTTAAAAAAACCATTGTTTGACTATGTTTATAAGAATATGTTGTCTTATGCCACAGAACTTCATTTTTGAGACCACAAATAGCTACAATTCCTTTGTCTCTTTTAACACTGAAAGCTTTTACTTATATATAGAAAAAAACAAGATGTTTTCATACCACTAGCTTAGATAAACTGTAGGGAGTTTGCAGTTGCAGAAACAAGTTTACTGTATTTTTTAAACAATAGGCCATGATGGTTATGGCTAAATGTGATATATAAAACACGGTGTGATATTACAAGCAGGCTTCATTCCCAGACAGTGGAACTCATGGGGCTTTAACCATAGGCTGGGAGATAGTAAGAGGAGACAACTGGCTTTCAGGAAGGCAGCAGAGCAATCTAAAAGAAAGGAAGCTGGCTCATGATAAGGGACGCTGACTAGTGCTACTCACAGCCTAGGTAAAACTGCCTTCAAATAGGAAATTACTTGTTCAACAGTGGAGATACTCTAGAATTTAGTTCAGTAAATAAATTATTCAAAGTCCATTATCATAAGTAAGGGACTCAGGTGCTAGTGGAAAATAAGATAATAATCGTAGCAAAAATAAATTTACTATAAATAGTGAAAATAATAATTGTTAAGTATCTTCATCTGTCTGACAATGATAAGCACTTTAATGCATCGTCTAATTTAATCTTAAAACAATCCATGCTATAGACATTATTAATCTCATTTGACAGCTGAGGTCACTGAAGTCTAGAGAGAGTAACTGGCCTGAGGACATACAACTATAAACAATAGACGCAGAATTTGAAACTAGATCTGAATACTGAAACCTAGTCTATAGCCACCTTCAAACATACACTTGTTCCCTATTATTCCTTGGTACTCTAGGAGAACTCTACTGTAGCAATCACAGAGATTCATCACACATAGTGGTACTGATCATGCTACAAGTATCCAACATCACTGCCAAGGTGATCCAAGGTACTAGAATCATGAATTGAAGGCAACATTTGAAGAGGTATAAGAGTAAGTAAGCAAAATGGAAATGTGGAGAATTATTTCAGGATTAAAAGTTAATTGCAGAACAGCACTATATCATATTAAATGTAAGAAATTGGAGATACAGTTACATTTAAATTAACTGCATATTAACATTCACAATAGATAAATTTAGAAACAGGGCAAATATTTCTCCATGGATAAATGGATAAACAAAATGAGATATTCATCTACATCATATGGAATATTAGTAAAAAGGAACCATTACTAACACATGCTACAATGTGCATGAGCTTTAAAAATATGGTGCACAGTAAAAGACCACTGTGTTATAATTCTATTATATATGATCAACTGTTATGTTATAATTCTAGTATATATAATATCCAGAATAGGCAAATCTGTAGAGACCAAGAATAAATTGATATTGGTTTAAATCAAATTGGGGGCCAGGGGTGAGGTGGGACAGTTAATATGGGTTTCATATGTGGATGATGACCATTTTCCAAACTTATATTATCACATTGGTTACATACTTCTGTAGAATCTACTACAATCAATTTAAATAATAATTTGAATATTTTATATCATAATTATAGTTTAATAAAAATTGTTTAAAAATTAACTGTATAAAAAATAGACAAGTTCGGGCCCTCCCTGGTGGCGCAGCGGGTTAAAGCACTGCACTAAGAAGCTTAAGCCACTTCCGCATGAGTTCGATCCCTGCCTGCCCTGGAGGAGATCCACATGGCGTGGCAGACCTCTCCTGACCCGCCCGCTGCTCCCCTCAGCAGTGTACTTCGTTGATCTGCCTGTTCTGCTCCCCACTCTGTCCCTGTGAATCCTCTCACCCTCCGCATCTCTGGCTTATACCCCAGTTCTGCATGAATAAATAAATAAATCTAATAATAAAAAAAATAAACAAGTTAGGTTATTATTCCATGACTGTTGTTATCTCAAAAAGTCTAAATCAAATCATTTCTTCCAGTAGGTAAAGAAGAAGAAAAAAAAAGAAAGAAAGAAAGAAAGAAATGCAAGTGTGATAGGCCTCAGTAATTATTAAATCCGAAATATGGTCTCTAGAGCAGGTCAATTGCTTTCCCTAGCACAGGAGAGCTACTTATTTATTTGCATGTTGTTATGCATACATATGTGAATGGATTCATGTGTTTATTTTTAAGTGCTTTTATGTTTTAGAGAAGTTTTAGGTTTATAACAAATTCAAGAAGGAGTTATACACATTTCTCATACTTCCTGCCACCGCAAATGAAGAGTTTGCCTCATAATCAATATCTGGCACCAGAATGGTACATTTGTTACTTAAGATGAACTCACACTGACATATCATAATCATAAAAAGTCCATAGATTACTATAAGGCTCACTCTTCATGCTGCACTTTTGTGACATTGAGTAAAAAGTAGAAGGACATATATCCAGCATTACACTATCACAGAGTATTTGCACTGCTCTAAAATCCTCTGTGCTCCACTCTGCCTCTCTTCCCTGCCATTTTCATATATCTACATGTCATTTGCGTAATTTCTTTGGTGGAGTGTCTGTTAAGGTCTTTGACCTATATTCTTATCAGTTTATTTGTTTCCTTATTACTCAATTTTAGGACTTCTTTGTATATTTGGATAACAGTCCATCAGCTGTGTCTTTTGGAAAAATAAGCTGTAAGTTCTCCCGGCTGTGGCCTCTCTTCTAATTATCTTTGGCATTAACATCAACAGAAGTTTTCAATTTTAATAATGTCCACCTTATTAATTATTCATTTCATCGATCATGCCTTTGAAGTAGTATCTAAAAAGGCATCAATGTATCCAAGGGCATGGGGTTTTTTGTCTACTTTATCTTCTAGGAATTTTACAGATTTTCATTTTATACTTAGTTACAAATTATGATTTCATTTTTGGCTGAGTGTAAGGCCTGTGTCTAGATTCATTTTTCAGGAAGGAAATGTCCAACTGTTCCAGTACTGTTTTATGAAAAGACCATTTTTTTCCTCGATAGTATTGCCTTAACTATGCAAAATGTTAAACACACACATATACATATATGCATGTGTGTATATATACATGTTATATATATATATATATATATATAACATGTTTGGAGAGAGAGAAAGAGTACCTAGTATCTTCCCTATGTTTGAATTTAGGACAAGACTTCTAAACTTGGATAAATGTCAGTGATCAAGATTATAATAAGGTCTAATCCTTTTCATTGTATTAGTTGATACTGTGTTGAATACTGCGTATTAGTTATTAACTAAAATAATATTTATTAAGACTTACTCTACATCCATATCTATACTAGTTATTAGATTATAACACTATAGAAGTTAGAGTTCAGTTTCAGAAGTCCAAATAATTACTATGGAAGTTTTAGGTAAAGAGAAAATAATTTTTATCAATTTTGTAGTTTGTAGTTATTTATGAAGATTTGGGATTATCTATCTAAATATAACTTTATTTAAAATATTTAGAAATGCCAAACAATACAGATGAGACTTTTTGTGTTAACTTTTTTTTTTAGTTTTGACTCAATTTTATGCATTTGTGAAGAATTGTCTGTTTGCCATGACTGAAATGAGAGGCATAGTTTAAATAAATTTGTTTCCTTTTTCCTGAAGATCTGAAGGAAACTTCTTCTGACAGTCAAGTAGACTTAGGTTCATGCACACTTTATCATTCTCTATCTTTTTTCTCTGGTTATCCCAACATTTTTCTATTTCAGTAATATTTTCTACCCTACTATATTCAGACTCATTCTCAAACATTCCCCTAAGGCCTCCTGGGAGACAGGATAATGATCCATATCTTCTCAGGATCCCTGACTTGTTTATAGCTGGAAGCTTAAGGGGGTACAAATTACAATGGAATCCTAGAATGACATTTATGGAAATCGGCCAGAATTAGGAATGTAATAAGTGATAACAATTGTTAATTCATTCACAATATATCGATTTTCTTTTCCACTGGTGCATCTGAAAATTTTGCAAAAATTATCTATAGTAACAAAATGTTTAAAAAGTAAACAAAATTGACATGTCACCTAAAATGTCTAAATGGCTAACAACTAATGAGCTGTTGCTAACCTAATGACTTAATAATTTTATACATATATAATTTGGCTAGGATTAATAATCATAAAGTTATTTTTAACAAAGTAGATAATATTAGTAAAGTCACAAAATATTCTTGAAAAATAAGAATGTAATTATTCAAAACTATCAAACTGATATTTAGTGATACTAGCCTAAATTAATTACCCATATTCTTTACTTTTACCTTTAACAATGATATCTAGAAATCCAGGAATGCCCCTTTCCAATCAGACACATGGGTTTCCAAAGAGACTAAATATCCTAACTTCCTTTGCAGTTAAGTTGGTCATACAACAAATTTCTCTCCAATAGAAGGTAAGTGAAAGTATAATGAGTCCTCTTAAACCCAGGTACATCTGCTAATGGATATGCCTAATCCATGTAGTTCTTTTGTTGGAACCAGAGAAGCTAAGTATATGAGAACAATGTTTTCAGGGAGGCAGAACAGCCACTTGACACTCTGATATATTCCTGACTCCTTGAGTGATAAAGTATAATGAGTCTTCTTATAAAGAGAATACTCACTTTGCAACTGTTAGCAAAGAGGAAAACATATTTCTATGTACACTCAACCATTCTATTTTCAAACGCCTTTGTTACAGCAGCTTAGCTTTACTCTAATATAATCTCTTCAAGTACAGTTAAAGATGCATGTTAAAAATAGAATCATTGACTAAAACTGATTTGACATGAAAATCATTGCTCAAAGAGCTAAACATGCTTGCATTCTCTGAGAACTGTCAGAACTAATTTTGAAGACCTTTCTAAAGAAAGCTGATCTATGCTTATGTAAACCCAAACTTCAGATACAAGTATGTATAAGAAGCAAGTAAAAGACAGGATGAGAAATTCAAAATAGGGTGAGAAAAATGGGCAATAACATCAAAATTATTAACTAATCTGAGATTGTGGTCAGTACATAGGTGTACCACAACTGTTTTCTAGGGAGATAGACTTAATAGTGCTCCTATTTTTTGACATAGCTGAGTGGTATTTCCAATGATATTTAGCTACAACTAAATAGATAGGCTCTACAATTTAATGAAATATGTTTCCTATTTCTTTAAAAGACTTGCTCTTAATACTTTTAGAGGAAAAATCATTTGTTAAATATAGTTTAAGAATAAGTGCCAGTCTTTGAGGATAGGCTGGGTGGGAATTAATTTGTTCCTTCTAGTCCTAAATCAAAATTTACCCTGATACAATAGCAAAAAAAAAGACCTCAGAAGAGTAATAAAGTTTATAATGTTTATTACTTTTTGAAACGCTTAATATTTTAATTAAGTCCTAAAATTGTTCAGCTTGAACAGAACATCAGGGAGGATGACATGGATTTCTTCCTGCATCTGCAGAAATCTAAGTTCCCAGCAATTTCATTTATTTTGGCAAATGCCTGAAGAAACACTGCTCATGAGTCCCACTGTCATTTTTATTTAAGCTAAAGTGGCATGCATTGTGACTGAACACTTGAGACTACTCTCCAGAGCAAAAGTAGTACTTCTGGTCTTGTAGTTTGCTCGTTTGTTTGTTTGTTTTTGTTTTGTTTTGTTTTGCAATTAAAGAACCCTCTAGCTTAGAAAGAATGGTAAGGCAGTTTGTACTATAGTTCATGGGATGAAGGCACACATATGGATATATATGTGTGTACTTGTATATCTGAATGGTAAGTACTCCAAGAGTCAGACAAAATCTTATGCTAGAATTTTTGTTATCTGCAAAGGTGTTTCTCCAATTTTGTAAGGATCAACAAGCAAATTATTCAAATGTGATACAAATGAGATGGGCATGGTCCTATCACTGCATTTTTCCAAAAGGGGTGAATTATGCTGATTTGAATGTTATGTTGCTTTGAAAATCAGCAGTTCACCCAAGGATTGCCAAAAACAGTACCACTGCTGATAATGAGAATATCTTGACCAGGACAAAAAACACAGGATGTCAGAGAAGAGAATTTATGGGGAAAAAAACAAGATTCATAATTAGAGCACCTGAAGCAAAATTTTCAAAGCAAACGTGAATATCAAAGGAACGGGAAGAAAAGCCAGATGAAGAGTAAGAGTTGGCAGGGGGATAAAAGGGAGTGGCACACATTTTGTCAGTTTTGCTCTGGTTTCCAAATGTTCCTCATACATAAGATAACTCTTCCAGCAAGTCTAGAATTGCATGGCAGTGGTTGTGACACCCTCTAAAATGTGTCCGCGTTTAAGAATGATGGAGGTCATGCACTCAGCAGCATTTCATCCAAGTCAGGCCTGTGAGTTTAGACAGATGTGGCAATAAAAATATTTGCTGTGTAGACATATAAGGTTAAAGAAATATCACATTGTTCTCCTTTTTTACCAGTCAGAAGCAGAAGCACGAACCTGAGTATAAATAAGAGATTCAACAAGGAAGTTGTGTCCTGGAAGCATTTTACAGAAAGCAAAGGGATTTATCAAAACCACCTTCCACACTGGTAACAGAAATATAAAGAATATGAGAGCAACTTTAGCTTAGTTACACTACACCTAACTTCTTTCTGCAAATTTTCAGTCAATAACTCAACATCTAAAGATCCTTCTTCCATGAAAGCATCACCTCAAACTTCGAGAACAACATTCAAGTTTTCTTCTTCTCCAAAGAGAACATTTTCCAAATTACACAAAAGGATACACTTTTCCACCTGGACTTCATTTCTCTTAACTACATTGATTCTCATAAAATGGACTACAATTATTTTTGCTGCTTGCATCTCAGTAAAAATTCCATTGCCATGTATCATGTCTAGCCCCTTTTGTAAAACTTATTAGCAACAGTGTCCAACTTGGACTCAAAGGACAGAAGGCATACACGGGATCTGAAATGTCCATCAAGGAAGTTCAAATCTGTCCCTCTGAGACTGGCTTAGTGGCCAATTCAAATCTTTAACAGGAATTTTGGAGTTTATAGAAACCCTGTAAGCCTCATCTGGATCTATTTTTCCAAAAGTAATACAGGCCTTTTCTTTTCTTGGTATTTTACCAAATGTGGATTTTCATCTTGAGTGTAAGCAGGCGGTCCATTGCTCCATGGAACCATCCTGGAAACATTATGTCAGAGCAGCAACAGCAGTTGCTGGGACTCAGTGAAAATGTCTGGTTCTTCTTCCAGGAGATCTTCAAAGGCAGCAGGGCCTACTTCCATCATGTCTTTTCTTTAATTGGGCTGAGTTAAAAAGTGGGTTTTCTTCAGTCAGCATCTTCCAATAACAAACAGCTGGTCTTGCTGCCATTAGGGCTTGTCCCCAAATGGCTGAGGAATAGGAAGAAGCCGGGAGAAAACTTGGCTCTTGCTCTGGCTCCCAGGTTCCCCTGGTAAGTACCAAATCTTCCAGACATACTTTGAATGTGATAATAGTGATGCCAGATTTTCCACAAAATGGGAATGCATATCCTGGGGATATTAAATAATCATTCTCCTTCACAAGATAGTTCCACCATCAGTTGGGAGTTAAAGAATTCTT
This sequence comes from Condylura cristata, assembly GCF_000260355.1. Classification (NCBI taxonomy): domain Eukaryota; kingdom Metazoa; phylum Chordata; class Mammalia; order Eulipotyphla; family Talpidae; genus Condylura; species Condylura cristata. Next base: position 8,232,595 of record NW_004567123.1, read on the forward strand.
GTAGGACATAAATTTAAAGTGAAGGCAAATTCAAAGCAAAACATTGGAACTGTTTCCAGCAGCTGGGCACATGGTTTGGGACAAAGGCACACTGAGACCATGTGCTTGGCTTATTGACCACCTTGTGAGACATAACAACAAAGGGGCTTTTTCTTAAATGAAGTTAGATATTAAATTCAACTTGACTCTCTAAGCATGTTCTGGACTTTAAATTTTGTCATTTCTGGGCCCTCCCTGGTCGCTCAGTGGGTTAAGGGGCAGCACTGCAAACTAGCCAGAGCCACTTCAGTGAGAGTTTGATCCCCTGGCCCGGAGGTGACCCACATGGTGCAGCAGACCTCTCCTATCTCACCTGCTGTGTACTTTGTCGATCTGTCTGTTCTGCTCCCCACTGTCTCTAGTGAGTCCTCTCACCACCCCTGCACCTCTGGCCTGTGCCCCAGTTCTGTATGCATAAATAAAACTTTAAAAAAAAAATGTTGTCTTGTCAAAGTGGACACTGTCATACCTACAAATACCATTTGTTTTTCCTAAAATAGTGATGTTTGCTATCAGGAAAGAAAAAAAAAAACTGGATAGCTGAATAGTTTAATCTAACTGCTATTTTTCCATTCACAATTTTATTTTCTGTACTTTATTTTCTGGGCAACAATTTAGGTCATCTTAATAGTCATTATCAATAAATAGCAAATATGTACTAGTGTCTACAGATGCAATACTAGGCACTGTGCACAGAATGCACACTAATAAATTCCACTAAGAAATCCAAAATGACTTTGGAAACAGACTATAAACAAAAATCGCTGAAATTATGTGAGGAAAAAGCTGTTAATTGTCCAAATTACAAAACTTGGAAAATTTTCAGAAGATATAGTGACCATCAAAGATTGACATATGAAAGGAGGTTTCACAAGAATTTTTTGAATTTATTTTTTCATAACTTAAGTATACAGACCTATGCATGTATTCACATTTCAATGATTCTGTTTGCAACAGAAACAATTATGCTTGGCTTCATATGAATGACTATGCATCTAAAAGAAAACCCTGATTTGATTCAAGAAAACACAATTAGAGGTCAAATCCTATAGAACAAAACTTTTTGTTTAACAAAAAACATTAAGTCATAGTGTGTCAAACCAATACATGTGTTATCCAGTATAATAAAATTCAAGAACATAAAAGAATATTCAAATACCCATTTAAAATTGAGATTTTACCATATTTTGAGACTCTTTAATCCACAGAAAACTAGATCCATCACAGAGCCTTTCATTTTCCTGTTAATTTCATCTTTAACCACAAAAATAAAGTAATGCAGACATTATCAAAACAAGATCACTTACCATAAATGCCAGTTGAGATGCAAGGAAATGCCTGCGAATAAAACACAAAATTAACAATAAACTTTAAAGGAACAAACTTAATACCAATATTTTATATTTTAACATCTACTTTGTATGATAATGGAAGTCCTCTGCTCACATACTTAACCCCGAGTAAGAGAATTTGGAAATCACCATATTTGAATAACTTGAAACTGTGTCTACTCAGCAAGTATACCAGTTCAGGAGAGCTAAATGCTAAATTTTCAGAAATGCTGTGACCCAAATGATAAATATAGTTACTATTAATAATTTAAGTCATAAAATAATAATAAACTATATTGTTATGGGGAAAGAATGCCCTGAATGAAGTCCACAAACATAGGTTTTGTGGACACCACCCCACCCAAGACAGACAGCAAAACTATAAATTCCAACATCACCAAAGGGAGGATTGCTGGGACCTGAGGGTGGAGTTAAACAACAATGTTTGGATATAAAACTGGACCACTGAATCTTAGAGATCTTTTGGCCTCTTGGTTCATGACTTGTCTCTTGAATTTTTGCCTATTTTCAGTATGTTCTTGGGGTTCCAGGTCAGCAGAACTGGTTGGACACATTAGCCAACTTTTCTCTCTCTCCTTTTCCCTTGAGTTATTCATTCCCCTTTCTCTTGTAAATAAACCCATTATTAACATTTCTGTGTGTGCCTGTAGTTGAATCTTATTGTAAGTCCCCTTAAATGCGCAGGTGAGGACCCACATTCAGGCAACCCAATTCATATTGGGGTTGCCATGAAATAAATTATATCTAAAGCAAACATTCAGAAATTATCTCATCATTCCTATTTTGTTCCCTTTATTGTTATGTCTATTTTTGAGATAGAAATAATGATGTGCTACTGAACATGTCTTCCCAGCTTCATGTTAAGTGATGTCATATTGGTACCTGAAACCTGAAATCCCCAATCAATACTCAGATTGGATTGTACTTGGGGTCGGTCAACTGATGTCAGAGACTGGCTATGGGTACCAAATTTTGATAAAATTTAGAAGTTTTCTGTAATAATTGACTATGCAGTATTTAAAATTTACTTTTTTTTTTAAAGATTTATTTATTTATTTGTGCATACAGAACTGGGGTACAGGCCAGAGGCTCAGGGGCAGTGAGAGGCTTCACCAGAGACAGAGTGGGGAGCAGAATAGGCAGATCTACAAAGTACACTGCTGAGGGGAGCAGCGGGTGGGCCAGGAGAGGTCTGGCTCGCCATGTGGTCTCCTCTGGGGCAGGCTGCAGGCGGGAATCGAACTCATGAGGAAGTGGCTTCAGATTCTCAGTGCTGTGCTTTAACCCGCTGCGCCACCAGGGAGGGCCAAAATTTACTTATTTTTTAAGATTTATTTATGCATATATAACTGGGGTACAGGCCAGAGGTGCAGGGCCAGTGAGATTATTCACCAGAGACAGAGTGGGGGCAGAACAGGCTCACTGACTTGAAGTACACTGCTGAGGGGAGCAGCGGATGGGTCAGGAGAGGTCTGCCACGCCATGTGGGTCACCTCCGGGGCGGGGCTCAAACTCATGCTGATGTGGCTTTAGCTTCTTAGTGCTGTGCTTTAACCCACAGTGCCACCAGGGAGGGCCCATTATTCTTATTTTTAAGATGTACATTTGTGTCAATAAAAGGTATAACAAACTTATACATATACCTACTGCAATATTGAGTCAATTTTTAAACATTTACCTACATAACATTGCTTACACCACATTTTACATACTGACCATTCCAAATCCATACATTGAAGCCATCATGTGATGATATTCAGGGGTGGAGGAGCTATTTAAAATTTATTAGGTCATGAAGGAGGTGATCCCATGATACAGTTAGTGTTTCTATATGAAGAGTATTGGCCAGCTCTGTTCTCTTGCTTTGTGAAGGGACAAGGAGGAGATGGCTGTCTATAATGCAGGAAGTGGGTCCTCATTAAATAGCAGCCCCTCATCTCAGATGTTCCAGCCTCCAGAACTGTGAGAAAGACATGTTTGCTATTTAATGCAGACATGGTAATTTATCAGCACTGTTTGAATTGACTTAGACACTAATTTTACTTAGAATGTTAAATTTGATTGAAAGAATGAACAAATATATACATGTCGTTAACTCTAAATTAGATTTTCTGACAGTAGAAAGTGATTTGAGTGTGGCAATGATCTCTGACAATATATCTGTGTGAATTTACAAAACTTGTTTTCCTCTTTCTGTTCTTTGTATTTTCTGTCACTTTTTTTTTAATCTGCCTCTACTTTACATCATTAGATAATTTTCATACCTCCATATAAAGTTCATATTATTCACCACATACATGTATGTTCTAGGAATTAATAACCGCATTTTTTAAAGTAACTGAACTGCTATGGGAAATTTTAAAACCACAACTGTTTTTGATTATCAAAAGCAATATTGCTGTTGTGCTGGTAATAATGAAATGGCTTTATTTTATTCTTATCTTTGGATTAAAATATATATTAAATTTTATTTTCCTTAACATTTTTATAGATACATGTTTATTTTTTAATAGGGTTATTTTATTTAAATAGTCACCAATTATTAAACTTTGTTCTAGAATGTTTGACTTTAAATTCAAATATATATCTGCAAAGTGGCCCTTAATTTTTTGTTCTTTGATTAGTAGATATTATTATTTACAACAAGAAAATAAACAGTTTCTAAAACTGAGTAGGAGTGAATTATTTTTTGATTTTTGGGGGTTTTTGAGGTGCCTGTAAGAATTTAGGAATATTCTTGAGTGATTTCAACCATCCAGTTCACAGAAGCTTAAAAAAGCAGGGTGAAGCAACTTCTCTTGAAAATACTACAGTCTCTGCAGTCACTAAGACTACCAACAAATTTTACAGTCAGTGTGAAAATCAACTACAAGTTTATTGTAAGCAATTTGTTACTAATAGGAAGGGCTCAAAGTTCAAGAATTGTCTACTTAAAAATACAAATTAGAGAGGATTCCAAGTCATCCCTTATAATTTATGCCAGCTCACATGTTCATTGTACTTTTTAAATGAGGTAGAGAGAGGTAAGTTTATAGGAATTCACTCACAGGAATTCCATGGGAGTGAACTGAACATATAAACATCATTCATCTTATGCTTGCAACAAAGAAAAAGAAAGGTTTAAGGGTTGCTTCACAGAACCATTAAGCAAAAACCAGAAGATACCACAAGGTTTTTGACAGGCAAGTCCACTTTAAATTCCACTTGGGCATCATTCCAATCCGTGACGTTGAGTGATTTATTTAACTGCACTTTCTGAGCATCAGTTTCCTCATTAGAAATGGAAACTATGAGACACTCCTCAAAAGAACTAAAAAGAGATTAAGAGAAATATGGGAGACAGTACTGGGTATGGTTAAGTAGCAATACCACCAAGTTTTATATCAAGGAGGGATTTGTATGTTGTGGGCAGGGCTTTCCAACCTTGATGCTATAGATATTTTCTACCTGTGACCACCTTGTGTATTATGAGATCTTTAGCCATATTCCTGTTGCCAACATTCTTTTGATGTTAGCAGCACACCTCATTTATAACAATCAAAAGTATCTCTAACCATTGTCAAAGATCCCCAAAGGGGGGTAAAAAACCTTGACTATAATCCACTGCCCTAGACTTCAATAACTAGTCAGTGTAAAGTGAAGAGCCCTATCAGTTCCAGAGCTTTCCATGGAACAATATAGGACCTGCTTCATAACTCATCCTTCTCTCTGTCCACAATTGCTTTCTTCTCCTCTTCTTCAGGTATTAATCCTAAGGGAACAGTGTCTCTCGCAGTCTACTTTCTGGGGAACTGATCTCAGTTAAGTACTTTTTGCTTCTCTCTGAGGTCTGGTTACATGAGTCATTCTCACATATGATCTAGTAGAAAAGAGAACACACTGAACAGTTAATGGCAGCTTTCATTTGTCTCAGCTCCCAGTTCTATCTTGGAATCAATCATGCAACTTAGTAATTGAGCTTGAATGTACCAACTGCCTTGTCTGTTCCTAACAAGGACAAATAGCTTCATCTGAAAATGACATTGTTGCCTTGAATGTGAAGGCAAATGGTCGTGTAATGGAGGATGACTTTTGGGATATTATTGCATTAATTCAACCAAAAAGGCAATGATAAAGCAGAGATGGAAATATAGTATCATGGGGGAAATCATTTTATGTAGAACAACTTTGCATATAATTCATTCAAGCTAAATCTCCTCCATTCATCATTTTTTATTATGGAGAGACAGACAGACAGAAAGACTGGAGATTAAGAATGAGCAACTGAGTTCAACCAGAGGATTTTACAGCACATTGTCTGTGTTCTTTGCCATAATTTATTTCTGATGGAGCCACCAGGATTGAGTAGCAGGGGATTTCTTTATTTCCAAGTTGTATTTAACATGAACAACTCCCACAAAAATCCTCTCCCAGGGAATAAGGATATATTGTACCAAAACCCAAACCAATTAGCCTGCTCTGTTTTAAGTGCTCATAACTCAAAAGTCACATGTAGAACTTGGGGAATGACATCAACAGCTCTACATTAAGACTCCAGATTCTCCTTCTAGCTAGCCCCAGGCGCAGGAAGTCTCTATGCTAAACATATCCAAGCAAATAGCCATCAGAAACTTGTTTCGTAGCACTTGACTTTGAACTAGTATTTCCCAAGTCAGCAAGCACTTGCCCTCTTGGAGGGGAAAACATAATAGTTTGAGTTGGAAAGTAAGAGTGGATTTTCCTTTTGTGAAATTACAGATTGAGTCACCACCTGGAAAATATTTCCTCATCCCAGCATGTTGGTTTCAAGTACATTTGTAAAAACAGTGAAATCCTTAAGGCTGTGGAATCTGCCTCTTATTGCCTGGAATGTCTGTCTCTACTTATCCCTTTCTGCCTCAGTAATTGGAGGGCAAGGAAGGCAGAGCCTCCTAAAGTTCTCTGTATTGACAATAAAGGTGTCAACCAAGGCAATAAGCCCTAAGTCAACATCATTTGCACCCCTTACTTTTCCTTGACCCTTGGTTTTAGTTTCATTCATTTCTACAAAGTGTGAATTTATCTTCTTTTCAGCATCCTTAGCCTTTACTATCACCCATTACTTTATGGTGTTAATGGGAATGACTCCATCCTCAGCTCTTTAGAAATGTGTGGATTGACCTTAGTAAGTAGCACACATTTCATTTAACCAAAAGGATTGAATTACTGAAAATTAGTTATACAATTAATATAAAATCTTTCAATTGCTGAACCTACATTTTATTGTTTTGGATATTTTTTTCCAGTTAAAGTAAGAACACACTACCTGATAAACCTTGCTTTTATGTGTTTTTAATTATATAGGACATTTCACCTAATTGAGGAAGCTATTAACTGTAGGAAACATCATTCATTATTCTGTTGTATTTTGTGTACGGCTAAGAAGAAGAAAACTGTATAAGGTAAAATTTAACTTTTTTTTAGGGTCTTTATTGTATACTTACTGAAATTCATAATTTGGATTTATTTAGATAATTTATTTAACCACTCTTAACTGTAAAGAATAGATTTAGAAAAGTAATGGACCAAATTGGCCTTGACCAATGTCCTCATATTCATAGTGCAGTACATCTGAACTGTTTTCAGTCACAGATAAGAGTTTCCCATTTTATTCTCTCAAGTACAGCACAGTTGATGCAGTCCATTAAAGTTCTCCACTGTTGACAGTAAACTTTCTTCTAAGTCTCTAATATCCAAAATTTTGAAAATGTTTCCTTTTATTTTGCTGCCAACCAACATTTTCAGCCAAAACACACACCTCTTTCTCAAATGGCCTTACTTGGTTGACCAAAAGCCAAGAGATTTCATTTTGAAGCCTGCTGCTTCCCATCTCATCTACCAGGAAAGTCAGCCAAATGCACATGTGGATGGTGAGTAAAACTCCGTCATAACTATGTTAAGCTATAAAACTAAAATTTTATAGCTCTTGTCTGAGAAGACTATCTGAGGCATTGTATTTTCAAAAAGCTAAAATATGTATCTTAGAGACACTGCAATTCAGGGTAAGGTTCTTTGTCTTCAGGTATTATCAGTAAAGTGGATTGCCTTTAGATATTATCAGAGAAGTACATTGTGCCACAGCCCCCTTATCAATGAAACAACAGAGTATTTCTTTTCTTTTCTTTTTTTTTTTAAGATTTATTTATTTATTCTTACAGAACTGGGGTATAGGTCAGAGATGCGGAGGGTGAGAGGATTCACGAGAGACAGAGTGGGGAGCAGAACAGGCAGATTGATGAAGTACACTGCTGAGGGGAACAGCGGGCGGGCCAGGAGAGGTCTGCCATACCATGTGGATCTCCCGTGGGGCAGGCGGGGATCGAACTCATGTGGAAGTGGCTTAAGCTTCTTAGTGCAGTGCTTTAACCCGCTATACCATCAGGGAGGGCCCAAACTGAGTATTTCTTAAACAGTGAAGTGACTCACTGTAGGAGTATGTAAGATATTTTGAGTGGCAAACAGATGATCATTACCCATTTCATTGTAATAACTACATATTATTTTGACATATTCCATTATTTTTGCTAACACATTTATCACTTCTTTTATCCATATCATTTGCATATAATTTTGCATTTTCTCTATTAGAAACTGTCCCATCTGTCCCACCTGAACAGGTGACTTGGCTTGGTCAATGGGAGTCCTCCTGACTTTGGAGCAGAACCAGGGGAAGGACATGTCAGATGAGGAACATGCCTAGTGCAGAGAGGCTGGAGACTGAGTGGAGCAGATCAGATGAACCAAGGCTAGAGCACTTCAACCTAGCTGGCCCACAGTGTGTGAGCAAAGAAGACAAGACATTGCATATTACTGAGTTTGGGAGAGAGTTGCTACACAGCATTTCTGTACATAATGTAAATATGTTAAAACTGTAAGTTGTTGTCTCATGATTATAATAAAGAATACTGGATTTTCAGTAACAGTGATGATGTAGTTTTCTCTGAAAATACAACTAAAGAATCAATTAAAATATTGGATACTTATATTAGAAGGTGAAATGTGGATGCTTAAAGGAAATAATGGTGTAGTAAATAAATATTTGAATTAGAAAGCAAAAGACCAGAGTCACTCACTATTAATCTGAGCATCAATAGCACAGGCCCCCAGAGCCTCAGTTTCCCCATCTACAAATAGAGCAACAGTTGAACTTCATGGCTTACTTCACTATGACATTTTATGATATCATAAAACAACCTCCTATTTTCTGGGTAGCCCAGAACAGACAGGCAACATTACACCATCCTGGCTGTCTTAGTGTTTAGATATGGGTGGTAGTAGTATGGCAGTGACAACCATTGTCATTCATGAATTACTGCTGTATCACTGAAATTAGGACTCTGTGATAAGGAACATTCTTTTCCCCTTCTATAAACATGGAGGAGAGTAAGGCCAAGAAAGAAACCTTGCTTAAGGTTACAGAGGGGTTCATTGAGGGACTTATTTATTATTTTGTGTAAGGAACAGTTGGAAAAAAAAAAAGGTTTTTTTTTTTTTACCTTAATATTACACACAAAATAGATGAAAACATTCTCAAAAGACTAAAGAAGACATGCATGAGCAGACAACGGTGAGATGGCCCTCTTGCAGCCATGCTTCTCCCTGCCTCTTTTAGGGCTAGGACACACTTTCCCCCACCGACATGGTCAGTATTGTGGTAATCATCATATCGCTCTGTGTAAGTTGATTTGAAAGCCCATATAGCAGTGTGTCCTTGGCCTGATATCAACTCCTTCTAGTCACTTAGCCTTCTACTTTAGTAAGATTTAAAGTCACACCCATGGCCTCCAATTTCCCAGGGATCTGAGTCCCAATGTCCTCTCCACCCTTCTTCCTCCATGTTTCCCCCCGTCACATAGCTCCAGCCACACTGCCCAGCATTGCTTCTTCAAGTGCACAAAGCACACATCTCCCAGGGGGTCTTGTCCTTTCTACCTGCACACTCCATCTCCCAGAAACTTCTGGTATTCTCCCTCCTTCACTGTAGGTCTCTGATCAAATGTCACCTGTTCAAAGAGGGTCCTTCTGGCCTCTAGCTGAATTACTCTTTCTTCCCTTAAGAAGAAACTTTATGTCTCATAGGACTCCTACCACCACCACACTAAGTTGTCTTTTTTCCCCTCAGTTTCTATTCTCTCCCAAGTCCCAGGGGCATCCAAACTCCAAGAGGTCCTTTCTTCTGCTTACTCTTGTATTATCTTTGCCTAGAATATAGGTGGGTCTGGGGTCCCACCTACCTTGGGGTCTGGGACTCAGTTTTTATTTAATGGGTGAAAAACTAAATGCCTATGTTATATGTCATGTGTAAATATATGTACTTTTACCTATAAAAATTGCAGCAAACACTGTGTTTTATGTCTTAAGACTAGCTTTTATTTTCATGTACTAAATCTTGGAGATGGTTCAATGGTAGTGTATCTAATATTTCTATAGCACAATTACAGTACATGCTTATTTAACTTTGATGAACATGTAGGCTTTTTGTATTTTTTTTTTTCTGTAACAATTTGTAACAAGTAGTTCTGTCTATGCCTTTATGCAGTTCATATATTCTGGTAGGATCCACCCCAGAAATGAAATTAACCCATGAAACCACTGGGTTAAAGGAAAAGTAACTTTAAATTTTGAAAATACTGACAAATTACTAGCCCAAAGTTATCTCTCTTTTTTTTTCAATGTAATAAATAGCTCTTTAACAACAGAATCAAGAGTTCCACACATTTTATTTGTATATAGGTGAAAAGAACTAAAGAACAATGTTCTTTAACAAATTGCCCTGGGAAATGCAAATATTATCAGTGAAACTCCTATCCCAAGGCTAAATATCCAGCAACCAAGATGAGTTAAAGGAGATTGTGAGTAAGATAGCATGGAAAAGGCCAGTGAAGAGTTTGGCATGAACTCTGCCAGTTCACCCAGGCACCATAATTATAAGCAATAACTTTGTTTTTGTTTTCTTCATTATACCTTGGAAATAGCTGTCATAAAATCATTTATTGCCAGCTGCTTTCACATTTATAACTACAACTCCATGCAGTATAAAACAATCTATTATATAGCCATGAATAGTAGCAGTCCTCTTCCAAACTTTATATTTTCAAAGAAGACAGCTGGATTAGTTCCACCATGAATTTATTAGGATGTAAAATGTTAGAACCAGCAAAGGAAAAACTTACCTTTTGTTCAAACTTGCTTTGTGACTGGTAGGAATGTTTTAACTGTAAACCACACATATATGAAAAAGAGAATGAATCTTTATAAACCCAATCCAAAAGAATATGCTTTAGGTTCCAAAATGTCTACATCTGTAAATTCTTTTTATACAGAAATAAAAGTAACATAGTTTAAAAGGGGTGAGTGGGACCTCATATCAACAGCAAAACACTTGTTTAATACGAAAGCTCCTACGAATCAAAGTCTACCTAAAATGATGACTTTTCAATAACCTTCATCACATCCAACTTTGTAAATATCCTCTCTCTATCTTCCTTATAACTAGTAAATGTATGAGGCATATTTTGCATCCCTGCATGAAGTAGTGGACTTGTGTGGGAATGAACTGAGGTCCCATTTTCTTGTGCAGAGTCCAAGGGAAATGGAGATGAGAATCAATCATTTCAGATCCCCTGTGAAGTAAATTATTAAACTCTTGAGACTGAAATACCCACAGCTCAGTCATTGCCCAGTCCTAACTGTGTTCCAGGAGGGGCTTTCCTAGTTGAAGAAGGGAGTGACAAAGAGGAACCCCGTGACCTGGGACTAAGGGACAAGAGTCCTGCGGAAAGGGCACAGGTTTTTCAGACCGCAGTTCTGCAGGGCTGTGGGGCTTTCCTCAGCATGGCTGTCAAGGTCACTTCTGGCACGCTGCTGCTGCTCACTTGCACCTGTTCCTGCTTGTAGCATGTCTTGTGGCACAGCACTGCCCTAGGACTGCCAGATTCCACTTGCCACTTGTCTTTGGGAGTCACCCTCCCACTAGGGGAGTCCACAGACTGATAAGTGGGGTATGGAAAGGTACAAATACTCCATATCCTTGCCCTGGAGGAAGGAGTGCTGAGGACCATCATTGTGAGACGTGGCAGTCACCTCAGATGGTTCTGACAGCCTCTCTTCTCTTCCAGTCTCAGCTCCTCACATCCCATCTGTTGTTCCTTATTGTTCCGTACTCCTCTGAATTTTCTTTATAAATCTTTCCCCCCCAAATCCCATCTCCGAGTCTTTTTGAGGAACCAACCAAGGCTTTTGTCATTAGATCTGATATGATTGATAGTAGAACTGTTAGAGTGAAAATAAATCTAGGAGATCTTTTGGGAGATCCTCTGAGGAAAAAGAGCATGTGGGTACCTCATGCCAATCTCGGTAAGAGGGAGAAGTGGGCAGATCTTTGTGAAGCCTTAAGAAGGAATAAAGGGCATCCTCAAATCTATGAATAACTAGAGGCTTGGTTGGAAGGCCAGGAGAGACTGCCAGGACTTGCAATGGGAAGGAACTCAGGAGCTGGCCACAATGAGGGAAGGAGGTGGCTCTGGGTGTCTTTTCTGCCAAGTGCAAGGGCCTACTCAGAGTTGGCTCCATATAAAAAGTTGCTAAACAAATCCCGGTGGGGGTGATTATCTACTTCTGGTTTGGAGTCAAACCTGGCTTCCATAATAATAAATAGTATCTTCGTATCTCTTCTAATTAGAACGCTAACAGTTTCTGATGTCCAGAGGAAGCATGCAGGAAAACCCTTTATGGACAAATAACTGCAATCAACAAATACAGATGGTCTCAAAGAGGAGCAGTCCAAAAGTCTTAACAGATTTGAAAAGTGCTGAGATTATAGATGATAAGTGACTCAGCCAGTTCTTAGCCAACTCGTGACTCAAGTCTTTTTCCAATTCTCTTTAATAATCTTCTAACAGGCCCGCCCTGACGGTACAAAAGGTTAAAGCAAAGCACTGTGAAGCTAGCAGTTGTGCTTCAGCACAAGTTCGATTCTCAGCCAGGGAGCTAACCCACATAGCCTGGCAGAACTCTCCTGTCTTGCCCACTGTTCCCCTTTAGCAGCGTACTTTGTCCATCTGCCTGTTCTGCTCCCCACTCTGTCTCTGGTGAATCCTCTCACCGCCCTTGCACCTCTGGCCTGTACCCCAGTTCTGTGGGCATAAATAAATAAATGTTTTTTAAAAGAGATTAAAAAATAATAATCTTCTAACAAGTGGAACAGGCTTCAGAGGAAGAGAACATATCCAACATTGTCATGGAATAACCATGAAAATGGACAGCCTACCATTCAGTTCTTTCTCCCCTTTTGGCTGAACAAAATAAGTAGGAAGAGAGCTACCAACCAGTAAATTCTCCTAAAGCCTTTTAGGATATTTTCAGTTGTTCTTTGCTCTCTCTGAATAAACGCATATAACTACTTTCCTGTGATATCTAACCTCCCATAAGTCAAAGCACTTTCCACTGAATAACAGACAGTGAGGTTGAGGCAGAAAGAGGAAGGTGAAGAGAGAAAAATCCACCTTAAACATTCTCTGTCCTTGAGAGAAGACTGGTGGAGATCAGAATTCTATTTAGGAAGCAATACAGTATGAAAAACCCAGTGGAATAAGCTACCAGCACTAAAAAATACCAAATGTGCCATCAAACCAAAGATTGAATACAGTAGAAAACTGAAGATTAGGACACTTGAGAACCGCAACTCTTTTCTATTCCAAGCAAAGACTTGTTTTTTCCTTACACTTAATAATGGCAGACCAGTCTCTACCCTTCTTATACCCAGCACAGACTTCCTCCTCTGGAATGAATTGAGATCCTATCTTTCCTGGGTTTACTAATCTATCACAGGCCACATAATTGGAGAGTGAGCAGATTGCTAGATTGCCAACACATATGTAGATTTTATGCCTACAGACATTTTGACACCTTTGTTCCAGCCCTTAAAATGTCAGAACATTTTCTACACAAATTGAACATTTCCATTTCAGTGCTTCCTTAATTTCATGGTATGAACTTGAAAACATTACATAGAGGAAAATATGGGTTTCCACATGAATACCATCACTTAGGTCAATTATATGTGCAAACACCTGACTCCATTCCATATTTATGGGAGTCAGGTGAGACTCTCTTGACAGTTGCCTGGGGCCAAAACTACAGCATAATATGTAAAAAATAAGAACTTTAAATGAGTTGAGATTATGCAGCTTGAGTCAATATGCAAAGATAATAAATTCTTCATTCCTTACTCACAAAGGAAGATGTTAGTCAAGCCTAATGCACACTTTATACTTAACAAGGGAATTAATTAGGGGATAATGACTAAGAAATAGGTTTCTAAAGGATGCATGCTGTAGGGATGACTAAAATAAAGGAATGCAAGAAAGGAAAAGGAAAAGTGATTGTAGTAATATTTTCCAAGTTCAAGAATTGCTACCCATGGCCTGAAAATAGCTGTGACTTTTCTGCCATCAATCATTATGAAGAGTGTTATCAACTGGACTCTATTATGGAAATGAGCAAAAGAGCAACAACAGGAGCAGCCAGGCTACAAGCAGGTAGCTGACAGCTCAGTCCCAGGAGGTAAGTTATTTGTACACATTTTCCAGTGATCATGGCATTGATCTGACCAGAATCATCCAAAACCACAGAGGGAAGCAATAGCTGTTCTTTCACTCTATCTACTGAGAGCCAGGACTGATGCCTGCACTGGGAGATGCACAAGCCACAACTGAGCAGTCCAGCTTTTGCAGATGTGATACATCTGTGATTCATTAAGAAATTCTTACTTTAGTGATGAGCACTTTCAGCTAGCAGCAGCTCTTCTAGACACTGATTTTATTGTATTTTTAATTTTAAAATATTTTAAATTTATAAGCATAATATCACAATTGCATTTGGGTTAAACAGGAACAAAATAAAAGCCATCTATAACAGGTTGTGACCCTAACTCAGATAAAACTTAAAGTCAAGAGTTACATTCCTTTCAAATGTATGTGTGGAAGTTTCTTCCAAAACCTTTTTCTATATTTTCATTTTAATATTTCTTTTTGGGGGGATTCTCTTATTTTGAGACACAGCTTCCAAATGGAAAGTTATAGCATCTCTACTAACAAATATCATCCAATGTAACTGAGAAAGGTTTTTTATTAATTTATACATACAGGAACTGGGATCTAGGCCAGAGGTGTGGAGGGAGGGGTGACTGTGTGTATGAGAGGATTCATTAGAGACAGAGTGGGGAGCAGAACAGGTGGACTGCCTGAAATACACATCGAAGGGAAGCAGTGGGTAAGACAGGAGCGGTCTGCTGTATCATGTGGGTTAACTCACTGGCTGGGGATTGAACTTGCCCTAGAGTGTCTGCAGATAATTTCATAGTGCTGAGTCTTATTTGCACTACTGGGAAGGCCCAAAATTGAGGAAGGTTTTAGGAAACACGAAGAAGCTAACAATTTGAAAAGATCTGCACCTGAAGATGTAGTTCTCATAGACTGAAAAAGAGCTGTCCACAGCTCCTCCACCATCATAAAATGCATTTGTTTATCAACTAATATTTTATCATTGGAACCCCTGCTCAAATCTAACTGGCGAAATGCTCTGCAGCCATCCCAGGCTGAGTAGGTTCATTGTCAGTTCTCAGAAATGAAAAGATAATTTTGGTGCTTTCATTCAATTTTGACAGGCCTTTAATGCTGAATCAAGGGACAGACTCACTTTTTCTGGCTTTCTCCTCTCCCTGTTCTTGCACCTCAGAATGACTCTTACATTATAGCCCTTGGGCACAGGTGTCCCTATTCACATATGTGTACGTGCCCTTCTCTCTGGGCCCAGGTGTCCTTAATTACAGGGGCACGGGGTGCCAGTGCGCAGGTGCAGGTCATGGATGCTAATGGTGGGAGGGCATACAGTGCTTGACAGCTTTATTTATTCTACAAGAAGCTTTGATAACTTTTGGCCATAGTTCACACTATTTCTCTGATTTTAGATTTCTGCCAGAAGCACTCATATCTCAGTGACACAAATGTCTCTGGTATTTTTCTGTTCTAACCACCCCATGACTGGTTCCTTTTACCAGCATCTCTGATAGAACTCACCTAGGCTCACCCTGAACTTATCCTGGGATGAAGAGTTCACTGCTCAGAGAATACTTAGACTAGTACATCTCAAATGTTAATATCCATTCGCTCAACTGTTTAGCGTGCTAAGATGCAAATTCTGATTCAGTAGACCTAGTGAAAACAGATATGATGTCTTTCTAAGTTTCCCTGGTGATGCTAATGTTGTAATCTGTACCTATTTATAGGATATATTTGTATAAATTTATAGTAGCAAGTGACTAGACAATAATATTCCTTTCTAGTTCTACTTTTCAGGATAACATTGAATTGAGTGAATTCCAACCTGGGTAAAGCAGGAGTGAAATTATTGTTTCCACTTAACATATGGCTATGTGAAATGAAAAAACTTCCAAAGTGACAGTTACTAGCAAAGCAGGAAGAGGTCTGATGATGAAGCATGTGTTAGCCCCCCAACTCCTTTCTTGTTCTCAAAAATGCCCTGTTTAACCACTCAATTCCTGTCACCTACTAAATACACTTGTATTCTGTTCACATGAAATGTCAATTTCAGAGTCTCAACTGTTTCCTGGTGGGACTATTTTGTCTGTTTCTATATGTCCTTGTTACTTCTATATTTTTACCCACAATGTATTCCAGAAGTTTAAACTAGCACAGTTGTCAATCACAGATGTTTAGACAAGTCACATAGGAGCCTTGTTAAAATGCAGTTTCTGATTCAGTAGGTCTGGGTTCGATTTTAGCTTTTGCATTTTTAACAAGCTTCCAGATGTTATCAATGCTGTTGATTTTTGGACTGTGCGCTGGGTAACAAAAAGAGCTTCAGCTGTCACTCAATGAACTTTCAAGATTTTGATCCCCCTCCTCATTCTGACCCTTATACCAGGGAAGCCTCTTATAGCATGAATGACAACTTAACTACAGGTGGCATTCAAAACGAAGGGATGTGTTTTATAATTTAAAGAAATCCAGTAATATGGATACTTCCGATAAGACTTGATCAACTTCTCAATTATGACTTCAACTACTAGGTACATAACTGTTCATCTTAGGCTAATTGGTCAGTATGAACCGTATTTGTATGTACACAGAATAGTAGTGAACTTGTTACCGATGAAGAATTTAAGTAAATTGTTATTGTTATTGTTAAGACAAAAGCTGAAATTTCGTCTCTTATTAGAATTGCAAATGGGCTTTTTTCTCAGATTGAAAGGAACAGTCTATGGAATGACTTCTAAAAACTATTTCTGCTCTAAAGCTATAATTCAGTGATCTGAGGCTCTTCCATGACCTTGGAGGTCATATATTATTAAAGTCTAAGAAAAATCTATGAACATAAAAAATCGCATGTGCTGCCTTTAGGCTGAAAAATAATTGATCAGTTAACCTATAATTTTTTAAAAATCCATTAAATAATCTCTAAATTTTCAATCCAGTATTTAATATCCCTCCTCAATCCCATTATCAATTTTCTCACTGGTGCTGTTTTTCCTCCTCTTCTACTATCTCTGCCTTCATCTGTTACTTATTTTGGGTTTGATAAAATATAGTCATACTAAATGAGACACATTGTGTTATTCTCATTTAACTGGGGTTTCCAAACAATACATAACACAAACTTAATAATGGGAAGGAAAATAAGAGTTTCTGGATCCATTGGCTATGGTGTTTACCCCTTGTTTAGTCCATCTAGTATTTACATTCAGAACTTTGAAGTGTCTGGGAACTCAAAGCTCATTTTCATTCACTTTTGACATGCAGCAAAACTTGCACACACACAAAATTTCATAGTTCTAAAATAAATGTCATGACATTTTATATTCTGCAGTGAATGCACAGCTTCAATATTATGTTGATATGGTGGTGCCTCTACTATCATATCCAGGATTGAAATGACAGAAGAAAAATGCAAATATTTTCAGTAATGAAATTGAAGAAAGGTATTTATAATAATGGGTCTTTCTTCTATTTTTCTTCTCTTGAATGATAATATACTGTTTTAGTTATTGATGGTAAGGGGTTTTTTTGAAAATTATTAGCAATGCTTATATGAACATCTTTAGGTACATTTTATTAGGGAGATTTCTAAGTATGCACTGACTTGCCTACAATATTTTATGAGCTTTTATAAATGGGTCATTTGTCCAGATAAGAAATTTAGTTGTAGAATGAGCATGAGTTATATTTGGATCTTAATTATGTAGGCCAGAGACACTGGCTAAGTCATTAGACATAATAATCCCTGAGCTTCCCATAAGAGTGGTTGGATCAAGGAGCATCTCACCGGGGCTATTTTTGGGCTTTAAGAGGCCTACAATTTTACTCTGAGATTTCTTAAAAATTTAAATGATACAGTTCTGTGATAACATCTCAGATGGCTATCCATTTTCAGGTGGACAACAGAGTCTGGGCCTATAGATGCCCCAGAACTTCAGAAAAATGATTTTCTGAGTAAATGAATAAAAATAGAAATCATCTTAGAAGAGGGTTTTCTTTGACCTACATGGTTCTGATGCTTTGTTCACCTAGATAAATGCTTTGACGTTTTAGTTACTACATTACGACTTACTGACAAGAAATGGCATGGTCAAAAGATAGCATATAAAGGATAATTTAAAGGATAATTTAATATCTCTGTTAAATAGGCTGGGTTTTCTTGCCTTCTAGATCCATCCATTTCAGATTTTTAAAAGTAGTACGTGTGCAAAATTAAATTTCCACTGAACTTTTCATTTCTGCTTCACAGGTCATTGTTTGTCTCATTGACATAGTAAAATTAGAGGGTGTTTTAAGGCTCCAACTGGTAGAAAATAGTCTTTTTTTTTTTTCCAGCAGTGGTTGCATCTTTGAGGAAATAATGAGAAGAAACTAATTATCATTGATTTAGCAACTGAACGTTTTAGTTGTTCTTTGTCAACCGCTAGACAGTGAACATAAGGAACAATAGAAGAGGCAGGGAACAGAGTACTGGGGAGACTATAAACCTCTACCCAGTCACAGGTGCATCAAAGACAAAGGCATAGGCAAAACTATTGCTCATGAAGAGCCATCTCTAACTTCTTTCCCCAGTACACATGACCCAGGATTAAGCCCTTGGGTTTTTTTCCTCCCACAGACTGGCATTCTACTTCAGAGAGTAGTAGAGGGATATTATGTGTTGGAAAATGAAGAATATGCTTTTGAGAAAACACTGATGTTTCCCTGTAGGTCATATTTTTTTTTGCAAGTCCATATAGTATCTAAAATTAAATTATATTCAAAGCATAAAATTATCACAATTTTTAGTTATAGTGTGAAACAATGGTTAAGAAATTTGGGGACAGTTCTAATACAAATATTATAGGTTAAGTGCTACATATAAGATTGGAGGAAATCATGTTGTTCAGCTGATTTATCCCAACTCACGCAATCACAGCTTTAACCTCTACTTTAATGGACTGATGAAAAAATTTAATAAAATGTCCACAGCACAATGCAGCCTTTCAAAATTAACCTGAACAAGACAATGAGATGAGGGGATGTGGAACAGGATTTTCAGAAGGTGTATTTTTTTCATTAGCAGAGACAATTAGTTCTGGTAAATTCCGAAAATAAGCCCAGATAGCAAAGTGAAAGCAGCAATAACTAACACTAGAGAATTTCAAATTAAGGTAAAATTTTTCCAGGATAGATAAAACATGATTTTTTTTTCCCACAGCTTTGTCTTAGAATATTGTCCAGGTTGATATTTACTTTTAAAATTGTGTGTGCATGTGTGTTACACTCTGGAGAAAGTGAATTAATAATAATAATTAAAAAAAAAACTAAACATGTAGTCACCCTCACATCAGCTATCATTATCATTATCATTATCAAATAGTAGAGGGTTAGTTACAAGTAAATGAGGTATTATAAATAATTGCTATTGGTGATATTAATGGTGTTCAAAAACAGTTGGCTAGAGGGACTGTACAGTGAGAGAGATGATGGTGAGTCAAGGTCCATAGCTCTATCGGATCCATCAATCCCACATGGAATGGATGACGCCTTGGCTTAATCTGCTGGCAAGATTGAGTGTCTGAAAGGTACATGTCCTGGAAGGAGTTTGTTGAGGTGCCTGCAGATGGAGGGCTGGTACTAACTTTCCAGGATAAAGCTGGATGACTATTTTTCTGACTGCTTATAAAAGGATATTTGTGTGTATAACAGACTGCATCTTGGGAACTGCTTATGTTGTAACATAGAGTTTGATATAATTGTGAGAAAACTTCCATCTCTATTTTTCACCCCTTCCAGAAGTTAATAGTACTCAACAAATGGACTTAAGAGATTGTTAATGGAGCTGACATTTTTTGGACAGAGACAGTAAGTTTTGAAGACTGCTGGTGAGAGTGACTCAGGAGCAAGCCTGACATAGCAGTTGTTCCTCAAATACACTCAAGCCAAGTAACAGCTTAAAAGCAGGGGGGACATAACTGGTTTTTAATATAATTACAAAATGAAATATTCATTCAAAAATAAATGCTGCTATAAGTTTATGTCTCCTTCCTAAGGTCCATTTGATGATAGTGTTAGAAAGGTTGAGACATTCAACAGTTCCACTTAAAGGTCTAAGGGAGTCTGCTGAAAACTTACTTTAAGGTCTAAGGGAGTCTGCTGAAAACTTACTTTGTTGAAACGTTTACTTCTATGGTATTCTTCATGTCATCTGGCTAAGTTTTCTCTTTACTATTATTTTCACAATCATCTTGATTATTTCCCAATCTACTTATATTATATAAGTTCAATCTTTCGGAGAAAATAATCTTTTAAAAATAAGAGGTAAGAGAGGAATTGACTCAGGCCAAGACTGCAATTAAGTGAGCCAGATGTTAACACTTCAATCTCCCAAGTTCTCAGGTGGCACCTGGGTTTGTTTCCTTAACTCAAACAATCTTCATTATAACTCAACCTGTTGTGTAGCAGATGCTGTCTCTACTCCATCCACCGAGCTCCTTGAAATTCAGTGTTCCCCTACAACCCATGCCTTCTTGTTACAAGCTCACTGGACTCTGGTTATGCACGGGTGAAACAGGCTGATGGGGATCAGGTGGGAAACCCCTAAGTCGAGCCCTCTGCAGTCTGTCAGCTATTTCAGTGGGGTATACAATGATGTCTACATCAGCAACCTGCTTAATACTACACTCATATTGGCTTCCTGCTGTTCCTATTGTTGCTTCCTCACTTCCTTCTCAGTGGTTCCTAGCATCAACTCCAAAATCAACTCCATGTAGTCAGTCTCCATGTATGCTTAGGAGGAAACTCAGCCTTGAACATATGTTCTTAGTTTGCTCATAATAGACACACATTCTAAGCCATTTTTTGTTTCCCAGAGACATGAACAAATAGTTCCTTCTCTTTACTACTCATTCTGCATTCTATTGCCCCATTCTGTTTCTCCTGCTTGGAAGAAATATAAACTGCAGCACTGGAACTCCTGGAGCTGCATATAATCACTATTCAGGAGGAAAAAATGAATTGCAAAATAAAACCTTCCCTGCAACTTGATATACAGAAAAGAAAGGCAAGGAAGTAGAGAAGTGAAATCTTAGGCATCCTTGATGCTCAATCATGGTAATTTGACCATAAAAATGACGAGGGAAAGCTTTCAGATGCATATCATGCATCATTTGGTCCCTAGTAGAGGTTATTTTATTGCACAAAGCCTTGTAGATTGTCCATTTGTGCGCACTTAATCTATATCAATCCAGAACTGGCTTCCATGGGAGCCTTAAAGTAATAATAAAAACAACAATGATAAAAAATTGATTTTGTTGACATTTTAATTATTAGTTGTAGTTTAAAAATATAGAGAAAAAAAGAGTTTCAACGGATTAATACTGAGTCAGCTAACAATAAAATGAGATAACAAGCAAGTGAAAAATAATTCCTCTTTGGTAACATGATTGGTGTTCAAGATATATAGTTGTACTGAACCTACAAAATAAAAATCTTCCAACCTGCTGATTTGGTGGCAACTATTTATTGAGTCCAAAGAGATTTCTTTCAAGCCGAATAGATAAAATGACAACATTTTCACAGACCAACTTGTTTCAATTTTTTAAAGAGATTCTCTCCAGATTTCTTTTGCCAGACATACTCAAAGATAAATAGAAACATGACTCTCAGACAAATATTTACAAGTCTCAGCAGCACCAAGCTCTCTCCTTTCTGTAATGCTTTGTGTGTTTTTGGAAGCACACTTGGTGCTGCTGGAAGATGCCATCTCTCAAGGCTAAGGTCAGAGGTCATCTTTAATGTGGTTTTGTTCCACTGATCTGAGTGTCTGAACAGCAGGAAGAGCTTTCATTTAGTGAGGTCTTTGCTCCAATTCACTTCTAGTGTTTTCATGTGATTTGCCCCTTAATAGTTTAAGGTCAGTTGTAAGACAAGAAGATGTGGCTTACATGGAATATTGGATAAAAAAGAGACACTTAAAAAGCAAAGAGCTGCTACAGAAACATGTATTTTTAGTTTATGAAGTCTATAGGCCTCCATAAGCTAGAGAATACTACCAAGACTGTGACCTATAATCAGATAAATGCTGTCAAATGCTAAAGGATTTCCACTCTGTTCTGCAGAGTCAGAACCTGTCATCTGGCCATAGCAGTGGTTAAGCTGAAGTTCTAGGGACTCTGTGGAGGAGGGCTCTGTGTTTAAATCATACATCTCCAAGAGGACATTCTACCTGTGGCATTACAGGGGTGAAGTTTTTGCTTTTTCTACTCCATTAACAAGGATTCTGTTTCAAAATCATGGGGTCTTTGAGCTCTTACATAACTCCTGCACATTTCCTACTTTACACCATCTAGGGATTTATAATAACGTCAGAAATCAGGATGACTACATTGGAGGTAAAGCTGTTCTGAAGCTGAATGTGGTCAGCTAGCAGGCATTGCGCTGGGAGATTTTTGGGTCTTGCTATCACTATTGGCTCTGTGACCCAGGGGAAACTACTGCAGGCCTCTCTGAGCCTTGGGATTTCATGTGGAAAATAAAGACTTCACACAAGTAATCTGTAAAAAGTAATCCGTAAATTTCTTCTCAGTCTGATGCCTTATGATTCTGCACTGAGCACTTAGCACATATAGACCATGTACCAAAGTAGTACAGTTGACTCATGATCAACTGTGTGGGTTCACTCACACAAGGTATTTTTTCCCTCTCTGTGGATTCTGTATTCAGGAGTCAGCCAACTATGGATGTCAGTTGATTGAATCCTCAGTGCTGGCCCTGGAGGGTCAGGTGGTGTACAGTAAATGAGTTAAAAAGCAGGCTTTTGGCCTTCCCTGGTGGTGCAGCAGGTTAAAGCACAGCACAAAGAAGCTTAAACCACTTCCACATGAGTTCGATTCCCGCCTGCCCCGGAGGTGATCCACATGGCAAGGCAGACCTCTCCTGACCCGCCCGCTGCTCCCCTCAGCAGTGTACTTCGTTGATCTGCCTGTTCTGCTCCCCACTCTCTCTCTGGTGAATCCTCTCACCCTCTGCATCGCTGACCTGTACCCCAGTTCTGTACGAATAAATAAATCTTAAAAAAAAAAAAAAAAAAAAAAAAAACAGGCTTTTACACTCTCCCACCATTGGCACCTATGACCAGCACCTGTGGCCTTGCACGTGCACCTGTAATTATGGACACTTGGGTACAGAGAGCATGGGCATGCACAGGGGGCTCCTGTGGCAAGGTCATATAAGGACAGTGTCACTCTGAGGCAGGAGGACAGAGACAAGGAGACAGCCCGAGAAATACTGAGAGAAAGCTGGTCTTTCCCCTGGTTCAGTATCAAAGGCCTGTGAATATCTACCGAGGGCTCCAAAATTAGTTTTTCTTCTATGAGAACTGAAGCTAAAACTACCTGGACTGGGTTGGGGTACGTGGCATCCTGAACCCCAGAGGTGCTTGAGGATCAACTATATATATATATATATTTTACTCATGCTATCTTGTCATACTTCACCGTTTAGGTGAGAAACTTGAGTCACAGAGAGGTGCATGTTTTCAGTAAGATCACACACCTACGACTGTTAAAACCAGGATTTCACAGGATATTCTAGGGAACAATCTGTTAACCACCAGTCTAGACCCACTTCTCTGGCAACCTCTGACCTCCTTAATGCTGCCCTAAGAGTAAAAGATCTATAGCTCCAGTGGTGTTGATTTTCCCAAAAAGCAGACTTTGAAAGCATTGTGAGGAAGATGAGAGAGACAAAGAGGAAAAAGTCGGTGCATCTATGTTAATGAGCGAGTTACTCCTATGGACAAATGGTACTCAATCTTGTTAGGGGCTCTCTGGGAAGCCTCAGAACACAGCATGGAATTCCCCATATTTTGGAGGGTAATTTAGAGAAGGTATTTACCAGTCCGTTCCCATCCTAATTAGCTAATAACTGCATTTTGGGCCTGCCTGTACTCAAGCCAAGCACACCTACTCAACCAGAGAATACCTCTAGGCCTGAGATGTGGAAAATCTTCAGCAGATACAGGAATGTCCTGGGTAGTAACATCCTGTGCATCCTGGGTAGGATGAGTGGCAAAGGTAAGTTACTGATAGCATCCGCTACTCATGGCTAGGAAGTGCAGAACCTGGGATTCAGCACCTAGATCATTTGGTTCCAGTCGTTGGCCTTTGGATAGGCAAGTCACCCCTGTTGACAATTTTGGAAGCTACGAAGGGGAAAAACAGTATTGCTCAATCTCCCTCCAAGACACTCTCTGCCAACCAGCCTTCTATCTGGTGCACAGGAAGAATTCTGAACCATTCTCCTGCTTGGATTAATTCCAGATTCGACCCATCTCATGATTTATAGGAGGCCCAGGATACTTAATGAGCTTGATCCGTGCCTTGAGCTAACTACAGCTCCCTGTTCTCAGCTGCTATCGATTAAAAATAAATACTGGCTTTGTTTATTCTGGACAATTTGTTTGTTTTTTCCACATATGTTCCATTAGCTATCAGACTCATTTTTCAGTTCATTTGCCAAGTCCTTGTATAAGTGCAAAGTGATACATGCTTGCCACTTATGTTCAAGTTGAAGGTATATAAAAATATTTTAAGCAAAACTTTTTATCTTTTTTTAATTAAGACTAAAACCCAGCTTGATCTTATTACTCAATAAGATAGCATTTCACCAGTAAAAGACCTTCCCCAGGACTCTAATAAAAGAGAATAAATATAATATGATTAATCTTATTATATTAAGATTCCCTTATTTAAAAAAAAAAAAGTCAGCTGGGCTCATTTGGTAGCATGCTTAGCTTTGAGCTAGGAGGTCAAGGGTTGTTAGTATTTGACATTTATAGACCCAGCAGTAGAATATGATGAAGCACTTGAGTGAGCAAACTGGACATGACCTAACAGCCCAATAAAACAATGCTAGACATTTGCACTGAGCATTGCAATCATTTAATCATTGCATCCTTATATTTCATTGCAGGTGATTCGAATATAAATGACAACCTCAGCACCCAACTACCTCACCCGGTTCCTGTCAGGATAAGATGACCAAATGGTAGCAATTTAGGGAAGGGAAGATGCAGCAGTGAGCAGACCTCTCAAGGCCAGAGGGGACAAACCTGTACTCCCAGAACACCATACTCTACATTCTTGTGGGGAGTCAGATAGGCAGTAAGCTATTAAGTCTATTTGGCCTTTCTGCTGTCATCATATACACACTGAAGCTTTACTGTATGCCACATAGCAAGAGATAGCATAATTTTGGTAATAGAAAGCAAATAGGATCCTTATGATGAACAACTTTGAAATCTCAAGACAAAGAATCCTACCTATGTAAGAATGTACCTACAAAGGAGTCCAGCAAGATGGTAACTAGTGAAGACATGAGGTTCACCTCCTTATAGACTAAAAACTAGATTGCAGCAGAAAAACATGCAAAGCCCCGGAAAGAAAACAAATGTCCAGAGCACACACTAGAAAGTTCCAGTAGCAGGGTTCATAGAGAAAACATTTAGTGAACCGTATTTATAGTGAAACAGGGGCAGGGCCGGGGCTGGGAGAGCTGCTGTTCAGGTCTTCCTACAGTTACTGACACACAGGCCAACATCAGTTACTGACACACAGGCCAACTCCTGAGACCTGGAATTGCACTGGATAAGGGGTGCATGAGTTGGTACCTAGGGAAGAAGGCACATTCATAGAGGCCAGGGCACAGAGGAGGGTTATTGGCTTGGCTATAAATATAGGCGAGCTGGAGCCTGACCCCAGAGAGAAACAGGCCAGATCACCTGTGTCACCCTCCTCATGCAAAAGGCTACTGCTTGAAGCTGAGGCTGGGGTATTCAAAATACTGACCACCCCACCCATGTCAGGGTGAAGATCAAAACAACAGATGAACACCTGCAGAAACCAGTGTTTAGGCACCTGTTCATAACAGGGGCAAATACCTCAGGATAAGGTTCTATGCTACAAAAGTAATAATAACAATTCCCAGCCTGTAGCCCACTATCAACTACCAACTTTACTAGTGCTATATCTAGTGCTCAAAAATAGTCTGTAGATGGAAGCTGACTTTAGAATGCCAGAACACTAAGACTGAGGAGCTGGCCTAGAGAAGGAGATCACTGTATATCCCACCACGCAGCCATGGGTCAAGGGGTGGCGTATCAGCATGGAAGAATAGTGTTTTAGAAATAATTAAGTAAACATGTTAACAATATTAAGTCTTACCATCAGTGAAGACATGATGTCTTTCCTATTACTAAGGCTCATTTGAGTAATCGTGATAGTATTTTATTGTTTCCTAGTAAAAGTCTCGCGCATCCTTGGTTAAATTTACTCCTATTTATTTTTGATGCTTTTTTAATTGGTATTGCTTTTTTGACCTCATTTTAAGATTTCTCATTGCTAGAAATACAACTAATTTCTGTATAAAGATCTTGTATACTGTATTTATACAGAATTATTAGCTCTAATAGTTGATTTGGTGTTTATATTTTTTAGGGGGCAGGGTCTTTAGGTTTTCTATATGTAAAACATGTCAGCTGCAGAAGAGAAAAGTTTTTATTTTTCCTTTGCAATCAGAATCCCCTTTCTGTCTCCTTTCTTCCCTCCTTCGCCCTGTCCCTTCCTTCCTCCTTTTCTTCACTTTCTTTCTCTCTGAGTACAACTTCCTATACAATCACAAATGAAATGGTAATTAGGGACATATTTTGGCTTATTCCTGATCTTAAAGGAAAGGTTTTAAATTACTCAGTGTCAGTATTTTGTTAGCTATGTGTTTTGCATATATGACCTTTTATTTAGTCTCATTTTGAAAAGAATGAATGGACCTTATTTAACTCCCAAAGAATAAAATGTGTTTGTTCCCAGATACTACCACCATGAATCCTCTTTGCCTCTTCAATTTTATTTCTAAGTGGTACTTCTCCCAGGTCAGTGTATTCAAACTGTGCAGCAAAAACCAATGTGTAGCTGCTTTTAAGAACAGATTCCCATGTCTCTCCTTAAGGTGTTTTAATGTAATCTCTGGATATGGACCCCAGGGATCTGAATTCTGATATGTTCCCAGGGATTCCTTATGAAAGGAAAAGAAAGTGAAAGGAGATGAGAGGAAAAGAAAGGTCTTTAGTGTTCAAATAAACTTGGGAAATATCACCAAAGCGTGTTTTAAAGACTGAATGTAGTGATAAAGGAAATCCAATTAAGCTAGTGAATCCCAAGTTTATTTTATTAAGGAACATTTTTTTTTGGGGGGGGAGGAAACACTAAATGATAAAGTAGAATATAGAATAGGGAAATGCTCGATGAACACTCTTCATCAGTATGATGACTGTTGGAAAACACTTTTCTAAATTCTAAGGATATCCAAACATCAGCATACTCAGAGATCAGTGAACACTGTTTAATAGTAGAAAAGAAATGCATAGTAGAAATAATATTTGTTTTTAAATAGTAGAAATAATGTTTGTAACAATGGTGACTGTTCTTTTGGGCAAGACCATAACAAGATACTTTGTTTATAAGAGTATTTCCCAAAGAACACAACTCTGCCCATTGCTTTGTGGAATGTGAAAAGTAATAAAACGATTTCTATGGGGTAGTATCAATAACAATCATTGCTGTTTAAAGGGGCTTTCATGGAATAATAACAAAAGAATCATTGGAACCTCAAAGGTCTCTTGCTAACATCCACAAGGGTAGAAAGGTCTTATGGTCTGTTCTCTTCAGTTACAGCAAACTTTCAAATTTGGATCCATTCCTTCAAGACTATAACAGTTGTCCCTTATCTCTTTTTGTATATCTGCATATAGTCCAAACAACATTTCTAGTTTTTCTGTTTTCAGTGCTATTGGAAACAGTCTTTCAATGTCCTATGAGTCAATCAGGTGGTATCTAGGGTTCCTTGGGTGGTGTCTGGGTCCCATGGTACCCATATATGATAATGCTATGGGAGACAAAAGGAAACCTAGACAAGAAGAAATTAGGAGCAAACACTTTTCTCCTCTTCCCTTTAGGTTCAGTGATGAGGCCTAAGTTTGTTGATTGTTTATTTATATAAGGTGCCACTGCTTTCATGGATAAGACTTTCCAGCAAGATTTCTGGCATGCTTCTACAGGATTTGTGTGACCTGAAGAACTGGAGGTGGGTATTAGCTAGCAGTGCATCCTTGGAAATAGGAGCAGCTCTGCCGTGGGCCCTTTCTGAGCATGTTTTGGGGTGAGGTTCCAACTTTGAGACTTCCTCCATGATGCTTCCAAACCCACCTTCCATGTCTGAAGGTCTTTTAAGATACTCCTAGCATCAGCTTTGAAATATAATCCTCTCCAAAGGAGCGTGTGGCAACCACTCAGCTAACATCTACCAGTGTTTGGCAGCCAGAGGCTGGAATTTCCCCTAAGTATGCTCTGGACTCAACCTTTAGGCACAATCAAAGCAATTATTCCTTTCTCTTGAGCAAGTTGCATAACTGAAGACTCAAGGGATTTAGTGAGTTAAGAGCTTTCTATTAAATATACCCTCAGGATCCTGCTGAGTTCCCACGCCATTTTCTGAGAGGAGGGATGAAAAGCAAGAATGAATGACTTTCTGCAAAGTATACCCATTGTCCCTGGCCCTTTTTGACTAGGACAAAAATGCATATAAGCTATGGGGAAGCAGCAGCACCATGAAGGAGGCACACTTACCCAAGTGCCACCTGTATTCTGCTGCTTGTTGTGCAGAGGGAGTCAATAAAGAGTAAATCAGCACCAAACACTGCTATTCCTTGTCTGAAGAGTAGTGTTTGTGAGCACATCATAGCCTTCCCTGCCATCATTTCCTCACCTCTCACTCTACTCTTACTCAAGTGTCCTTACTGATAAGCCAGACTGGCCTGAGCCATTTTCCTGGATTTCATCATACCATGAACTCCAGGTGTTTTCCCTGTTGTCAGTCAGCTTCTGTTGCACTTCAGTCCAAAGGTGACAATAACACGACTTTACTGAGAGCTTCCTGTGTACTAAAAGGGACATTGTGCTCTGGTCTCTACATTATTTCATGTAAGCCTTACTCACATATCAGTGCTAACACACTGTGTGACGATGAGGAAATCATGTCAGTTTCTGAGTTTCTCTTTTTTATTTATCAGCAAAATAAAAATAAAAGCATGCATCTCACAGATTTGAACTTCATGGAATAATCCACATACCAATCTGAATGTTTTCGGTGAGCCATAGCAAGAGTCCAGTAAATGTAAACTAATGTTAGTATTATTTCAGTTTTTGCAGATAATGGACTATAGTTCAGAAACAACAAAGCATTTTTTTAAGATTATACAGACAGGAAATGGTTCAGTTGAGTTTCAATGTCAAACTTCAGCATCTTTACCATTAATTACGACGTGCCAACACTGAACACCAAAATATATCTTATGTCCTTTGTCAGGTTTTCAATAACTCATGGTAAACTTTGGTTTGGGAACATATATATAACATATATAATCTATGCCACTCCTTTATGTTAGTATTTTT
The DNA here is from genome assembly GCF_000260355.1 of Condylura cristata. Lineage (NCBI taxonomy): Eukaryota > Metazoa > Chordata > Mammalia > Eulipotyphla > Talpidae > Condylura > Condylura cristata. The sequence continues at coordinate 8,262,049 of NW_004567123.1, forward strand.
TAGTTTATATATTTAGAATACAGCTCATATCACAACCTAAAAAAATAATCCTGATATTCATAATCGGTAAACATTACTACTTAACAAACTGTTTTTACCTCCTTGTGTATTTCAGGCACTGCAACGAGGTCTGGGTTCTCTATGGCCCTTGTCCAGAGTTCATAGACTACTGATGTGGAGAGAGACAGACATTAATGGAACATAAATGAGAGCAAGATTTCAACTGTGGAGTGTGCTATGGAGAGGTGATGGGTACTCGCAAATGTGATAGAAGATTAGGTATCGTCAGAGATGCAGTGAAGAGACAGCTGGAATATGAACAGAGTAGAAGAGTTGTCAATGTAAAGAAGGAAAGGGAGAACATTCTAGTCAAAGGTATAATATATGCAAAGAGTTTCATGTCAGGAGGCATAATAAAGTAGTCAAGGGATCAAAAACTGTTGAGCATGTCTAGTAGACATGAACAGATGAAACCACAGAAGTCAGCAGCATTGAAGAACCACAAAGACCACATGGAAAAGTCTAAATGTACTTTAGTAACTTGAGAAAACATTCAGGTTCTGAATAAGATACAATGTAATTTGTTTTATAAGTGAAAGAAGACATCTCTTGTCTGCAGCATGGGTATTGGATTGCCTGGAGGTGATACATATGCGTGGAACCCAGGAGAGGGCCAGAGCCACATTTCAGATGAGAGATGGAGCCTGATGATCTAAGAATGATGGAAAACTAAGCATGATGGCAGTGGGATGAACACATGGATGCCAGAGGTACATCTCTGAGATGATAGGTGAGTAGAGATATGAAGAGATTTACAGAATTCATATCTAAGTGCCAGCATAGGCATTTTTCAATCTTTGATATGTGTAGTTGTATGTATCAACTTAACTGAATCATAATCCCAGATATGTAGTCTATATGATTATAGAAAAAATATTCTTGGGAAGACTATCAGTTAAATCAATAGACTTGATCTAAAGCACACCAATTCTATAATGTGAGTGGACATCATCCAATCAGTTGAAGTCTTAGGAGAAAACGGACTAACATTCTCCAAAAAACAATTTTTTCTACAGTCTGTCTTCAGACAGCAGATGCAATATCAGCTCGTCCCTTGGTTTCCAACCTTCTGGGCAACAATGCAGATTTTGAACTTGTCAGGCTTCAACCATTGCAAGAGCCAATTCTTAAAATCTCTCTTCAATATTTCTCTCTCCATATATTATATAAATCCATATATTATAAACTCATATAAAAATATGAATCTCTGTATAATCATGATAATAAAAAAATGTTTTATTATAGAAAGATTATGTACTTCCACTAAAACCTAATCTTTTCACCAAATTCCAGGACTCTTGCCTGACAAAGACAGGCAACCATTTTTTCTCTTTGTCTCTTACATTATCAGATTTTATTTTGTTTTGATTGATTTATTGTTGGATTATTTATATATGATACCAGATTGGGGGCAGAAAATATATAGATAAGGCTGCATGTGGTATATTGTCACACTTAAGATCCAGGGAGCTACCAAAGCCATTAGGATCATGTATATAGTATACATTCAGGAGTTCCTATGAATTGGCCAATGATGGGGCAATCTAATATTGATAATACTATGTGCAATGGCTGAAACTTACCAAATAGATTTAACTTTATGTGTATTTTGAAAATAATATCTAAAATGGAAATCTCTAGAGTTAATACTTAGGACCCAACTCATTAGTTTGAAAAATGGTAAATAAATATAAAGTATGAAATATTCCATACTTTTCTGTTAGACTCTAGTCCTGGGTAGCTTAGTAGCTGATGAAAATATTTTTTTCATTATCAATAGTTTCAATTAATAAATAGAGAAGAAATAAAAATTTTGAAGCTTTTAATAAATTAATGGTGCTTACAGCTAACTCTGAATCTATGAATCACATATATTTGCATATTTATTCACAAGCATGCATATATATTTGTGTATGTGTATGACAAATAGGTGAACATTTGTATTCCAGATGCAACTGAGTTTTAAGGATAAGATACAAGCAATGCAGAGAACAGAGGGCATTATTAGATGACTAATAGTCACCTACGACAATACTATAATTAGCAAAGTCCCAAATATGAGATACTCTACAGAACATATGCAAGGAAGGTATGTAGGAAGGAAGGTAAAAAGGTAGGGACAGAAAGAGAGATATAGAGAGAAAACTGATAGACTACAACAGATTTAAGACAGAACAGGGGTTACCCATGAGAGTAGTGATTACAGATTTAAAAGAGAGATGAAGTCATTTATGATACTGGATATGTTCTATATTTTGATCTGGGTAGTAGTTATATAAAAATTTATTGAACAGCAAGCTTAACGGGGTACTTTTCTCTCTGTTTGAATTATATATATCAATAAAAATTATAAGAGAGGGACCTCTCTGGTGGCACAGCGGGCTAAAGCACAGCACTAAGAAACTAAAGCTACTGCAGCATGAGTTCGATCCCCGCCTGCCCTGGAGGTGACCTCATGCTGTGGCAGACCTCTCCTGACCCACCGCTGCTCCCCTCAGCAGTTTACTTCATTGATCTGCCTGTTCTGTTCCTTGCTCTGTCTCTGATGAATCCTCTCACCTACACCTATATACCTCTGGCCTGTACCCCAGTTCTATATGCATAAATAAATAAATCTTTTAAAAAATATATAAGAGAAAGACTAAAAAATCATACCAAGTACATGCAACATTTGGATCCTTATTTAAATAAACAAGTAGGGATATGTGAACAATGACTGAATCTATACTTATATTTATGTGTTCTAGATGTGTTTATGAGTAGTTTCTTTCAGCAGTAAATTGGGAATTAATTTCAGATGGTATGATATGATGTCCAGAAAAAGGGAAGCAATGCTGCTAGAAGATTCCCAAATAAAGAAGGCCTAAATATAGAAGAGGACTGACTGGATCTTAGGCCAAAACCATCAGCCAGTGAAACTATGTGTGCAAAAGATTGGTAGATAACAGAGGAGACAGTGTAATGGCATAAACATCAAAGTCACATAATTTGAACAAGCCAGTGGAGTATGCGCTTTCTGAAATAGCTAGTTGAAATCAACTTATCTCTTTCAAGAAACTGAAACAGGTAAGAACACATTAGCACCTGCATGTCCAATCCTGTAGTAATTGTCACACACACTCAGCTTTCTAGTATAGTTTTTTAAACACTGAACATCTGTTGATTTACTAATTATAATTTTCTTTAGAATTTGCCCTCCTACCCACAAAGTAACACTGAAAATAATCTTGCCAAATAGGTTTCCTTTAAATATCACAGGATGTTAAACAAGACACTGAAGATCACATGAAATAAATATGTTCTGAACAAAAGGAAAACCTTGATAAATTTCTATCAAGAGGTTTCTACTTAGAAAGGAAAAATAGAATCATTCCAAAAATGAATCTACCAAGTTTATCTATATAGCATATAAACTCTATCTTCAAGCCCTATAAGATGCAATACTGCATTTTAGTGAAGGTTGGCACTCTTTTTAAATTTCCAAATATGCATGTCTTCCAAATAGGTGTCAAAAATGAGACAAGTGTATTTAACTTCTGACAGGGGATATTGAATGATTGCTCTGTTCCCTCTCTGGCTCTACTGTTCCATATATATTTTTTTGTGGGGAAAATTACAGTAAATATGAGGAGCTTATACAAATACGCATTTATTTTCTCCTATAACAGCTAGATTGTTCTTGTCTGCCCTAAAGTGGGCCTGCCACCTTAATGGTCTTGACCTCCAGTCCCACGGACTGAATTCCAAGCAAGACAAAAAGGAAGATATAAAGAAGCAAAGTAATCTCTTATATTAAGAAACAAGAAGTTGCTAGAAACCCCAACACATTCCTACTTACACTGCATTACCCAGAATGCTTAATACACAGTGTACCAAATGCACAATGATATACTTAATGAGTCTGGGGAGCATTACTATTATTTTTTTCCTAAACACTGTTGTCCAAAATGTGATGGCTTATTAATAATGAGAAAATAAAATTGGATATGTCATACAAAACTAAAAGGTTCTGTGACAGTTATATAATAAAGACATACACATACACATGCTCAAAGACATACACAAACTTAAATATGCAAAATTCATAACAAATTAATTATAAAAAATATAAGTGCAATCTCTTCATTCCTCTATGTATGAGCACTAAAATCTGTTAGGAGCACCTGCCATGGGGTATTAGTTTATATAGCTCTTTTACTTTTGTAATATTTAAATGCCTCTAGATACATTGGTCATAGCCTCAATTTTCCAGGACTAAGAGATAAGATTAAAATAGTAGACCTGAGGACAGCACAAGAAAGCAGCAGAGTGAAGATGCTGGGACTCACCTCTTCCATAAACCAGCTAGACTGAAACAGAACAAAGCCAACAGATCCGGAGGGAAAAACAGACAATTAAAGCAACGTTTTGGGGGATCTATATTCATAGGAGAAGGAACCCAGTATCACTACAATTGGAAAAGTGGGTAGCCCAGTCAGGTGAGGTCAGTGCTGGTGGCCCGATGGCCCTGTAAGTGGCGAGTGGAACTGGCAAGTGGTAGGGCTCTGCAAAACCCAGAGAAGCTGAGGGCAGGACTTGAATACAGACCCACTGCAGTAGGCCCAGGTTGACACTAGTCACCAGGGTCAGGTCATAGAAGCAGGGTAGATCCTGAATACCTCAGTAAGCCCCAGGCCAGGATTCTGAAGCAGTTTAGACCTTGTAGGCCTTGCCTACCTGGCCCTGTCAATGCATACAAATATGACAGACCTTGACAGAGCAACGGCAAGGCCTCGTCCATAATGATATGGCTCTTGGAGCAGCAAGCCAGAGGAATGCTGTTTGGGGAGATCACCTATGGATTCTAGTGGAATCCTTAGAACAATGGAGAATTTGAGTTGACACTGAGGAGATTCATGCCACATTGAGCATGAGATGGATGGAGAGAGGAATCTGGGGCTTGTGACCTGGAAGTGGGGACAACAGTGTCAGCAGCTCAGTGAGGGTCATGGTGAGAGGAGTGTGGAGGTGGAGTGGAAGCACATTCCCTTGAAAGATATGAGATCTTTGTGAAGGAGCTATTATATTCCACATAAGCTGTCCCTAGTAAAGATGATACCAGAGCAGGCAATCTAATCTATACTTTCCCTTCCCAGACCTAGGGACTGGAACATACCTGTGATGCTCACTGAGAGCACAAGAACTGCTGAGTCTCTCATTCAAAGCCCCAAAGAACAGAGTTACTAGGGGAACCACACACAAGAGTCAGCCCTGCCCCAACTAATTCACATCAACAGCTGGATCGCTCTAAGCCCCTCCCCCACCCTGAAGACGAAGTAACTTCCAAAGGATCTGAGTACAAATAGAAGGTAAAAGCTTTTTTTTTTTAAAAAAAAAAAGTAAAATAGTTTAGCTCCACATATTACTACAAAAGATACTAAAAACAATAAAAATGGGGAGAACTCAAACAGCAAAGTGGAGAGACAAAAAAAATGTAATACCTGGAAATACGCGAGTCCAAGACAATATTAAATCACTAGGTGAGAACAGTGACCCGAACACAAAAATATGGAAAATTATATATCCTTATCAGACAGATGATTCATAACTGCTATAACAGTGAAGCTTAAAGCTATAGAATAAAATCAGAAAAGTGAAAGTAACACAAAGAAACTCAGAAAAGCTAATTAAAGAATATAACAAAATTGAGAAAAAATTCTAAGAATTTAAATCAGTGAATAGAAGGTAGAAACTGAAAGTTTAAATAAGATATCAATAAAAAGTTTTCAAACTGAAAGTTTAAATAAGATATTAATAATAATATTAAGGGCTCAATAAATGACATTAAGAACTGTAGAGAGGCCCTCCCTGCGGGTGCAGCTGGTTAAAGCATAGCACTAAGAAGCTTAAGTCACTTCCACATGACACGGCAGACCTCTCCTGAACCGCCTGCTGCTCCCCTCAGCAGTGTACTTCATCGATCTGCCTGTTCTGCTCCCCACTCTGTGTATGGTGAAACCTCTCATCCTCGGCCATCTCTGGCCTGTGCCCCAGTTCTGTATGAATAAATAAATCTTTTAAAAAAAAAAACGCTATGGAAACAGAATAAATCAAATAGAGGATTGGATCAATGAAGTCAAAGTTAGTAACAGATTAAGGACCAAGTATTTAAAACATCACAAAGACAATTCAAGAGCTATTTCCATCACTGAAAAAGCCAACTTAAAAATAATGGGTATCCATTCCTATTTAAAGGAAACAAAGGAGTAAAATTTCCCACAACTGGAGAAAAATTAAATAGATAACATATAGTTATCTATTTAAAGTCAATGAGACCTATCCCAAGACACAGTAATAAAGTTGCCAAAATTTTAAGGCAAAAAATAATGAAGGTAGCTAGGATGAAAAAGTAGGAAACATACAAAGGTATTTCAGTCACATTTATATCAGATATCTCAGCAGATATTCTATAGGAAGAGGAGAATGAATGATGGGGAAGATGTACAATAATTGGAAGAACATATGTAAATGTCTAATTAGTTATATTTTAACATCTCATTTTCTCTGTTCTTGCCCCATGTCCTAAGTACATTTTCCCACAAGTACTACTGTGCCCTCACTCTACTGGTCTTTCACTCTCGTGAATACTCACATATTCACTCCTTTCAATTTTTAATTATTTGAAACTTCTATGGAATATAACTTGATCTCAAAGATATGAAAGATTTCATAAACTCATCCTTACAAATCCCCCATCTTAACAGATTGAAGACCTTCCCAGAGCAGTAGTGAAGAAAATTTTCACAATTTTATTATTTTTAAATATGTGTAGTTCTCAACTATGCAAGTAATGGGAATTTTTATTTCATTTGTTTTATGTTTAATTCTTGTCTATGTCTTTAGTATTTAGGCAGCTGATAAAATGGGAAAAATATACATATTTTTAAAACTTCCTATTGGTTTCTACCACATTCAACCAGCCAAGTCCCAAGTAGGAATATGTCATCCACACCCACATAAGTCCACTGCCTTCCAATAACTATCTTAAACACAAAAGAGTTAAAATGAGCGGCAAGGAAAATCAAAGTATGCAATTGGACTTCCAGGAGGATCAAGTCAATAGACCAGGGACTCAGTGACTGTGTCTGAAAAGCAAGGGACAAATCATTGCCCAAGCTGATTCGGAGGCTGTCCTGAGACTCAGTACAGCAGTGTCCAATCACTTCTTTTTAAGGTCAAGTTTAGGGCCATTCTGCCACAGTATCGCAAGCTGAGAAAACACACAGCTCAAGCTAAAGAAAATAGGTTGATATTTCATAGGTTCTTTAAAGAGGTCTGTTGTTTAAATTTAAGGTTCTTTAAAGAGGTCTGTTGTTTAAATTTAAGGGGAAAATATAGGACAACTCTAAAACTAAAAGAAAAAAAAAACTAAGTGAAGGAAAACTCACTTTTTAGCTTCTTGCTTTCTTTCATAATGGATTTTCTTGGAGGACAGTAAACTTGAATTTTACAGAATTGTTCCTAGTCATTTCTGCTGGTCACTCAGCTCCTGCAACTGCTGGTTCACCACAGTGAAAGGAAATGAAATAATGACCCTTTTGCAGGAGAGAAAAGTACAGTTGAAATAGAGATAGGAAGTTGTTAATCCCAGCATATTTTTTTCTCCCCTGGGAGGAAGCCCTTGTTTTCTCTCAGTTCTCTTTATGCTTATGCTATGGTAAGATGGCAATCACTTCCTGATGCCAATAAAATAGTCATGGAAAGGCCTAAATCTGCCATGGCACATGTAATCAACCTGAATTGTAGAAATTGCCTCATATATAACTCGTACTCTTTCATTTAGTACAGGTATTCTGCTTGAAGAGAAAAGACTTCCAACAGGGTTCATATTTAGCTATGTTAAAGACTAGATAATACACATGAATAAAGTAAAATATTTCTAAAAATTACAAGTGTTAGAGAAACAATAAAATAAAGAGGAACACTTGGGAATGTTAAAGAAAAATGTGCATAGAATAGAATAGTGTTCTAAGCTTGATATATTCTCCACAGAGTAAGAATATGGGGTCAGGTTTATATTTTCTCTTTGGGAAAGTGCCACCAGAGGGCAGGCATATATCCTGATCTAACATCTTCTCTTTATATTCCTGCCACTTAACATACTCAGAGGGTGAGACTGGGGCAACTGTTGACAATGAAATTACTGGACTGGGGTCTAGAAGAAATAAGCTGAGGGTGTCCCATTCATAGACAATATGTATTACTTAATACTAGTCTCCCCTTCTTTCTGCTAACAGAACCCTGTTTGTTTGGGGACAGCAGGTGCTCATCCCAGTTGAGATAACCACCCATCTAATGAAGGTGTGGCCATGCAACAGAAAGTTGATGAAATGGGAAAAAAATAGAAATGTGCGTGTTGTTCTTACTGTATCAGCCTCAAAGTCACCTTTTTTTTTTTTTTTTTTTTTTTTTTACCATCATAATCTGCATTTCCAGGAGGGTCAATCCCTTTGCTGTCCTGGCAATTCAGTACCACTCTGAGTTATCTGACCCATTATATGATCAGCTAACCAGACATTACACCTCTGCTTTGTATACTTCTTGGAGCAAGAACGTGTTAACTTTTTGATGCTCTCTGTTTATTAAATCAGAAATTAAAAGCCTGACATATAATTTACATTTTGGAGAGCCAATTTATCTTTGCCCAACATTTTTTTTCAATTGAAATTGAAGTCAGTAGTGGAGGTAGAGAAAAATATTCCTGCAGCTTAATCTTTATTTTATGTAAGCCAGTCCTCATGAGAAGACACTGGGAGGACAAACTCTCAACATGATCTCAACATGATGTACAAACTGAGACTGTGAGTTTCCATTAACTGTATCAAAATTCATGCAATCAATTTCTACACTGCAAGAACATATGAACTATTTTTTAAAGATTTATTTATTTGTGCATACAGAACTGGGGTACAGGCCAGAGGCTCAGGGGTGGTGAGAGGCTTCATCAGAGAGAGTAGGGAACAGAACAGGCAGATCAACGAAGTACACTGCTGAAGGGAGCAGCAGGTAGGTCAGGAGGGGTCTGCCGTGCCATGTTGAATTCCTCCCCGGCAGGCGGGTATCGCACTCATGCTGGAAGCGGCTTTAGATTCTCAGTGCTGTGCTTTAACCGGCTGCGCCACCAGGGAGGGCCCGAATTTTTTTTTTTTTTTTTTTTAACTTCTAAAATCCACCTTTGATTTTTCAAACTCATTATGAAAGTCCACCTGGAACAGTAGGCTAAAATTACACCTACAATAAACATAAGACATGAACATAGTGCCATAAGTTGATTTTTTTTTTTTTAACCATTATGGCGGTTCTTAATGGAACGCTTGTTACACTAACTCACTGGAATTGCTACAGAATGAAGAATACTCAGACAAGACTTTTCTTTGGGTCATCTAAATGGAACATTCTTTGCATTCTTTATAAAACAGACAGCTATCCTTTGCTTTACTCTGTTTTTTCAGGGCTTTCAGCTACCATCTGGGAAGTTCAGAGAAGGAAAGTCAGTCCCAGAGTCCAGTCATGAGCATTTAATGAAGGAAAGTATTGTTCCCTTTCCCACTGTGGGTGGGTCCGATTGAGGAAAACTCATTCACGCAGGGGATGACGGACAATGAGGTGTCCCCAGTAGGCCCATGATTCACAATGAGTGGAAGTTTAAAAGAACAAACTTGCATATGTTAGTCTTATGTCCCCAACAAGGAGAAATCCTTTTCTAATAAGTTAATGTCATCTTTATCTCTGCTGTCAAAAGACCATGTGGTAGCAAAATATACAACAAACAATGTAAAACACTACTAAGAACAGCATTCTATTTCCATCATTTTTCAACTTCTTTGTTAAATATAAAACTTTCTCTTTGCCCATTTATCTTAATTTTTTACTGAACAATAGTTATCTCTCCTTCTTTTATAACATGCTTATTATGGAAATCAACTATTTCTGATTTAGAGTAGATTAGTTTCTTTATAATTATAATATTAAGTTATCTACTGGGCTACTTAGTTGTGTTGCTCTTACCAAATCATCTAATCTCTCTTAGTTTCTGTATCCTCATCTCTAAAATAAGTTTAATGAAGGCACTTGATTTTTAGGGTTATTAGGAAAGTCAGGTAGATCTTACTTGAAAACACTTGGGTTAATGATTGTTCTGATACAACCCAATATATGTAGGTTATCTTTATTATCACAGACAGAAATTTATGGTCATGGATGCTTTGGCATTTAGATGGCATCAAGGGCTTCCCTGGCGAGAAAATTCTTCTTCTAGCCTTTGCCAGGAATTTTACAAGTAGATAACTATGAATTTAAAATAATCATCTTTTAATACATAAGTACTTCTGAAGGATGAACAAATTACACTAATGCCAGCATTTTATTATGTCCTCTGGCGAGCTGAGGACAATGTGCTGAGAACTAGTGAGTTGTGATGAGGGAGGAGGGAAGAGTTTTACATAAAATCAGGATAATCTGGGTGGCATATTTCAGTGGGCAGTGTGAGGTCTCAGACTTTGGCAGAGAAAAAGGAACAGAGAGATATATGGCTTTGTTCCTTATTTCAATTTTTTTTTTAACAGTTAGCACTTTGTGGGAAGAACCAAGTTCTATTCATTTGTGTCCTCCAGAAACCATCACAGTCATGAGGATACAAGAATTAATCAATGTTTAAATTAGGGGTCCTCAAATAACAGGTCGTTTCCTGCTTTTTTGTAAATAAAGTTTTAGTGGGTCACATCCAGGTCGATCCATTCATATTTTATCTAAGGCTGCTTTCATGCTCAGTAGATTTAATTTGACGCAGAGACTATATAACCCATAAAATCTAAAATGTGTTGATTGTTTTGTTATTTCATCCTTTATAGACAAAATCTGCCAA
>NW_004567123.1:8273642-8295639 GCF_000260355.1 Condylura cristata
CCCAGTTCTGTAATCATAAATAAATAAATTTTTAAAAAATGGCAAAAAGAGAAATAGATTTGGAAGTTCAATTGCTAAATAATGGATGATGTTCAAAAGCATTCTCCCGAGCATGTGTTTCTCATATATATGCTCCTGTCTTTCTGTTTGTGTTTGTAACTTACAAAGAATCCTGTTTGGTGGATGTGCATGGGTGTGGTTTGACAGGATAATAAACAAGATATATTAATATGAAGTATTCTCTACGACTTCACTGTGAACTGAAATCACTATAGCATAGTGAATATCATAGTGAAGACAATATTTACATTGTCTCATTTCTGCATCATACATCAGAAGGAAGGAGAAGAAGAAATAGTTTCCCAGGTGCACTTGGAGGAAAGGCACCATTTGTAGAGAAGTATTTCCTAGTTCTGTATCAGCAACATCTATTATGCTCGGCCCCTATGGTCATGAAGAGATTTGGTTTTGCATCTTTGCCCCAGAGTACTCACTGACTTTGGCTTATACTGAATTGTTGGTTTTTTTCTAACTCTAAGTCAGAACACACACACACACACACACACACACACACAAAGAGATAAAATACATTGTGGGCAGTGGCCATACTGAGTCTGTAATTGGGATAATGTTGAGGAGTATGTTGGGATCTGGTAGAAACTCTAACAGAGTAATAGAATGAGAATGTAAAGATATTCTGTCCATGGGATTAGGACCGACCTTTAGGATCTAAACTACCATTCTCTTGAAAAGTATCCTTTTCAAGACTGCTTAGTGAAAGCAGTCTCTCAGGATAACTTACACTGAAAATGGTTGGCGATGTCAAGTGATGGTGGTTTATTTGGTTCTTCATCTGGTTTTAATAGTCAATTTTAATTAGGACTACATATTTTAAATGCAAAGCAGTGTCATTTGTGAACTTCTGTTGACTAGCACTTGAAATATCACAATATACTGGGATGAGGTTGGAGAGGAATGTCACAGAAAACTGAGCCCCTCAAGAGTCTTAGAAATAAGCAACAGAAGATAGCTGTTGTCTTTTACAAGGACCCAGTGATTCACCTTTTTGATGTTGTGAAAAAAGAACCAAATTATGGCCCTTGGATATCAATTCCAATATGTACTCCTCCCTCGAGAGAGAAACTGATTACTTCATAAACAGCACCACATCTTACCAGTTATAGATCAGTTATTTTAGCTTTACTCTTAGAAGAACTGACCTAATGTGAAGTTCCTCTTGCACTCATTGTGAATGCCAGCATTGTATGTCCTTTCCAACCATGGAACTTCTGGCCAGAAATTCACCCCACCGTGTTCTTTTAGCTTTTTTTTTTTTTTTCCTTTCTTCATCACCAAAGCATTTACCAGAAATTTATAATTCAGGTAATATGAGGGTCATAAGTAGGTATGTGTGCATAAACGCATATGTTGTACAAGGTAAGGGAAAGGAGTGATGGTATGAACATGTTACTGCACAGTGAGAGTTCCTTCAGCAAATATTCAGAAAGGGGATTGTTATGAGGTTTAAGTCCATGTCAGGAACTGATAATGGCAGTGCCAGCTGACTTGTTAGTGAAGAGTGATTATGGAAGATCTTAAATTCTAGGATTATAGAATTATGTTTTAGTTTGTATCTAACAGAAAAGCATGCGAGTATATAGGGCAAAGGTTGGTTTGGCCAAAGTAGTTGGTTAAACTAAATGGACCTGGAATGGAATTGAAAAGAAAAACCCAGGCAGGACTTTAGGAAGAAAAACACTGCAAGAGCTTAGGAAGGGTGAAATAAAGAATTGAGTGCAAAAGATGGATTTCTCAAACATAATAAAGGAAAAGTATACAGGAATCACCTGGAATAGAAAGAGAGAAGATGCAAAAATAACCTCGATAGTTTAATCCCAGGTGACAGGAGGGATGAATTAAAAAGAAAAAGTCTGAAGAGAGTTGGGTTGCAGAAAAAAATAGTTGGATTTTAGATAGGTAGGGTTAACACTATGACTCTCTCCTCTGATCACACATTTATTCTAGTCTGTGACATGAAACAACTGAAGATGATGAGGATGTTTTGGCTTATCATAGTGCTGCAGTACCCAGGTATGCTGTGCCATTTATCTGCTGACAAGAGATCATGTCATTCTTTTATTTCATGTTAACTTCAGAGAGTCATTCTTATCACTAAAGGGTGGAAACAGTTACAGGAGACTCTTTGGTGGGTGCCTGGCTTCCAGAGAAAAATTCTGGTTGCGTGAGGACATGATTCCTCTCTCAGAATTTTCTCAGTTCTTTGCCATTGCTTCTTATCTCCACACCCCCCCCACCCCGTCACATACACACTGTTCTTACCAGCACTGTGAACTGAGAATGAGGTAATATGTATTCTAGAAAGTTTTTTCTTTAAATATACATTATAACCTTTATACTGCATAATTTCTTCTTATAAAATAGCAGCAGCATTTTTTTTCTTATATTCTTTATAAGAAAAATATAGGAAGGATGAAGGAAAAGAAAAAAATGAGATGGAGGAAGGGAAGAGAAACAGAATAAGGGGGAAGGAAGAAAGGAACATAATAAGGGAATAAAGAAAAGAAAATAAACTGAATGAAGAAATAGAGGGAAGGAGGAAGGAAATCATCAATACTCAAACCAGAATATGTTTCCTAAAAATTAGGTAATTCACTTTAATATCTCTTGATTTTCAGTTTTTCTGTTGGTAGAAAGGTTTACTGATGATTATTATTCACTTAGAAAAGATGATATAATGCAAAATTATACTAATTATGCAAAAACATAAGTAATTGGGAAAAGAAAGTCTAACAGTCTTGAAATGTGAATATTAAATATATGAAATGATCAGGAGCCATATTAAAAATTAAAATAATAAATCACATTAAATATTATATTAGCATCACATTGACTCTCTTCCTACTAATAGGCAACATATTCAAACACTGAATATTAATATTACCTATTAGAAAACCAATTATAATAAAAGTCAATTATGGTAGGGAATTGGGTAATAGTGAACCCATGCCACACTGGTAGGAATAGTACTTTATGTATTTTATTTTTAGAATATAAAGAGATGCTATTCTATAATTCCTCTATAAAAATCACCTTTGGTTGGTAAGCCTTGAAATTTATAGTAATTGGGTACTTGTACATTATCTGCATTTACCAAATGGAAAAATTAATCAAATAACCTAACATTGAGTACCTCTTTTTCCCATTTCATATTACACAATTTAAAATAAAAACACAATCAAATACACAAAAATCCCTGAGCCACAGTATTGAGAAAATGAAGTAAAAACAAATTTGGGAGCCTAACTCACTTTAGAAGATAATTTGAAAACAGAGAATAATAAGATAACCTCTATGCTTTGTTTTGTGTATCACCAAAGATTAACGTAGACTCTAAATCTTCTTTTACTAATAATAGGTGAGTTCTATAAATAAAACTGAAGCCTTCTGCAGTGGCTCAAATTATAATCTTTGGGACTGTATGAATGCTTTTTCACTTTTAATATACAGCAACCTAAACAATTCTATGCTGGTTCCAAGAAATGCACAAGCAAGCAAACTAAGATACACAAAGTAGAGAAAATAAGAAGAAAGGAGTATGTGGGCTTAGTGGAAGATCATGGTGACTCCCCAGTAACCTCACCAAAACCCTTCTGGAACTGTTACCCACCCGTATGGCTGGCAGAAATGAATTCTCACAAATTTCATGACACCCACTCCTTCTGACTCTGGTTGTGAGGGAGCCTGTGTCCTTTGGAACACCAATGACACCCTAAAGACCTTTCTCACACTACACAGTTCTGCACATCTGTACAAAGGTTTACAAATGTTAACTACAAATACTAACTCAGCTGTGAGGTCATGAAGTAATCAAATCCCAGCACACAGTTTTTTTTTTTTTTAATCTCCAGCATTATAACTTTATTTTTCACTGCCATTCACTATTTTGCTGATTGAAAGTCAACATTTTTTTTTAATGAACTGATTGAGTAGATGTGAGTGCTAAGATGTCTAAGAGGCTTCCTGAATTCTATTTTTAAAGGGTTAGAATGATTTCAAACCAGGTAAACAGGTAGTTTTTCAGCTGCTCTAGCTCATATGTATTAGCAGGTTTTTAATTAGTAACAACAGAATTCTCTGCCATCAATTTCTCCAGCTACCTGTAAATATTTTCTTAGATGCCTGTCAGTTTTTATATTGTTTCTATATACTGATGAAAAAAATGTGTGGTATCAGATCCCTGCTCTGTATTTGGGTCCATGTACATTAGAATGTTCCTCATCTTCCAAATGAATGCCATATCGGTGAAACAGCACAGATTAGAAAGTGTGCTAAGAGAGATCTCTGGCTACTGAGCTATATTTTCAATATCTGCACTTAACTAAATCTGCTTTGCCAAAGGCTTAATATATATGACAGATTAATTAGATTAGTTTTATTTCAAAATACCCTCTTAACCAAATATTTCATTTTTCTTTATTTTTGTAACAATTCTGAATTGTGTAAGTGCTTATTTTTCAAAAGATGTTTTTGTCATGTTACTTCATAAGGCCAGGAAAGGTAGGAGAGAATGACAGGGGAGTGAATCAGTTAGGTGTAGGCGAGGCAGGGTTTTCCCTGGTGGCATAACAGGTTAAAAGCACAGCACTCTGAAGCTGCTGCTGCCACCTCAGCTGCGATCCCCAGCCAGGGAGGTGATCCACATGGTGTGACAGACCTCTCCTGTCTCATCCGCTGCCCTCCTCAGCAGTGTACTTTGTTAAATCTGCCCATTCTGCTCCCCACTCTGTTCTGGTGAATCCTCTCATCACCCCTGCCCTCTAGCCTGTACCCCAGTTCTGTATGCATAAATAAATAAAATCTAAAAAAAAAAAAAAAGGAGTAGGCCAGGCAGAGAGGGAAAGAGGGCTATAAATACCATGACTTGCTGCTGTTGTAGCTCCATAAGTGCTTCAGAACATAGAGACAAGTAACCCCAATCACTGCTTTTTTTTCTCTTTACAATCTTCAGGGTGATAGTACCATGGGCCAACATATGATTTAATTGTGCTGCAGATGGGCCTCCTGATTGAAACTGAGGATTTAGTCTGGGAGCAGGAGAAGGGGCTCTATAGAAACAGTTAGTCTTACTATGGTGAATATGAGGGGCTATTGATTAGCTAATTCATCAGGCTTTTTAGGAGGTTTTGACAGATTTGACATAATTAAATAAGTGCCCCTGGAGAACATGAGCAACAGCCAGACCATAGACAGAGGCAGACAGGGCTGATCTACACTGAAGTTGTTTAAATCCTGAAAGACTCCTGTGGATGCTACCCTAAAATAGCTATTTCTACAAGTTCTTTGAATACTCCTCATAACCCCAGCCATCCCGGGCTCCTCTGGAATGTGCATGACCCACCTTCTGAGAGGGAGCCCTGCTTCTTTAGGTTGCGACCTAATGACCTATGACAAGAATTGGGGTGTAGACTAAAGGTGTGGGAGGTGAAACAATTCACCAGAGTAGAACAGGACAGATGGATCTATTGAAATACACTGCTGAGGGGAGCAGCAGGTGAAGCAAGAAAGGTCTGCTGTGCCATGTGGGTCAGCTCCCAGGCCGGGAATCAAACTTATGCTGCAGTGGTTGCTGATAGCTTGATAGCGCTGTTTCTTTAACCCCTCTGCCACCAAGGAGGCCCCACTATGACCATTCTGATTGGTCAATGTCTGAACCACAGCCATTATGAATGAAATATTTTAGGTATCAAATAGTTTCAACACAGGGACTAGCTCTCACTATCTTAACCAATTAAAGCATTTTTTTTCTTATCACAGATGCCTATGAGTTTGTTTATCATCATACTTCCAGCCATGAAACAATTCCTTTGGGATTTTAATGATGATGATTATGGTGATGATGATGATGATGATGATGACGATAATAACAACAACAACAACAGTAATAATACTATGCCTTTCTCATTCTCTTTTCTTCATTTGCATTCAATTTTGTTTTTTTTTTGCAACTCCACCACATGTGCCCTTATACAAATTTATAAGCTGATAAAGTCACATAACCACACAGTCTCATCCTGGCACCTGACACATATTCAAAGAAAAACAGTCTGACACTAGAGTATATTAGAGAGGAACAATTATATTTTTGACATCACCAATTTCAGAGATAATTAATGTTATTGCTTCATCTGCCTCAGAACTAAGGAAAGAAATCAGTAAATTCAGATACTTAATACTTTATCAGTTCCAAAATTTACTATCTTTGGAAGTTAAAAATGTATTTAAAAATACAAATTGGTGATGGGTCTATTTCTATACTGGAATAAAGGTGACTTACAGTCTTTATTCTAGTTATTAAAAACATTCATATGATTTTTCATAAAATATCTAAATATACTTGATATGAAGGTTTCTACAGAATCCCCAGAGAGGTGTTAATAGAAAATATGCATCATATTACTATTGAAGGGAAGTCTAATTCTGAAATGCTTCACATGCCACAGATTTCATATTAGAGACTGATCCTAAGTTAAATTCTTTTGTTTATTTTAATTGATCCTGGACCTCCAAGTTCACATTTTCTTTTGCTTCTCTCCTCTACACACATAAATCTCACCCTAGGTCTTCTCATCTTTAAATGGACCCTCCATGAATATTGCCTGCCTTTCTCCTAAGTAACAACTATATTTCTTTTATTCACTGTTTATCTAAACTTCAGGTTAGAACACTTGTTTTTTTATTTGTAAAATCTGGCAACCCTAGCTTCTTGAATGAGGCATCAAGGTACCATGTCTCTACTTCCTTAATTGTACCAACCCCAGATTATCTTTTTAAGGTTCTGATGTCTGCCTAATATTCCTACCTTTCCATTTAAGCAAGTCAAATTTGCTATTGTAATGTCCAGAATCAATGAAAAGAAAAAAAAAAAAAAGTCCTTGACATGGCTGGCCTCACCCTCTTTAAAAAAAAAGAAAGATATTCTCTAGGTCACCACATCCTCACATTATCCACGATCTACTCCCTATGATGAATTCCTTATTGGACAACCTCTGCCTTCACTTTCTACCTAAATCTAACAGTTCCTTAGGGTCTATCCTTAATGTTCTTTTATCCCATATCTCATTCATGATACCCCATATCGTCATTCATGGTTAACACTAGCTCATTGTTTCAATAGCCAACAAAAACGTCAGCCCTTACCTTGACTAAATGCCTATCAAAATATTCTGGGACTTTTTAAGCACACATCTTAGGCTTGCTCAGCAATCATTCATTTAACTTTTATTAATCACCTAGTACATGATATTTAGATTTGCTTATTTAGCACATAAATGAGCAGGATGCCCAATATTTTTAAATTTTAGGTAAATGGCCTATTGTGTGTGTGTTTTTTTTTAATATAAACCTGCCTAACGTGCTGCATGGGTTATACTTATACTAAACATTTGAGTGCTTTTACCTGAAATCAAAATGTAATGGGTCTTTTGTAATTGGTGTGGCAAATGTCACTACTGTTATAGGCAATTATCAACCACTTTTAAATGGCACTCACTTAGTTAGGAAGACAGATTAGTGCAGAGAGCTGACACCCATGTCCAAAGAGCAGGGATTAAAGTTTCTAGACTCTTGCCCATGCTCTCCCTCTGTCTCTGTCTCTCTTCACCTCACATTTCCACCCTCTTATTTGTAAAATTTGTTCCCCACATCAGGATCTTAACTTTTCCTCTCAGTATCCCCTCTTTTCCACTCTTCCAAGAAGCGTTTTCAGATTGTTCCAGGTTCGGTTCATCTAGAGAACCCCCTTTTCCAGTAACAGTTTGAAACAGTCCTGAGTTTTTGTATTTAACACATTATTTTAGTATTCACAACTCATGTGTTGCCCCTGCCTTTACTGTCTGGAAGAAAGACTCTAGATGCTGCCTCAGAACCTAGTATTAAAGACAGAAGAAAACAAGAGCTTGAAAACAAAATGTTCTAGAATTAAGTGGGAGAAGGGGGAAGGAGCAGAAGAGAGGAAGATGGAATTATGAAAGGGGAGGATTAGATGGAATGAAGGAAAGAGGAAAAAGTGGAATGGAATGAGAAATGGAGGGAGTGAGGAAGAGAAATAAGAAAGGGAAAGAAAGGTGTGAGGAAGAATGACAGGAAGGGGAAAGAGAGGGAGGTGGAAAGTTGAGAAACAGGAAAAGAGGAAGAAGCAATAGACATAAAGAGGAAGGGGAAGGAAGACAGGGAGGAGGTGGAAAGGAAAAGAGGATGGAGAAGGGGAATATAAATGGAAATAGAAAGGGAATATAAATGATGACTTACATGACCTTTTCAGAACACGAAGTGCCTTGAGGTTATACTCCATGTTAGTATTAGCTTCTCACCTGCAGCCATCAGATTTCTTTCTTTTCATGAGTTAAGACTACATTCTAAAACTTTCCTCAGTCTAGCTATGTTATTTCTGCTAGTTTGGCTTTGTTTTCCTCACACTTACTGTGAATTTTGATTAGTTAGGGAAACAGGCCTCACTGTAATAACAGCGGAGTTGAATTGCTCCTATTTTAGTGTGCTGCATGCTTCTACCCCAACCCCTTTAATGACTTTCTTATTTGGAAGAACAGCAGGGGGGAAGAAAAATAAAAGATTTGAGAATGAAGTTTTCTATCAGGAATCACAGACAGGGATCACTGATTACAAGTACTTTAACAGAATAGATATTACAAGGAATAAATTAAACACTTTTCAATGTTTTCTGTTTGACTCTAACACAATAATAATTGATTGTTCAATAATTTGGTCCATGTGACCTGAAATACCACTTTTATTGTCCAAGGCAGGGAGGGATAAATCTGGATAAATAGGGCATTAGGACCACATCAAGAAGGAATATATTCTGTTCATGACATTCATAACATTTTGACCATTTAGCCAATGACTGCAACAAATTTCAAGGTTTGAAAATACAACATAATTATTGCTAAATCTATTACAGCTTCAGAATTTTCATCAACCCTGGACCCAACAAGTCAGAATCACTCCCTGACATGGGAGTTTTGAATATCTCAATAATCCTTTCACAGACTGCCATTGAATTCATAATGGAATTTCCCAAATAGTCTCTTTAAAGTTTCACTGCTAGAAGTGGTTTGAACTTGGCAGGTTATTCACCCTCTCTGGGTCTTATGTTTTTCATTATGAAAATAAGAGATGTATATAAAATTCTCTTAAGTTCCCTCCCATGAAAACCACATAGAATATAAGAGAAGAACACATAAGAATATGTGCTAATGTATTAACTGGCATTTGCTGAACTATTGTTTAGGATCTCACAGATGTAACATAATTAAGGCAAAGGTGGCAAAGTTTACTGCTGTTGCCAATAACTACGATGTGTAATCTATTTTGCATATGGACACCTCTCCTGGGACAGTACAGAAAAATATTTCATTACTTATAGCCACTTCCTGATTATATGCTGATAGCTGTCATCTCTTTGCATTAGGCACTCATGTCTGGAATCTCAGCATCATAATATTTGTCAGTGTAGGGATGAAACAGAGCAGCCTTAAAGACCCTCAAGTATCAGTTTATTAAAAACAAAACAAACATACAAAAAAACAAATATTCTGTGTACTTTGACCTAGTAACCTTACAGAACAGACTGCCATTTACAGAAAAATTCAAATCTTAGAATTGTAATTTTATGTCCAATTAGAGGAGTTTCTCTTTGGCAATTCTAGGCAAAGAGACTCCTGAGGATATATTAAAGTTTGCCTAAAGAAACAATTAGGATTAAATAGATTCAAAGATACTTGGCTAAATTTACCTTCACCATAAGACATAAATTTAAGTAACAGTAGATTTCTCTTCAATGGAAAGAGACCAAGAATAACGGATGGGAAACAAACAAAGACATAATAATTCACAGGATATTAATGGAGCTGTCCAAAGAGAAGTTAATAATATATGTCAGACTGTATATTCATTCTCAAGAGAATGTTAAGACAGATATCAGCATAGTCTTTATACACTGATGAAGAGAACACACAGGAAAATAGACAAGTAT
Organism: Condylura cristata; assembly: GCF_000260355.1. Taxonomy (NCBI): domain Eukaryota; kingdom Metazoa; phylum Chordata; class Mammalia; order Eulipotyphla; family Talpidae; genus Condylura; species Condylura cristata. The sequence goes on from NW_004567123.1 coordinate 8,283,715, forward strand.
ATTTCCATGGTTTGCCCAAATAATTCAGATCATGCTGAATTATGCCATCATGTCACACAGTTTATATACACTTTAAATATGATTGTCTCAGGCTGCCTCTGGACACCATTTTGAAATAATTTATTTTGTGCTAAAACAAATGTACATACTATATCCAGCAGAAAAAAAAATGTTTTACATGATTTGAGTCCAGAGTAGTAATTTTATTCCAAAACTCACTGACCTCCATCCCTTATGAAGTCAAAGTTCTGTAAAATCAAACATTATTCAAGATGGATTCTCTATTTGACTTCAGAGGGTTTGTAGGTTTGTTTAAATTTGAATCTGTCCAGTGTAGATACCATCCAAAGCAAAAATATCCTCCCTCCTCATGTTATGTGTCCTTTTGCTAATGTACTAATTCCATTATAGCAATCAAGGCCGTGTTAATTAGAGAACTTTCAGAATAGTGTTTGGAAGCACATTATTTAATCAACAATTTATTTGCCTTCCTGTTATCTGATTTACAATTTTTAAAAAAGATTTTATTTACTTAGGCATACAGAACTGGGGGTACAGGCCAGATGTGCAGGGGCTGTGAGAGGAATCACCAGAGACAGAGTGGGGAACAGAACAGGCAGACTGATGAAGTACACTGCTGAGGGGAGCAGTGGGTGGATCAGGAAAAGTCTGCCACACCATGTGGATCACCTCCCAGGCAGGGATCAAACTCATGCTGAAGTGGATTTAGCTTTCTAGTACTGTGCTTTAATTCACTGAGCTACCAGAGAGGGATTGATTTGTGAATTTGATTAGATTTTGTGAAATATTACCATAACTTCACAAACCTTGTTAACTCATAGGTGAAAACATAAAATGTTTTATTTTATGTTATTAAAACCAAAATGTATACTATGTATACAATGGTCCATTTCCTAGATGCAAGTAAGAACAAATTTTAGGTGAATGGTTTCTTCTTTATTGTTCACACAACTTCTTCAAAAAGAGATATGTATGCAGAACAGATAATTCTATTTCATAATAATGATTTGGAAGATAATATAAAACTATACAATTTTCACAAGTATCAGTCCTTTCTCATTAGGTGACATAGGGCTTAGCCTATATTTGGAGCTCAGTAAATATTTGTTGAATGAATAAATAAAGAATTTGTGTATATTAAGTTTGCAAAATGTAAACTTTGATCTATAGGACTTTGGTGTTAAGAAATTTCTTGTAGTGGGCCCTCCCTGGTGGCACAGTGGGTTAAAGCACTGCACTAAGAAGCTTAAGCCACCTCTGCATGAGTTCGATCCCCGCCTGCCCTGAAGGAGATCCACATGGTGCGGCAGACCTCTCCTGACCCGCCTGCTGCTCCCCTCAGCAGTGAACTTTGTCGGCCTCTCTGTTCTGTTCCCTACTCTGTCCCTGGTGAATCCTCTCACCCTCCGCATCTCTGGCCTGTACCCCAATTCTGTATGAATAAATTAATAAATCTTTAAAAAAAAAGAAAATAAATTTCTTGTAGCTTACTAGAAGTATTTTTCACTCAAAATCATGTTTTTTTTTTTTTTAATATTTATTTATTTATTTATTTGTACAGAACTGGGGTACAGGCCAGAGATGCGGAGGGTGAGAGGATTCACCAGAGACAGAGTGGGGAGCAGAACAGGCAGATCGACGAAGCACACTGCTGAGGGGAGCAGCGGGTGGGTCAGGAGAGGTCTGCCACACCATGTGGTCACCTCCGGGGCAGGCGGGAATCGAACTCATGCGGAGGTGGCTTTAGCTTCTCAGTGCAGTGCTTTAGCCCGCTGCGCCACCAGGGAGGGCCGTTTGTTTGTTTTTTTAAATCAAAGAAAATGATCTAGAAACTCTCGTGAGCATTTCTAGAGGAAAGGATACAAGTGAATAATTTTGTGGATTTCCCTAGCGATCTAGGGGTTAATTCTCAGTGCTATCATCACTATGGCCTGATTCCTCTAAGGCCTGAGTTCGATTCCCAGCCAGAGAGCTAACCCACAGAGGGCACAGCAGACTTTTCTGTCTCACCTATGGTTCCCTTCAGCAGTCTATCTCTGTAAATCTATCTGTTCTGTTCCCCTTGGAGGGGTAACCTCTGTCTCTAGTGAATCCTCTCATCCCTCACATCTCTGGTCTACACTCAGAACTACACAAAACAAAAACAAAAAAACACTAAACATAAATAATTTTGCTACCCATAATTTATATACTGTGAATTAATTTTCATTAAGAATTGAGTTGAGGCCATGGTACTGAGACAAAGCCAACCTAATGTTATGAAGGGTGTGCAATCCCCCAAGCCTTCATTCTAAATGTGACTGAATACACAAAATTTATGGAGTACCATTAAATATCCCCATGTAATTTTGAAAAAATAAATGTTTTTGACAAAGCAGGAGTACAAAGCATTTACCAGATTTCCCATTTCCCAGAAAAAATGGCTAAGTTTCTTCCAGAGCTAATTGATGACCACTTTTGAGATCATAATTTAAGTAGAGAAATATTAATAAAAGAAAATCCACTAAAGCAAATGGTCCTGGATTACGGAAACCAACATGCTATTATAACTCCTTTTATGACATAGATAAATGATTCAGAAATGAAATGTTTTAGCTCAACATGAAACTTATCAATTGTTTTCAAAAGAGAATGCACATCATATTTCGTTTCTGGGAAGTACACCACAACGACAGAAAACACAAGCTTTCCTGTAGATCAATGCATACAACGGACTAAAATAATAAGAACAAGGAAATCCAATTGTTAGAAAGTCAGTGAAATATGCTCAGCTTCATCCATTTTGCCCCTTAATAATATTAAATGTAAAAGGAACATCATGTTAAAATAAAGTTGAAATGCTTACTGAGAAGTAAATGCTATTTAGAGAAAAAACTGGATTTAAGCTTACTTTAACCTGTGTTTGAAATCCCACTTACTACATGAAGGAACCTGGTCATGTTTTAACCTTTCTGTACTCTTTAACTGTAAAAATAGCATCTTCTTCTTAGGGCTTTTGTAAGAATTGGAAATGCAACATCTGGGATTTATTGTACTTAACATATGTTAGCCAACATTGTTTCAAACAGGAGTTACAAATTTCTTAAATATATTTGGGAATTTTCTAGAGCATATTTGGGGATATCTCTAAAGAAATACAGTCAAATTCTAGCATTTTTCATATAAATTTATTCAGAGTTCAACATATTAAAATTATTATTTGTTTCATCCCACTGAAACTAAGGTCTTATCTTTAGGAATTTTCTAATTAGATTGAAGATTTCATTGAGCCTTAGCTTTGTCTTGTATTATTTGCGTTTAGGAGTGAGGACTATATAAACAGAAATATTTAGAGAGGTCAACTGTAAAGTTATATCTCATCTAAGAGTTCCTTGCCCCTTTGTAGATCTGAATTTATGTTTCTGTTTTCTTATTTTCCTCAGACTTAAATAATTCTAGTTACCTTAATAATATATCTACTGCAGATCAGTTTTCTGCCTTACTCTTCTAGAAAACAGTACTGTATTCTTATGTAATAAACATACTAGTAATAATATTTTTATTGAGGTAATTTTGGTATACAAGACTGTATAAGGTTTAGGGGTACAGGTTCATGCCTTTTCAAATGTATGCTACTGCCCACACCTACAACTAAAGTCCATGATCTTCGACCATGCTATACATACTCTAATTACTGACTTGGGAGTGTGTGTGAATATAATAACCTCAATTTCACTGATCAATAACCATATGAATTGGTTTTTCCACATAACGGGATTCTTCTCCAGTTCTACCCATTTTTGTCCTACTCACTCAGAACTGAATTTGCACATTACTCTTTTTCCTACCAAGAGAACATTTTCATTAAAAGCAATTAAGATACACAGTTTCCCAGAATCTATTTGGTCATCACAAACCAATTCATTATCACTGATTTCTTGTATATTCATTCATGAGAAAAATATTTGCTGAAGACCTCCCTAGTAGCACAGGGGTAAAATTCTCAGTGCTCTCAAGCTTTCAACAGCTGCTACAACATGAGTTCAATCCCCAGCCAGGGAGGTGACCCACATGGCTCAGCAGACTTCTCCTGTCTCAACTGCTGCTCCCCTTGGCAGTGTATCACAGCACATCTGCCTGTTCTGCTCCTGTGATTGTCTCTGGTTAATCCTCTCACCCCTTTCACCCCTTGCACTTCTGGTTTATAGCTCAGTTCTTGTATGCATAAATAAAATAAAAATAAATCTTAAATATATATATATATTCTGAGTGCCCCAATTTTTTGGAACACTTTCAACTTAGAAAGGAAATAATAAACTAAATAAATACAACTGTTGCATTCAGTAAGTATGGTTTAGGGAGATTAATCATAGGGAAGTTATCTTTTAGTGTTACCTTTTGAATTGATGAGAGTTGTGTCTTCCTACAATATCTGATGTTTTGTAATGATGAAAATGTACAAAATATTGAAAACTGAAGTTTTTCTTTCCACAGTCCTACCCACTGTAAGTAAGAAGCCAATAACTAGAGGAGAGGGTAACTGAATGTCTTCAATTTCTTTTTCTGTTATTTCTCTTCCTTCTCTCTCAACTGCTAACCTGGTAACAGATATGAGGAGATAAACCAGCAAAGTCCTACTGGGACTGATTCTATTACAAACTGGCAATATACTTTTCTCATCTAAGAGTTCTAAGCTACTTTCTTCCCTTTGGGGCATATACACATTTTTCAGAGTCTTCATAATTCCAGCCTCTCACCTGGAATTATCTTATGCAAGACATGTCTCCCTTTTTGAATTCAGAAATTCGAAAGTCATTTCTAACATCTTTATACCAATTAATTTTAATCATCTGGGCAGTCCCCTCAGAAAGCAACTCTATTGACTTTGTTTCTGATCTGTATTATATAAGGTCCATCTTTGATTCCTGGGAAATACTGATGTGTACATCTCTAAGATACTGTGGGTTTGGTTCCAGAACATGGCAATAAAATCAATAGCACAGTAAGCAAATATTGAAACAAAGGTAGTCACACTAAATTTTTGGTTTGCTAGTGCACATAAAAGTTATGTTTACACTACACTACAGTCTATTAAGTGTGCAGTAGCGTCATTGATAAATAAGTGATGCACCTGCTTTAATCAAAAATGACACAGGGACACAGAGTATGGACAAACTATTGGAAAAGTTAAAGTGATAGACTTGCTCGATACAGGGTTGTTGCAAAACTTCATGTGGTTAAAATGCAGTATCTGTGAAGCATAAAAAGACAAAATATAGCTATAATAAAACTTTGCCTCAACATCACTATACAGCTGGTGAATTTCTATAACATCTACATTACTTTTTTTTAAAAGATTTAGTAATTTATGCATATAAGCACGGGAGTGTAAGACAGAGGTGGGGGTGGTGAGACGATTCATCAGACAGTGTAAGGAGCAGAACATGTGGATGTATGAAATATACTGCTGAGTGGAGTAGGGATGAGACAGGAGAGGTCTGCTGAGCCATGTGGGTCAGGTCCCTGGCCAGGGATTGAACTTGTGCTGCAGTGGCTGGCAACTGCTTGATAGTACTGTTTTTAACTCCTGTGCCAAGAGGGAGACCCGTCTTTTACTATTTTCTTACAGCAGTGAGCCAGTTCATCTTTTAGATTTTTCCAACTGGAGTAAGGCCAATTTATAGCATCTCTCCTGCTGTTGTGGGGGACATAGTTAATGCTCTCTCAGTGGTCTCAGGAGAATGCTCCTCTCTTGACTTGAGGTAGAAATATTTAGAGTCTGCTGGCATGGAATGTGGAATTGCTGCAGTGATATGCTGATTTAACAAAGTGCTCTCCAGAAACACACACACACACACATACACACACAAAATGATTTCACTGACTTTTTTGTATGTATATGTGGAAGAACTGGGGTGTAGGCTAGAGGTGCAGGGGTTGAGGAGGTTCACCAGAGACAGACTGGGGGTCAGAGCAAATGATGATACTGAAATATACTCCTAAAGGGAGAAACAGCTAAGACAGGAAAGGTCTAAGTATGCTATATTTGGGCTAGCTTCCTGGCTGGGGCTTGAATTCAGGCCATAGTTGTGCTGAGACTCAACTCCTAGGCTATTGGGGAGGCTCAATTTGACTGACTTTTGCCAAACTTTGAGTCTTAGCTAACCTATAGTTGTAACTGATAAATAAGCATTATTCCAATAAAAAATACTGGTTGGTATTTTTATTTATATCAACAGTAATATGAACATGTAATATTAATACATATGAATAATAAATTATATCAGAATGCTTCAATAAAGCTGAATCTTAAATAGCCATATTAAATATCTATCTATATGTAGAAAAATTTCTCTTTTTCTCTATGCTGACTTTTGATTGTATCAGATAATAGGCTTGGAATATTAGAATTTTTTTTTGAATTTTGCACTACTTACTGTAACAATGCTGTGGTCTGAATAGTTGTTGCCCTCAAAGTAATATTTTGAAACTCCAACTCTCAGATGCATAATTATCAGTAGATGGAGACTTTGGGAGGTAATTAAGGAGGTGGGAGGTGATTCAGTCATGAGGGATAAGCCCTCGTGAATGGGATTGGGCTACTATAAAAATGGATCTAGCAAGTTTCCCTAGTCCCTTCTGCCATATGAGCAGACAAGAAGTCTGAGGCCCTGACCAAGCTGCTGCTCTGATTTCAAACTTCAAGATTCCAGAACAGTGTGCAACGCATTTCTGTTGTCCATAGTGCCCCCCCACACACAAACACTTTGTGGTATTCTGTTACAGCAGCCAAAAGGATTGAGACACATAGGTACAGATCTACACATGTTTATGTTTACTCTGTATAATTAGTATTTACTCAACTACTTTTCAAATTTGAAATTAAAAATAATAAGCCCAGATTTATAGTATTTTGCAATTCCTGGCATAAACACTTGACCATTGTTAATATCACCTAGCAATGTAATGTCACCAGAAACAGAGCTCACAGACAGATACAATGGTATACTGTACAAAGTGTTCCTACCATAAATAGATATGAGCAACTTTGAGAGCAAAATGTAACATCAATTTTATGTGATGAGTTTTGTATATTCTTTGTTTTAATATTATTTACCAGTTAGAAGTTCATATAATCTAGTGTTTAATAATAGCACACAACAGTTACTTTTCAAATAAATTATCCCAGCATTATCTATTACTCTTCATTTTTGTGATTCTTCATTTTTCCTTGTGGGTGAAGAAATTTAAATCATCAATCTGATTCCCAAGTCCTACACTGAAAATTCCCTTGTGTTTGTTCCCTTTATAAAGGGCTCCCCAATTAAAACTCATTGTAACATCCAGTTATAAACAAAGAAATGAATAAGACAAACAAAGAATAATAAGGGATTTGCAGACTATTTTAAATGATAATAGGATGAAGAGTGACAGATGGGGTGACTGTTTAGGATATGTTGTCAGAGAAGACCTATGAAAGACAAGCCATGCAAACTAAGACCTGATGAATAGAATTAGTTGATTATGTGAGGACAAGGAAGGCAATTTTTTTTTTTTCAGGAAAAAGGTAGAAATGAGGCTCTAAGCAAAGATGTTCAGTGTGTCTTCAATGTGCCCTGAACATGGTAAGTACTACTACCATGGGAGATGAAATCAGAAGGTGAACAGGGCAGAGGATGCCTTTGTAAGTTATGTGAAAATAACATGGTCATTGTAAGGGTTTGGATTTTACTTTATATGTCATATAAGACTGTTGAAGAGCTCTAAGTAAAAGAGTGACATGATAACATTTACATTTCCCAGGTTTCTGCATGTTGTTATTCAGTGAAGGGATTAGAAGAAGGCAGAAGAGAGCCCACTCTGGTGGTGCAATGGGTTGAAGCACAACACTATGAAGCTATCACAGCCACTGAAGCACAAGTTCTATCCCTGGCCAGGAGGGTGACCCATATGGCATGACAGACATCTCCTGTCTTGCCTGCTGCTCCCCTCAGCAGTGTATTTCAGTACATTGGCCTGTTCTGTTTCCCACTCTATCTGGTGAATCCTCTCACCTCCTGAACCTCTGGTCTGTACCCCAGTTCTGTGTGTATAAATAAATAAATCTTTAAAAATAAAAAAAAAAATAAGGTAGGAGTAGAAATCTGAGAGACTAGCTAAGATATCCTTACATGAATTCAATCAAAATAATGACCAACTAGATTGTTGACCATAGAGAAAGAATGGGAGTATTAGACACATAACTTCCAGGTGAAGTAGAAATAAACTGGAGATGAACTTAATGTGAGGTGTGAGGGAAAACGAAGAAATGACATCCAAGTGTAAAGCTTGAGCAGTTGAGAGAATGGTTGCATCATCTGTTCACAAGTGTAGCACTTATGGTTAAGACATGTTAGTGGAAAAATGAGAGACTTCATTCTGACATCATGGGTGATGCCAAAACAATGCCACAAGGAAACACCAAGTTGAAAAAGACAAACTGTCATTTTTGAGGACAAAGATTACCAAATATTGTTCATTTCATATGGTTTAAATCAGTGTGCATTTGAAGCCTAATGAAAAAGTCACACATATATGAACATGCAAATCTCATAATGAACATTTTGAGACCACCAGGTGGGATGTGATTTATAAACATATAAAACACCAGGTGAGTGGATCTTATCATGGCACTACTAGTAACACATTCATGTGTAGTCCCAGCCATTGATATGAGCAATCCGATGGCAAGAAGGCAGTATCGATGAAGACTTCCTTTAATACATTTAGCACATTTCTTCATATTTATAAGCACTAATTTAGAAGGCAAACACCTCAGTGGCAGCTGAGCACCATGAAATGAGGAGTCACCATGCAGTCATCTTTGCAGTTTTACAGCTGGCACATGTTGTGCTGTTTTCTCCTCTCACGGTACTGGTGGTTTGCCAGTTTCGGGAGACATAATCTCATTCATCACTTGCAAATTTTTTAAAAAGTCCTATTTTTCCTTTTCTTTTGGTGTTTTCTTTGTGTCAAAGTTACAAATATTTAAATATTTTAAAGTATATATTTACCACATAGACTTTTAGCAGTTGAAGTGATTATAGGTTATTAATGTTGCTGGTAAATAAGTGTTAGAAGATCTTATCCTATGATAAGTTTATATCTCTTTTAAGAAATAAATTGCCCTCTCAAGGCAAGGGGAGACTATGTAATAATATAATAAATTACATAATAATAGACTGTTTTGGAATTCAAACAAGTAGATGATGCAACCAATAAATAAAAGATGCATTATTATAACTATCAGTATGAGTGCTTTTATATATTCCATCAATTAGAAATCTTAGCTTTTCTTTTATATCATCTCAAGCATGTGCTTCCACCCTTTCCTTCTTCTATTATCACTCTAACACAGCTTCATTTTTTCTAGCCTGGGTCACCAAAGCTGTTCTCTACTGGTTCTCCCCACCAGCCATTCTGCCTCCACTTTATATGCCACCTCTATAGCTGTCTTGTCCTCACTGGCACCACCAATAAGTAGAGCCACCACATATTTGCCTCACCGCAGTCCTCTCTGCAGGAGGCTAGGTGTGAAATCATCACCATTCTGTAAAGGTATTTATCCCAATGTATGTAAATGAATGAAATGAAATTCCCTGTTTTATTCTCTAAGTTTCAATCCTGTAAGGAAAAGGCTTGTCTCTTTTCCTATAAGAAAGATGTATTAGTGGAAAATAGTCCCATTCTGGAAACATGTTAGACTATGGGGGATTTCTTGTGCAGTTTCTTAATGGATTAAATTTTCAAATTCGCACAGGGAACTCTTGGAACTGGCAGATAACAAGAAGCCTTATTTCTTTATAATGAAAATAAGTCATGAGTTTAAGGATTTTCAGATTTCACTTTTCAATTTTTTTCTGGAGGTGAGCAGTAAATAGTAAAGTGAAAGTTTTGCTTCTGATGTTTATTTTGTTTGTTTTAGCTTCTGGCTTCCATTATCTCTGTGGAGACTAGAGAATAGAAAGATATGCTAGAACTATAACTGTGTACTAATAAAAAATATGTTCACATTGTTGAAATGCAATGTATTTAAACAAATGAACATTAGAGATGGTAATTACAAAACTCCAGAAAATTACAAGTTGACAGGACATGGCAAGTACATCATGAGCTAGAAGTCAGAATATCTGAATTCCTGTCTTAGTTTTTTGGTAATTAGTTGCTGACATGGAATACATTAGTTTGTTTTTGTACTTCTTCTTCTGTAAAGTAGATGTGAACTCAAATTTTGTAATTCTGTTTTCTCTCATTTCCTGTTGAAAAGGAATTTTACATTAGCAAGTTAAAAAAACAACAGGAGATCAACAAGTGTTTTCTCACAATCCTGTTGGTAGAGTGAGCTAATACAGGGTAGGAGTGCCTTTATTGAAACTGGAGGATAATTCTCACTATTAAGAAACAGAGTATAAGTTAACTATGTTTAGATAAATATTTCTTCACTTTTATTTTCTAACACTAAATACAGCTAGAAATCCAGAAATGCATCTTGGCTTTCTCCTTAATGATCTGTAGACTTAATGGAATTTCACTGTCTCTATAACCTGCAGCTTACACACATAGATGCTATTATCTGTGTTGAACAAATAAATTTCTCCATCTTAAATAGCCAAATGTACTTTTGTTGGGCCCTATGATTCCTCATCTCCTAGTGTCCATGCCCTTTTGTAAACATGACCCCTTGATCTTAGCCAGGGTCTGTCACTTGCTTCCAACCAATAGAATTTGGCAAAGATAATAGAATGTCTTCCTGTAATTAAGTTATGTTGTATGGCAAAGGTGATGGGATTACATTAGGCAAGAATTTATCTTGCTGGCTGACTTCCCGTGGAGTCCTGCTCTCCATGCTGCCTTCACAAAGAGAGTTGTACTAAATTCTAGAACTTCCAAGAAATAAAGCCTGTAAACAAGTTGAGTGAGCTTGGGAACAGACCCTTCCCCAGTCAACCTGCCAGATGAGAACACAATCCTGGTAAACATTTTAATTTCAGACCTACAGCAGACCAAGGAAACCTATGTCTGGATTCCTGATGCACAGAAACTTTGAATTAGCAAATGTGCAATGCCTTACATGTTATGTTTGTGATAATTTGTCATACAGTAATAGAGAACAAATACATGGAAACTATTCCCTCAACTGCTGGGAAGACAAAGGGCTGAAAGTTCTCAGTTCTCCCCCAAATTTTCAGTGAAAATAGCCGCTTCATTTAAAGTCACAGTCCCTCTAGGGGATGCCCACACCTAGTGACCAATCAATAGAGATATATAGATGTGTATGTACATTTGTCCCACTTAGGCACATGACCATGCTTCTGAGCAAATGAAGGATCTAACTTACCAGTCCTGCTTCCTTTCCCTTGTACCATAGTTATAAACTCATAACATTCTTAGGCTTTGACATCAAATAAACCATATCAATGTCTAAAATCCTATAAAACTATCTTCTATTTTTTTATCTTCCAATCTAAAAGACCCATGGCTATAGAGTGATGAATCCAGAAATAATCTGTCTCTTACACCCACTCGTGAGTTCTCAAGGACAGCAAGACATATCAGAATCATCTGGTAAATATGAAATATATAGTCTAAAAAAAGTCCCAGTTAGGCTAGCTAATACTGAAAAGTCAAGGTGCATTGAGATAACAATAAGATAACACCTACATTTACTATTACAGTAGGTGTAGAAGAAATTAAATCGACTGGAAAATGGTACTGGATTTGAGCTTTTTACCCCTCTGAAACACATTTTTTTTTTAAAGATTTATTTTATTTGTACATACAGAACTGGGGTACAGGCCAGAGGCTAAGGGGCGGTGAGAGGCTTCACCAGAGACAGAGTGGGGAGCAGAACAGGCAGATCAACAAAGTACACTGCTGAAGGGAGCA
>NW_004567123.1:8296019-8373025 GCF_000260355.1 Condylura cristata
AGAGTATCTAGTCCAGGCAATTTAGTCTAGTAGTCTCTTTAATAACCTCCCAAATTACTGCTTGGCTGAAATTCAAGTTCTATAATAGGTGAATCTTGGCATACTGAAATTTTTCCCAAGGTTGTTCTCATTCTTGATTCATAATTAGCAGCTGCCATACCAAATTACCACACAATTATAACACCTGAGTCTCTCTTGGAGCTCTTTCAATGAAAAGACTAGCTGGAATTGGCAAGGTCTGGTTTCTCCATCTTGTTGGTCTAAATCAATAGTGTATTATTTGGCACCATATAGGGGCAATAGTTCCAACTCCCAAGTATCCCATGCATTTCTCTATAATCCATATGACTTTCTATGTCAGTAAATGTTCTCCTCCTGCATCGACCAATAAGGATTTAAAATAACAATAAATTGAATAGCACTGATGGACACATCTTCTGAGTTAAGCTAATTTAGTGATACCAAAGTGAGAATGATATATATAGACAGATGAGACATTTATTTGAGTAATAAGGCACTGGCATATTTTGCAAAACGTAAAATACACAAGTGAAGGCAAGAAGCTAATGGAAGTTGATCCAATGTCAGCCCATTTCCTGACAAACAAATCCTCTCTTTTAAATTGTGGAGAACTTCTGCCAAACCAATCCACCCTCATCCAAGTGCAGTTGTTTGGCCTCTGTTTTGCAATAGTCTGAGGCAAAGTTAAATGTTATACGGTAGATAATTTCCTCAAGGCAAACAACATGTGTTTCAAAATGTTTTGTTCTGTACCACTAGAAAAACAGTGACTATATACATCCTGGTCAATTCTATGACTTGGATCTCTGATGGTCATAAATGTGATAGTATGTGTATACACATGCACACACATATGTAGATATAATACTTTATAAATGAGTGTGTATATGCATAACTGTTCATATGCATGTATGTATACATATATACATTATGTGTGTATGACAGTGAATAGGTTCGGATGCAAAGCTGGATGATTCTCTTCCTTGCTCAGGAAAAGTGATATCCTATTTATTGAGAGTAGAATTTTCAAACACCAATTATACCAATGTTAAAATGTAACTGTATAAATTAAAACTGCACAGGTTATGGAAAAGTTGGAACCAGAATAAACTGCATTCCTTTCTTTAAGTAAATCTTAAGTAGAATTAGGATAGGTAGATACATAAATAATACCACTCTAGCTGAAAATAGATTTGACGTAGGTAGAAAATATGAAAGAGAATAGAGAATTTGGGGATAATAAAAAGCCATATACATACATACACTTGCATATCTATATCTACTTTGATGTGTCAAAATAAGTATGAATAAGTATTCTTTATGGAAATCTTGCATGAGTTTGACTATATATATAACCCACATATCCATCCACACACACACAGTGAAAGAATTCCCTTGAGAATAAGAACAGAGGGCATAAGAGAAAGACAGTAGTTCCTGAATTTTTCAGAAGTGAAGAAAGATATAGATACCCAAATTGAGGAAAAATATAAATGAACACCAGAGTACTGTAAATAAAAGCAAATCTGGACATATCAAAATGAACTTGTAACATGTAGAATATAAAGATATTAAAAGCTACAATATAAAGATATAAAGATATTAAAACCTACAAGAAAAAATAATGCATTTACAAAGGAAATTTTGGCAATATCAGAATTATACCATGTTCATAGATTAGAGGATGTATTTATAGAAAAAAAAAAGATTCTACCAAATTCATCTATAAATTTAGTTGTTCTTCAATAAAAATGCCCAAAGAAATGTCTTTAACATTAAAACATTAGCCTATAAGACAACTGGAAATAAGAATAAGAATATTTAAACCATTTCCAAGACAACAAATAAAACATATGGAGTTTTTGCCCTTTCAGTTATCAAGAGTTTAAAAGACAACTACAGTTTGAGCAAAAGAACTCAACTCACAGAATTAGCAAAAATTATAACAACATATAAAAAGTATAGAAAAACTTTGATATTATAATAAGCAAAAATTAAACCAATAAGGAATAAAAATGAGCACTGTACATTAAGAAAAATTCAAGAAAAGAAACCCAATGGACACTAAATTAAGATAACCCTATTAGTAATGAAGTAACTGTATTAACACTGCAATGAAATGCAATCTCATTTGCTTTCTACTAGGAAAACTAAAGACTGAAAATAATACTTCTGAATGCAAAAAAACAAGCCCTTTTACAATATGGGGAAAACGTAAACAAATGCAGTCACTTTGGATGATAATTTGGTTTTTATGAATATAGCTGAAGATGTTCACACTCTAAGTCTCACATACATTTCTGGTTATATAACTAGTCTAGTTCAGAGTTTGAACATATGTTCAAGGATGTTACCTGTCATGTTTTTTGTCACAGTGAGCAAGAAGGCACTTTAGTATTTTTCCATAAAGATAATTATTTAGATGTAACATATTTATAATATGGAATTGCAGCAAACAACTCACAGTGATAAAGAAGTCTATAATATCAATATGGAAGTCAACCATAAAATGCTGGGTGAGAAAGCAAGATGGCCAATGATGCTTATAATAGTTATGGAAATTTCAAAACTCAATTAATACATGTTTCAATAAATTTCTTCACACATGTGATAAAACATATATGACTAGAAAAGGATCATATATACCACAGCAAAAAGAACAGTTATGTTTGAAGAGAAATGTCAGAGAAAACCCAGGTAATATTAGAGTTTGTTTAGGATTTTGAAAAGGGATTTCAACATTTTCTGCTATATTTATTAGCAATGGTTAACATTAATTTTAGGCACCTTTTATTATTTGTGCATTTCTGAAATTTAATAGCAACAGAAAAAAGTGAAAAAAAAACTACTATTTTTCCTCTTTTCAAATAGGGTGCATGTAAAATATACAGATTTTTTGTTGCAATCTCAAGGTATTGATAACATCCTGAAAACCATCCATCATTTTTGTTAGTATCTTCTGGTTAACGGTTCCATAAACTTCACCTCCTAGTCTCTGAATTCTTTCTATAGTAACAGATTTGATCATCTTTATCTACTAATTACCAAACTGCTTTCAGCAGAACTTTGTTCCAAAGCACATCTGAGTAGAATCCAACATGATAAAACAGAGAAAACCTAAGTTGTGCTGTAATAAGGTGTTTTCGGGTAAACTGTTCTGGGAAAATCATTTTCCTTCTTTCCTAGGAATTGACTTGCACTTGAAGAGTACTCTGGGCTTACAGGATTTGAAATCACTATTTTAATTTCTTGTATTGAAAAGCAATCTAACACAGAGTCCAGTCAATCTTCAAATCACATCCTACTGCTCAGGTTTCCAACATTTACAACTTGTGTAGTGAAATAAAATGAAGCAAAACAAAGTACCAGATGTTTTCTGTTTGATTGGTTGGTTTGCAGTGATTTAAGAATAAGATAAAATACTGAGAGATCTCAAAAGATGACTTGTACATTGGCAATTCAAACTATGACTGACAGATAAAAATCAACAGATTTTGATTTAATATGTCTATACTATATACTATTAGTTCTAATAAAAAATCTTCAGTATATTTGCAGTAAAAACATAAGACTGTGTACATACAGATTGTATTTTCTTTTGCTTAGTAAGGGCACAGAACCTAACATTATGTAAGTTATAATAAATAATATTAAATCTCTGGGTTACCATTCTGCTTTATGCTGGTTTTCATTTTTGCATAAGTTCTGACTTCCCACATCTATTCAAGGTCAACAAAAATTAAAGTTGATTATTTTCTTATTGCAAATTGCTTCAAATTCACTTTATAAAGAATTGTGGACATTAACAACTTAGAGGACATTCGCATTAGGTTCAAAATTTTCCATTTAATCTCCTAGTCTTACATGATATCTGTTGTGTGAAAGTGTGTAAACATAATACATTGATCATATTTTTTGGTGGTGCACATTTTTTTTAAAAGATTTATGTATTTATTCGTACAGAACTGGGGTACAGGCCAGAGATGCGGAGCGTGAGAGGATTCACCAGAGACGGAAGAACAGGCAGATCAACGAAGTACACTGCTGAGGGGAGCAGTGGGCGGGTCAGGAGAGGTCTGCCGGCCATGTGGTCACCTCCAGGGCAGGCAGGAATCGAACTCATGCTGAAGTGGCTTTAGCTTCTTAGTGTAGTGCTTTAACCTGCTGCGCCACCAGGGAGGGCCGGTGGTGCACATTTTTAATGACATTCTAGTTTTTGTTTTTCTTTTAGATTGGTAACACCATTAGTCACCAGAATCATAAAGAAAGTGTAATGAAATTGGGCAGTGAGTCCAGTAGATTTAAAAGTCCTTCATCTCTCTCTCTCTATTAGCTCACATATATTATGCTAAGTCCTTACTTAAACATTTATATGAGACTGTCAGCTAGAGCTCTTTCTTTCTTTCTCTCTCTCTCTTTCTGTCTCTCTCTCTTTCTTTTTTCCATAAAGGCTACTTGATGACCTGAGATTTAGAATTCTGGAAGCTAAGAAGGAGATACCAGTTTTACTTTACTTAGAAATCGAAAAATAAATAATCTAAAGTAAGTAAACATCCCATAAGAGCTGAGTGGCGAAAAATGAACAAAAATTTAAGCAAATGAACAATTTCAAATAACATAGTAAATTCACTCCCATTTGATATCAAATGCCTATCCCATCTGATATCAAATACCTATCCCATCCATGATTAATTTTTATTATAATAGAAATGTGAGATTATTCAATCACATAACTTTATTATTAAATTCATGATAGAAACATTAGATAGTTTCTTCTTGATATGCACTTTCTTTTTCTAAAATTCAAATGAAAGATTTTAGGCTGTAATCAGCAAAACAGAGGTCAAAGATTTTTAGAATTAATTTGCATTTCATTATGAAATGATTCCAGGTGCAAGAATCAAAATGCCTCATTTTGCTTACAATCTTTATTTAAAATTCCATTTCTATTTTCATTCCTGTAGAAATGATATCCTATACTCATTTTTGTTTTGTTTGTTTGAGGAAAGAGAAAGTCTAAACTCAGTCTACTGGGATCTAATTATTGGAACCTAATTCTAATTACAGTCTTTTAAATCAACGCTGTAGGCTTTCCTGCTCTCCACTTTTTTTTCTTGAAAAAGGGCCATTTATTTTGTTCAGAAGACTCCCATGTTAGATAACTCTATTTATAGATACCATCTACCAAAAGCTTTGTAGCTATATAATCTCAGCTTGCCAAACAACTTCACGCTCATTTGAACTATGGAATTTCTTTGTAATTTAAACACACCGGAAAAAGACACAAGTGAAGATAAAACATATACAAATCAAGACTCTCTTATTGAGGTAAAACATAGCATTCTCCCTAAAATCTAATTTTTACAAACAAGAGGATGTTGCATGTATATGTTTAAATAAAATGCATAAGATTGATCACTATCATTAAATTGACAGAAGTCCTCTACCAAAGAACTATTTTCCCATTAACCCTTGAAATGGCAACAAATAATAGGCAAGAAATTCAATGTTCACTCTTTCCAATTCAAGTAGTAATTACTTCCAATTTTCCATTTGTTTTTATACTCTCATTTTGCAACACGGTCATTTTCTTTTGACAGAAAATAAATATGTAGTCCAAAACTGCTAAATGTATGTCTTTGGGATTTATTTATTTATTGAATATTAATATTTATTTTTTTATTCAGTAATCTCGCCTTTCCATCTTTATCATTCAGCAGCCTTTACAATGGCGTACTTTGTTTGGCGTGCAAGAGCTGCAGTGCAGGCCAGAGGTGCAGGGATGAGAGGATTCACCAGAGACAGTGTGGGCAGCAAAACAGGCAACCTGACTGAAATATAATGCTGAGGAGAGCAGTGGACAAGAAAGGAGAGGTCTGTAGCACCATGTGGGTCACCTCTGTGTCAGGGATCTAACTCAAATTGCAGTGGCTGTGAGTAGCTTCAAGGTGTTGAGACTTAACCCCCTGTGCCACCAGAGAGGTGCTACAGTGGCATATTTTATATCAGATATACAGACTTCTATATTAGGAAAGAGACTATAGGTTTGTAGTAGAAAATAGCACAGGTGTATTAACTCAGCAGGTGATGAATAATTCTGTCACCACCTAGTAAAGTGCTATGGTGCTCCTCATGGTTTAGCCACAAGGAGTACACTGAACATTAATGAATATGTGTACATGAATTAACAACTCAAGTTAACATTAACCATTTGAGCCCAGACTCAAATACAATAGTTCTACCGGAATGTATGTGTTCAAAGGGACATAAAATATCCATGGTCAACATTTTGGGCAAACAAGGTGAAGAAATTTTTATTGTGATATGTACCTTATCTTTCTTTTGCAGAACTTTTCAGAAAGTTTTATAATATATAAGATTATAAATTTCCATGAAGACACTGAAACAGTAGCTCTCCAATTTTAGTGAGCTACATAATCACCTAAAAGGTATGTTTAAACATGATTGCTGGTTTTGCCTGCACAGGTCTGGGGTAGATCTGTCATTTTACAATTCTAGTACATGGGTGCTGGTGAAGTCGGTGACCACATTTTGATAAGTATTGAGCTTATGATACCTTTCATGGCTCAATTGTGCAGTTTTCTTTATGGGAATTTCAACTTTAAGTACTATTTTCCTAAAATATATGTAACAAATTATGTCTTATGGTCCTCTGGCTGGAAAAAAAAAAAAAACAACTTGATAATGGAATAGTAATCTGTAAATCAGCTAGGACAAAAGCTAGTCTTTCACTTCTAAAATCATATTTTAAAACAATTCTGAACAATTATTTTGATATGTCATAAGTTTGTAATACTATATAAATTCCAGAACTATAACTTTGTGCCTCTCTGTATATATAAACCCCACAGTTGACACCACAAAAATATTTTTCTTCTCAACAATTTGTAAAAAGTAATATTAAAAGCACCTCTGATATGCACATTTTAGAATATTAATGCATAGTAATTAAGCTAAAGTGAGAAATAGATATCAGAAATGTTAAGAACCTCAGTTCCAAAACATATTTCATGGACAATGAGACTTAAAATATCTAGACTGTTTTCTTGATGGTGGTCTTTAAGTTTGCATTAACTCCCTGAAATTTGTGTTGGAAGTTTGAAAATTTATTTTTGAAACAGAAACTCTTATGTCAATAAACACTAGTAATGCCTTAAATTAGCACCACTTCAGAAAATAATACACAATGAAAAGTATCTCTGCCGTGTGAATGTCTCAAGGAAATTTAGTCCAAGGAAGTAATTTAATAGAAAGAAAAAAAATCATGTGTAAATATAACAATATCCTTGTAATAAAATTCAATTAAACAAATTGGATGTAACTAACCAACAGAAATATTTAATAGACTATGGACACTAAATTAATGAGATGTGGTATCAAGATTAAGCACAACTTTATAAATTGTGTGACAACATAAAGATAGTATGTACAAAATTAGACCTCAAAACTACTTCTGTGCCCAAACACTATATAAGAAGAGCCTTGAGAAAGGAAAACATTATAGTAAAAATATGATTTTGGGGCCCTCCCTAGTCGCGCAATGTGTAACACACAGAACTATGAAGCTAGCCACAGTTGCTTCAGCAAGAGTTTGATACCCCTCCTAGCCAGGGAGGTGATCCAGAAGGCGGCACAGACCTCTCCTGACTCACCTGCTGCTCCCTTCAGCAGTGTACTTCATCATTCTGCCTGTTCTGCTCCCCACTCTGTCTCTGGTGAATCCTCTCACTGCCCCTGAACCTCTGGCCTGTACCCAGTTCTGTACCCATAAATAAATAAATCTTAAAAAAAAAAAAGACAAATACTTTTTGTCTTAATAATAATTTTAAATGGTAATTTTAAATAGATTTAAATAATAATTTAAAGTATTTTAAATGCCTTTATCAATATATTTATTCTCCCCAGAATAGAATCACCTTAACTTCTTGACAGCCAGTATTAGCATTAGGCCCAGCACAAAGGTTTAGTTCTTATTCTTATTAGTTAAAAAGCTAGTAGGCAAAATACTGAAAGAAAAGTTAGAAGCTCCCATTACTTAAGTTTTTTAGTTTCATAAGTGAGGGCTTCCTGGACACACACAGTGCTGGGAAATACTCAGAACACACTCAACTTTATTGTCAAAAGATAACTGAAGTTTTAAAAAAAAGATATACTCTCCCTAATTTCTTTTTTTGCCTGTGCCTTCTGTTGGAAATCACCTTACATCTTATATCTGATATACTTGAGTAGTTTCCTCTTTAGTTTAACACAAGAAAAGAACTTTATCCACTTGAAATTAACAATCTCATTGGACCTTGACATTTCAATTTCTTCCCCTTATTTTGCACCTCTTAAAATAATCTTAGAATAAGATTTTCTTAGCATGCAGAACTTCAGACTATGTTATATTTATTTAACTGAAATCAATCAACTTTATTTGTGTGTACAATTTGCTCTTTTTTAGGAAGTCCAATTTTTCTCATCAAATAAAAAATATAGTAATTAAAAGTTAGTCTGATATCAGAGATGTTGTTGATTGCAAACAATTATATTCCTCCCCACATCTTTACTAAAAAAGCTCTGATTTTCAGATTGGATAAAGGCCCTGAATATATTACTCACTGAACAAGGCAGAGTCTTCTTTTCCTTTTCTTATTATAACATTTTACACATATTTTTTTTCAGTATTCATAAATATATTCTATACAAAACACTGCCTTTGATTTAAAACATCTGCCTTAAATTTCTGACCCTCAAAGAAGAATTTAGAAGCACAGAACACTTTTTTTCAGTTATTTAAAAACTGATGTGCAGTACAATTATAAAGTTGCCCTAAAAAGCAAGTCTCAGCATATTCTTAATCAGAGTAAAATGTGATTCTTTCCAACAAATGCACTGTTGAATTTCTTTTTGCCTTTGTCAGTAAAGCAGCTGTGAACAGATTAAACTTTGTGATTTTTTTAACTTTTGTCTCATGACTTCCTTGAAACATCCATTTTTTCCTGCTGTAGAGTGACTAAAATGTTAGCGGAAACAAAAGGGATCAAACATATTTCCAAGATCATGCAATTTTATGTCACAGTGTCTACACTGAGTTTTATTTCTTTTAAAGATTTTTCTATATGCAGAGTGCTGTCCTGATATGTGCATACTGCTGCCTCTGGTCTGTACCCTGATTTCTTTGTTATCTCCCTAAAGAGAGGAGAGGAAGGTACACAAATATACCTGCTTGCAATGGCATGAAAAAATGACCCGAGAAATGATGGTTATAAATTCTAACTCAGTCATTAATTTTATATTAAATAAATCACTAGACATTCTCAAATTCTACTCCTGTGAGACTCTAGTCCAGTGTGATGGAGAGATAATAAAATTGAGTAAGAGTAATAGAAAGATAGGAAGCCATTCTACCAAAACTGGACACAATAATAAACTACACTATCTTTACAGGGAAGATAATCGGGCTTGTCTGGAGATAGTGACCATTCTTTCTGTATTGAAAGCCAAGATATGTGTGCTGACAAGTATTGGTGAGTTCACAAGAACAATAGGGCAGGAAGTTTTAGAGAGAGACTATTTTGAAGCAAATTGGACAGGTGGTCAATACATATAAGACTTCTAAAATACACTGGTGTACAGGCATCTGTGCTTATTTAAGTAGGAAGAGGAGCTGGAAGAGACAACACAAGTCAAAAGCCTGGAGATCTTTAAAGTATACTATTAAGCAGAATCATGATGAACATGTTAGTCATTGTGTTATTAGGAATCAAAAATCTTTTCATTAACACAGTTCTCTTTTTTAGTTCTATGTAGTAATATATTCACGTAGACAGGCTTGTAATGAGACATTTAAAACCAAAGACATTTAAATATATCCATTAATGTTATATTAATAATTACCAAAAGTTACCAAAAACGTTGTAAATAAAATAAAAGAGCAGAGTTCCTATGAATAATTCAGATAATAAAAAAGTAAGTGGAGCACTATTAACAGATGTGATAACTGCTATTTCTTATAGCCTGCAACATTCCCACCCACTAGCCCCCCACAGATACATTATGCAAGGTTGTGAAGCCATTTGCAAAATATAAAGTGCTATAAAAGTACTAGAAGATAATGATAATTCATCTTGGCTTCCATCTCTATAGCATTTATTTATATTATACCAAATTTGAGCTTTTATTGCTCCCAAATGTACCTGTGGATCCATATTTCTTTCTTTTCCTCTTACAGTAATATAATCTAAGCAAGTCAGACAAATCAGGCCTGTATGAAAGGCAATGTTTGTCTACTTTAGAGTATTAGGTGGATGCTGAATGATTTATAATGCAGTTTTCCTTATCAGTCACAACAAACAACATCTTATTTCTTCTATTTGGTAAAAGTGGATTGTGGGAGATAGTCCACTCAGTTGGATAGCTATGCTATCAACTCACCACATTATTTTATAAAAGCAACATATTGTCACTAAGTATCTGAAACTTTTCTTGTAAAAATAAATGTTCTTATTTGGCAATGCATGGTTAACACCTTAGTATTTTACCTCATTGTTCATTGTGACTTTTCTCTCTGTAAGACACAGATTGCTAAAACAGGAGACTCCCAGATCTTCTGTGAACAGAATAAGTCTACTTGAACATTATACCATATAATAGATCACCATTAAATAACAAATGGCCTCTTCACGCCTCTTCACTACTACTTCTGTATTTTGTATGAATTCTCAAATTGGGGGTGGGGGAGAGTTTTACATAGAAAAAAGAGGTAGCATAGTATAAAGTAGAATTCCAGCAGATAGAAATGTAGTTGAATAGAAATTAACTTAACCTGTGTATGATAGTTTTATGAATTTGTTCTTTATTTCAAATATTAACATTGTATCAAATTCCACACTTAGTGTATCTTTAAATGCCCCTTTCATATGTATTCAACAGTTCAGTTAATCACAAGATGACATATCTGTTTATTGTATTATATGGTCCATTTTTCAACCATGAATTGAATAACTATTAAAAATATTCTTTTGCAATAATCAATACAGGAATCAAATTAATAGGCCAACCAACAATAATCATGCAGAAAAAGGGTTTGACATAATTCAATATTCATTCATGAGAGAAATGAATATCTGAAAATTAAATACAGAGGGAAACATCTTCAACTCCGTAACATACTTCCACAAAATACCTATAGCTAACACCATACTTAACATACATAATAAAAAAATGAATATTTATCAGCTAATATTATGAATAAGGCAAAGGTATCCACTCTTTCTACTCCTAGACTGTTTAATAAAGCAAGATAATGTAAAAATACAAAAACTATCCTTTTGTAGAAAACAAAAGATCTTCATAGATAATTCAATATATCTTTAAAAAACAAAATAACACAACAACAATGACAAAAAAAAAACAAGAAGCAGCTCTCAGGATAGACTGAAATAGAAAAAAAAATTATTGTATTTATATACATGAGCACAGGACACTTTGATATTGAAATTTAAAATAAAATTTGATTTACAGCTCTTCAAAAATTACACAATTATTTATAATGCTAACAACACATGTACAGGGCTTTCTTGTGGAAAGCAGCGAAGAGTTGATGAAAAAATATCAAATAATATCTAAATAAATGAAAAAGCACATTATGTTCTTGGATTAAAAGATTTAACATATTAAGGATGACAATATTTCCCTAAAATGTATATACTTTAACTCACTTATAAAAAAAATTCAGCAATCTTTTGTAACTCTACATTTTAAATTTATATGGCAAAAGAACTAGAATGATGAAAACAATTTTGAAAGAGATGAAAATGTGGAATCACAATACCACATTATAAATATTATTATATAGCCCTACACTAATCCAGAGATTAATTAAATACAGAGTGCCACAATGATCAACAAAACAAAACAGGACAGACCAGACCCACACAAGCTTGGTAAACTGATTTTTAAGTAAGTCGCACAAAAAGTTCAAAGGAGGAAGAACAACATTTCCAACAAATGTTGCTGAAGCAATGAATGTATGGGAATAAATGCACACATATATGTACCCATACACACATATGTGCATATAAATATACATAAGGTTAATAAATAACTTCAACCTAAACCTCAAATCTATAGGAAAGGAAATTCAAATGGATTATATATTTAAATATGCAATATTCACCTATAAAGTTTTATGGCAAAACAAAACATAGGAGAAAATAGTAAGAGCTACGAACTTGGTATAAAGTTCTTAAATATGGCAACAAAAGTAGAATTCATGAAAGAAAATGTGATTAAGTAGCTTTCAAAAATATTAAATTTCTCTCGAACAAAGACCCTATAAAGGACAAAGGAAATAAGAGAAAATCTATTTGCAAACCATATATCTGACTAAGTTACTCATATCTAGAATACATAAATTGGTCTCAAAACTCAATAATATGAACACAAACAACCCGATTATAATTAGGGTAAATGATGTAGAAGATATTTTGCTGAAGAGGGTATGTGGATGGCAAGTAAACCATGGATCTTTGTAAAGTATGTACATACTTAATATCACTAGCAGGTATGGAGACACAAATTAAGATTATGAGCCGGTACCACTACACACCTATCAGCAACCATAAGAAAAAACTAACAATTCCAAATGCTGACAGGGGTGTGATAAACTATGTTTTTTCATTGCTGGTGGGATATAAAATCGTGTACATACTCTGGAAAATTGTTTGACAGTTTCTTTAAAAACTCAACTTGTGTTACCATAGGAACCAGCAATCAAATTCCTGGGCATTTATCCCAGAAAAATTATATTTTACATCCTCCCCAAACCTGGAACTGAATAGTCATAGCAACTTTATTTGTAATAGCCAAAATGTTTAAACAACCTAAATGTCCCTCAATAGGTGAATGGCTAAGCAAACTTTAGTATGTCCCTAACATAGACTATTACTGAGCATAAAAGGAAACTATTGATATATGCCAAAAACCTGGATATACATCAGGGGAATTATGTTGAGTTAAAGAAAGCACACTCAAAAGGTCACCTGTATGATTTCATTTCTTTAGTGTTCTCAAAGTTGCAAGATCATAGAGATGGAAAATATATTTATCGTTGCCAAGTGTAAGAGATGGTGCAGATGGGAGTGACAGCGAGTATAAAATGATTAGCAGTAGGCAGATCTTTGTAGTTAATACAATTTTTGTATGTATATAATGTAATTACAGTAAGCCACACATGTGATCAGATAGCACTGAATAATGTACACATATTATAATAATGTACACATATTATAGCAGTACCAATTTCCAAGACTTGTTATTATAATATAGTTATGAACAATTTAGTTTTTCCACTTTGGGCAAAAGGATGAAGAATACATTGGGCCTCTGTAGTTCTTGCAACTTCCTATTAATCTAAATTATTTCAAAACAAAACATTTAAAGAAATATAATGCTCTCTTTTAATTAGTGATAAGGAATGTAAATATATATAGAGATTGACAAATAGTATTAATAGATATATGCCTAAATGCATATGTATATTTAGTATCTTTGCATAACTTTATAACAGATTCTTCATTAGAATCTGGAGAGCATAAAACAAACATCAAGATGTCTGTGTGTAAATAAGAGATGTTTAGATTGCATTTCTTAATTGATTCCTTAAACTGACCACTCTAGATTTTACAGAGAACTTTGTGTGTATGTTAAAATATAATTGATTCTCCCAGATGACCACAATAATGGAAAAACGTCTCCCAAAGTGTCTGTCATTCTGAGGGAATAGTGTCCTCAGTCAAAGGTGCTGTTCATAAGATAAATTTATCAATGTGGTAGACTGCCTGGATGAGCAAATAAATCATAAAGGAACAAACACAGGAGATGAACACAGTTCCTTGGTTCCTATTCTCTAAGATTTTTTTTTAATTTTAATTTTTATTTTGGTGCTATATATTTTTCTTTTCCACATGTGCACATGTTCCATTCACACTCTACCAAGCCATCCATGCGAGTACCCTCTAAGGCTCCCTTCTTCACTACTTCCTTTATTTCTGCTGTATTTTGCCTGGGTGTTTTTCATTGTTATTTATATCCAAACATGAGTGAAACTTTCCAAAGTTACCTACTTTCTGTTTTACTTTACTTAACATATAGCAGCACTGTCTACAATTGCCCAGTCATGGAACAAACCTTTTCTTTTAGTTTGAATCCATTAAACTCTAAGATCAAAGTTGATGCCTTTTCTAAGGGAAAACCCAGATGATTGAATAGCCAATTAACACTTTTACCTATTAGATGAAGTTATTTCATACCCAATAGGTATATTTGGAAAAGGAATCAAAGATCATTGACTCTAAGTAAAGGAATTAACTTTACCTCTTGCAGAGGTGTGTGTGTGTGTGTTCCTTAACAGGAAGTTTCAATGGATAGTATGGTGAGGTTCTGTGTATTCATCAAGTATTCCCAAATGGAAAACATTAATTTACATAGGCATATTACTGCACCAAATCTAGAAAACTGCCATAAACACAATGTGCCTGCATAGTATTTGTGTGTATGTTAAAATAAAAATGATATCTTGCTAAACAACTTATTTAGTAATTAAATTCAGAAACACTGACAACATATTCATTTGTTAAAACTTCTAAAATGTTTATCAAACAGTTGTCAAGAGTAGCTGAATTTATCCTAGAAAAGCATCACTGGCAATATTATTTAATCATTTTTCATTAAACTATATGTCTATTCTGATCATTTAAGCCTCCCAATATATGATGAGTATAGTTGAAGTTCTGAGCCAGCCTGACTCATGGAGAACAAAGGGGAACAGAATATGAATTCAAACACATGGTCAATGATTTAATATAATGAAACCCTAATACTACCTTTGATATTGAATCTCAGTGAAGTTTTTTGGTTGCCAGAAGCTTCATATACCTGAAATCCCCCAGGAAATGGAATAGAAGCTCTGTGTCCCTCTCTTTGCTCTGCATTTCTTCACTTGCTCATTCCTGATCTATGCCTTTTAAATTACTATTATCCTAAGTATAAGTTACCTAAGTTATGTGAGTTGTTCTCGCAAATGATCAAACCTTATGGAGTCATAGGAACTTCAGAATTTATAGTCAGTCATTCATTCACAAGTATGGACTGGGGACTCCAGAATGTGATTAGTGTCTAAAGGGGGGGGGGGTCATGTGGAAACCTGAACCTATAACTTGTGTAATCTGACACCATTTTCAAGCGGTTAATGGGAAAATTTTATTTTAGTTCTGCAGTTTGTGTGAGAATAGCTGGTTTGAAATGGAACAAGGCAACAAACTTTAGAACATTAGGGAAATTGCTTAAACTATCTGTACCTAGATTATTTATTTTTTAATTTGGAATAAGGATAGTGCCACCTCTTAGGGATAGTGAAGCCTTACTAAAGTTTGGGTGAAACACATAAAGAACAGAAAATAGTGCTACTAGTTAACTGATAAGTTGCTGCAATTAGTATTAAGCCTACCCAAAGTGATCATGGGTTTGATACAACTTTATATTCTCCATTATTTTTCAGCTTGTGTCATAAGAATCACCAGTGTGCCCTGGTGCTACATAAACATCTTAATTCTCACTTTATGGCTGCATCATAGACCATCAAGTAGAGACAAGGTGGTTTATTTTGCCAGTGACCTCTGAAAAAATTACTTTTTTAACATTTAAATTAAACAGCTTCATACATAAGAATGTTCTATCGTTTGAAAATTTACATATGACTCCCAAGATTGCATTACGAACCTAAAGGATGTAATTATGTTTGCAGATTAAAATATATTTCACATTGATTTGAAAAGAACGGTATCATTTTACAATTACCAGTAATATATAAAGGTTTACATTTTCACATAAGTTTCTCCAACATTGAATAGTGTTGGGATTTTAGTATATTATTTAAAATGGTATATCCTTGATAAATTAATGTATATTTCTTAGATACCTTTGACTAGTAATCAAATTAAATATTTTTCACTTGATAAAAAAGAGCACCCATCTAAATTATCCCTGTTATCTTTTGGTACCTATTGCTATTTTGATACTTAACAACCTGATACATTATTTGTTGAATAGAGATACTAATACACTCTATTTTCTAATAATTTAAACACCCGAGGTATTGTTTTCATCAACACTAGCTTAGATGTAAGGAGTGAAAATTCTTACACTTGTTCTTACAGAGTTTGGAAAGATACTAGGAAAATTGTGAAAAGGAAATATATAGAGAATTGCTGTGTCTTGCAAGGTCTACAGAGGTATCATTCTTGTCCTTATCTTGTTGAATTCTGGCTGTTAGCTCTACTTGTCCCTTCAGTTTGCTTTCATTATTTTTCTTTCTATAGACTGACTTGGTCTACTCTTTTGCACAAGGAAATTATTACTGTTTCTCAGTTTTGGCTATAGCTCTTTAGGTTAGTTGGCATCACAGGGTGATTACCCAATGTCAATTAATTTAGTCTTTGTGGTTATATTCCAAATAAAACTCTACCATTTTCACTGAAATGTCTACTCCAGATGCACCAGATGTGTTCAGGGTTCTGCAATCATGCCTTATTTGGGACTGGTCTCTACTAAGCTTTAAGCAAAGAATTCTCTAAGAATATAGAATCACTATTAAAAAATGATTGACAGCCCATACACAGGGCTGTAAATGTAAAACCTTTGTTTTCATGTGTACCCCTACTAACCAAATAAAGTTGTCATGGTCTCCTAGACTGCCCTCACTTCTGATATCAAGTGTAAGTTTGGCGTATATCCAAAACCAATTTTATATTGAAAACTGAAAAATTTACTAGGGCTCAAAGAAAATTCACTGAAAACGCCTTTACAGCCTAGTTTATTAAAGAAAGGGATTGAATACAGATTAGTATAAGCCTATTGAAGTGATGCAAAAGGTAGCGTGTAGGCGGAATCAAAATTGAATCACTCACTGCACTACTCTGTGAAGTCAGAATGTGATATTTCCTAGTGCTCATATGTGACATACACAGTACAGGTCACCAGAAAAATGCATTTGAGTTTCAGGGTCCATCATTTTGGGGGGACTTATTTACATAGGTATAATTGATTGATTAAATATTTGTGGTTGAACCAGTCTCCAGGATGACTGAGTATATCATATGGTTGCTCTAGCTCACCGATTCATCTTAAGACTATTAGGGTTGGTCGGTCCTCCCTTGTGGCGCAGTGGGTTAAAGCACAGCACTGAGAAGCTTAAGCCACTTCCGCATGAGTTCGATTTCCGCCTGCCCGGGAGGTGACCACATGGCTGGCGGACCTCTCATGACCCGCCCGCTGCTCCCCTCAGCAGTGTACTTCGTTGATCTTCATTGTTCTGCTCCCTGCTTTGTCTCTGGTGAATCCTCTCACCCTCCACATCTCAGGCCTGTTCCCCAGTTCTATATGAATAAATAAATAAATCTTAAAAAAAAAAAAAAAACTAGTAGGGTGATTATAAATTATAAGGTATGGCCAGTTTTACCCCAAGACTAAATAGATGTGTCCACCTCTCACCTTAAATGACACTGTTACTATCTAGCTAGCTTAATATTCTCAGGCAAGAGAGATTTACCTCTCAGGTACCAAGGACAAAGGTACCTGTCTCTGACAAGAGAGATTCTAAGGTGCCAACATATGCCTTTGGACATCATGTTGCTGTAAGTCACTGAACACCAATTTAATGCCATCTCCCCTTGTACTTCTTACTTCTCTGGAAGAGAATAGCCAGAGAGTCAAGTGAATGCTTGGAATAAATCAAGGCAAAACCCGAAATATTGACCTTGCGCAATAAAGAGTAGCTATCAGTTCTATGAACACTTTCTAGAACAATACAAAAATGCACATACCTAAAACTTATTGGGGATGCTCCTTTTATTATTCTGGATGGAATATTTATAGAAAGTTGAGATTTCTGCTATAATTATTATAAATTCATGGAAGTCAATGTAAAATGGGTAGGTAAAAGTTAAATTGTTCAAAGGAGAAATGTAAAGATTAACAATCTCAACAATTGTACACACTGATTTCTCCACACTAGCTAAAACCTATAACAAGTTTAACTTGTTTAAATGAATACTATTTAAAAATTCCTAGAATACCAGCTTTTTTTACTTACAATTTAAGAATATTTCAATATGTTCTCCACATGCACATGCAGATTTAGAATGAAGCCTTCTAGAATAATTCACAGTTAAATGAATATGGTTCACAGTATTTTGATGAAACATATTCAGATTAATCAGCACAGTACACAAATCTTAGTATGTGATCCTATATGAGAACAAGAACTTTCAATTCCACATCTGATAAACATCAATTTGCATTTGTGATTAAAGGTTATGTGAATATTTAATATCAAGCTGGTTTTCTCCTTCCAGTCATTACTTCCTCCTATTTACCTACAAACAGGTAAGAACTAAAAGTTAACTCTATTTAGGGAAGTATATCTGTAATTAAAAAACAGCAATCAAAAGTCAAATATAAACATATTTACTCATTATTATATCACAGCCTCTCCAATCCTTCTAGACTCTGTCAATGAAGCCGTATATGGTGAATGTGTGAATGTGTATAGCATTACAATTGTGCTTATTGCAGAATTACTAGAAATCAGAAACTAAAGCTATAGTTATGTAGACAAATATGACAAACACAAAAGAGTGGCAACATTTTGACAGTCAAAAATTATCTATTTTCGGCCCTCCCTGGTGGCGCAGCGGGTTAAAGCACAGCACTGAGAATCTAAAGCCACTTCCGCATGAGTTCGATTCCCGCCTGCCCTGGAGGTGACCACATGGCGTGGCAGATCTCTCCTGACCCGCCTGCTGCTCCCCTCAGCAGTGTACTTCATCAATCTGCCTGTTCTGTTCCCCACTCTGTCTCTGGTGAAGCCTCTCACCGCCCCTGAGTCTCTGGCCTGTACCCCAGTTCTGTATGTACAAATAAATATATCTTAAAAAAAAAATTATCTATTTTCTCTACTGTGCCATCTAATTAAAACTTCAAGATAACTGAAGTCAGTTTCCTTACTTTTGTTGGTGTGTAACTTTAAAAAAAAAAATCCACATTGAATGGTAATACATGGTAAAGCCCCCGTCAAGTTCATGCAACAGAAGCCCAATTTACTCAACCTATGGCAACTGGAAATGTTACATCAAACTAGTGTAAGGTAACATCAGGGTGACAATGGGAATGGACGTTGCCAAGTAACATCTTACCACAGCCAAGATGAAGCCCCTCAAAGAAACACTCAGCAAAAGAAAGCCAATTCTAAGAAAGTTTTTTTTTTTTCACTTTGACCATTTAATCTACTATAATTAAAGTTCGTTATTTAGTCATAAGATTTCTTTAGATGTGTTTCAAGGAACTGCTTGAGCTACAAATTCCAAAGTTACTGGGTGAGAAAAACTGGGAAAGATTAGAGTTTCCACAAAACAGAGTGCCAGCTTATTAGGAGTAACATATGGTCTGCAAGTTATACACCAGTCATGAAAGAGAGACGTCAAAATCTCCAGCAAATAATTATTTTTCAAAAAAAGAAAAGCTTTTTAAAGGAAAGTAAGCTGAAAGAAGATTATGTTTCCTGATCTTTCAGAGGGGTACTATTGAAATGAAAAAGCTAACACAAAGATTCAAATTAATTTAAAATTTCTAAAACACAATACAATTGATGGCTTTGGGAAGAAAGATGAAATCCAAGTTTGTATGCTTTTTTAATGTCTTTGTAGTTGCTAAAATTCTC
This sequence comes from Condylura cristata, assembly GCF_000260355.1. Classification (NCBI taxonomy): domain Eukaryota; kingdom Metazoa; phylum Chordata; class Mammalia; order Eulipotyphla; family Talpidae; genus Condylura; species Condylura cristata. Next base: position 8,315,821 of record NW_004567123.1, read on the forward strand.
CAGTATCTAAAGTTTCTCCTTAATGAAGGAAATTAATCCATTTAAAATAAATAAAAAAAGAAACAGGAAGGTGGTTTGGTGGTAAGGATGGAAGGGATGGAAGGATGGGAGGAAGAAAAATGAAGGAAAGAAGACAAGGATGTCAGTCAAAACATTAGAAAAAAAAGATTTTTCTCTGTGTATTTTAATGTTAGTTTTTTTCCCCTTAAATTGAAAGATTATGCTATAACAAAAGGTAGTGAGATTTGTTTCAGTAATATTATACTATACATCACTATAAAGTAATATTTCTTCTTTTAAAATTTTAGCCATCCTTTTACTAAACATTAAAATTTCATGCTCATGGTTAAGGAAGCACTGACTGCTACTGTAACAGATCAAACCCAAAATCTCAGTGGCTTAATCCGTGTATTGTCACAATATGCTTAATTAAAACTCAGTTGGGTATGTTTGGGGTCACAAGATTTCTGTCTAGTGAATCTTTGCAATGACACAGAACCTCCCTTACTATATACTCAACCAGCTTCAAAAAAGCAATCTAAAGATTATCTAAAGATAAGCTTTTTCAAACAAACAGCAGGAAAAGAAATCAAAGTCATCAGGGCAGATTGGCACAGCTATATCTGAAAGTGGCACATATCAATGCCACTCATATTTCATTAACCAGAACATAGTGTCATCTGATGCCATTGTGGGGGAAGAAGATACAATTTTTAAAATGGTGGTCATGACTCAAAAGGAAGTGATAATATATCCATGGGGAAAACATAGTCAAATATTCATTAAGTGGCTTATACTTAATTTTTTTCTCCAGTAGGATTTTATATAATGCTGAATATGAGTTACCAAAATAAAATCTCTGAGTTCTGATACTCAACTTCTCTATTGCAACAAATCTGCCACATGTAAACTTGGGAACTGTTTATAATTTTTAGAACAAGTGTTTTTCTTTGGAAATCTACCTCTTTCCTGGTCCCCGAATGCTGGAATTCAACTATATTGAATAGTTGCCTGGGCTCAAAATCAAGCCTACGACTAGTTATTTAAAGAGGTTCTTATCTTCATTTAAATAGGAATAGGAATTCCATGCTTTAAATAAAGTCTTGTGCTTAGAGATTCCTATTTTATTTCAAATCTCATGAACATTGATTTGGCATCTTTCCAGATTTCACATCATTTGTAATTTCCTGTTAGGAGTTCTTGAAGGCCATCTTAGAAGCAAACATATGTAATAGTTACTACATGTTGACATCATGTCCAAGAACCAAACATTCTGTGTCTTGCTTTGTATCTTCCTATTTGTTAATATTAAGTACATGCACAATCTGGTCTTCTGGTTCCTGGACATTCAGACTAGTCTAATGCATGGTTTCTTGAACAGCAACCTGTCAAAGAGTAGCAATCTCTAACCATACAGAGTCCATAGGAAGCTGTGGATCACTTACAGTTACAGTAATATAGTGCCACTAAACATGGTACTTACATACATTTTAATTCAAATTAACTGAATTTAGGTAAAAAATAATCATAACTACTTAGATCCACTTGCCAGGTTTCAAGTTCTCAAGGTACATATGTGTTGTCTACCACATTAGACAGTAAGAAGAGAACCTTTCATCGGCCCTGAAATCCTCTTAGATAGCACTGATCCAGAGCCTGGAAATGAAAGGTTAAATGATGATTTGGCTAAGAGAAGCAGTTCTGATTCATTCATATAACTAAAAGATGTAAAAGAAATGTGTTGATCCTATCTCTGATGGAATGAGTATTCCGGTAGGTTTAAACCAGGAACTGAAGTATACAGATCACTAAAAGCAGTGATTATTATCTGTTTTAACTACTAAAAAAATACAAGAAACTAGGACTGTGACTATCACATTGTAGAAGTACAGTAAGTACATATTAAATGAATGAATGAATATATATATCATCATCAATTGTATGAAAATAATCAATAGAGAGCTAGAGATATCTTTCTAGATTCTCTTACAGGTTAGTCTAAATGAGTCTGTAAACATCTCAATTCTTTTTTAATGACTACTAATTTTGTAGTCACAAATTCCATGTCATGGACATATTAAAATCACAAATAGACAAGGTCATTATAGTTGCAGATATTGACTGTAGTTGCAAAGTTCAGTGTACTTGAATAAGCTGACATACCTATTCAAAAATCAGCACTCAGTTTTTCAAAATTTGTGTTCTCTGAAAGAACAAACACACACAAATGTTTCTATATGAAATACATTAATTCAAAAAGTATAGATTAAATTGGTTGCATTCATGTCTCACACCTGAGCAATACAGTTGATATACATCTTCAATAGTAATAAATCATATGTTTATGCATTTGTTTGTCCCCAGTATGAATCACAGGAAAGCTTTTTCTGCCCCCAACTCAGTATCCAAGAATTTTATATACAAAATTGTATCATGCCTGTCCCCATACCTGTCCTACCTATGCTTTCTCAATTGGGCAAGGAAATGAGATTAATAATTAGTAAAAAGATTAGATTCAGCAGGTTCTCTGAAGTGGAAGGAAGAAGCTAGTTCTTGGGGAGAAAAAGAGAAAGAAAAGGGTTATGAATTATAGTTAGGTATGCATCCTTGAGGTCAGATGTATATTAGGAATGGAAAAAGAATTTCTGTTATCATATGGATAACACAGTCAAGAAAAATCTTGCTTCAACTGTATATGCCACAGAAACACAAGGAACTTATCTAGATTGTTCCTCGTACACTGTTATTGCTTTTTCACATTTTTCTATAGATAAAAAGAAAATGAATAGGAGGAAAATGTAGTTACTCATGTACCTGCCTTGATCTAAGTGTTAAAGTCACATTTGAAGTGGGATATATAGATGACACAAGAAAGGGATATCTCATCAAACTAAGTAGACCACAGAAATCAGTCTTGGGAGTTGGTAACATGACAGATATGACAGCTGATCTCCTCCACACTTTAAATGCATGGCTGCTCATCTTTATGAATAAGTGTTACACTGAGATCTTTGAGTGAAAGCTTGAGTGTTTGAGAAAGGAAAAAAAAAATTGATAAAGCTACTTGGGGTTCTTCCTAGAAATGATCAAAATATATTTGCCTATATAGAAATATTGACATAGGAGACAAGATACATTGTTTCTAATTTAACCCTAGTACTAATTAGATGGAATATTAATGTTCATGTTCCTGTTTTCATATTTTATATTGGAAGGCGGAGGTGGGTCATGTTGTATGTGTGTGTAAGTGTGTGTGTGCACGCATGTGTGTGTGAAAGAGAGAGAGAGAGGGACAGAGACAGAGACACAGAGGAGTGATTGTCAGAGTCTTAATGTGCTCTGATGAATATTTCTCCTGAATAATTACCCTGTTTATGTGTGTCCAAACAAATAAGCATGCCACTCCAACATTTTCATTCAGTAGATCAATTTTTCTTCTTCAATCAAGTTGACACCATCTTTGAAAAAAAAATGTTCATAGAAGGCACTTGGGTTTCCTTTGGTTACAAAAGAGTATAAAGTTGTCCAGTAAATGAACACACAAAATGTCAAAATAATGTAGGTGAAGTATGCACAAGCCAAGCTAAAGAAGTGCTTTAGAACCCATGGCCCTAATTTATTCTGATGTTAGTAGGAAGACTGGCTGATTTTGGGCCCCATAAGGGATTCTGAAAACATGTCTCTTCCTTCGTACTAGGCATGCTTTAATTTCTAGGTGCATGAGTTAACATGGAAGCAGTATTTTCTGTTTCCAAAGTACTTCATAATCATTAATGATTTAAAGCTTAAAACATCTCTCCTAGGGAGGTCAGTAGCAAAACACCAGGAACACAGATGAACAAGAAGGGGATGCTAAAGGGTGTGGTAGAAATTGCATAGAGAAGAGGAAATATTATAGAGTCTTACATTCTTCATAAAGACATAGCAAGGAGGATGAGTGAAGAAGAGTATTTCTAATATAAGGCCCTATCTATTTCCTCACCACTGATAAAGTTAACTCCTCACTACTGATAAAACTAACTCCTCCAAAACTTACCTCCCTATCACTAGTCTTTCTGCCATTTCTTTAGTCCCCTCAGTGTCTGAAGATACATTTTCACTTGGGAAACTGATTTAGTCTTGTGCTATTTTCATCTCAATCAGGTATCCTTGGCTGTAGATAAATAAAAATTTAACAATTTCTATTATTAATAATCAATAGTAAAAATTAATTTTACTTTAAGAGAGGAAAAAAGACTGGAAATAAAATACACTAGCTTGTCCCCATCACATATAATTCTGTCTATGATTTTAAGGTTTATACAGGTTCACTGATGTCCATTCAGAGATTCCTTAAAAGTCAATGTCCTCCTATAAAAATGCTATTTCCAAGGGGTTCCATTCCCACTGCCATGCTTCCTAAATCCTACTCAAGAAATTGATGAACCATAGTCTTAGATACTTAAGAAACCCTGCTTTTATTTCTGGAGGCCATTTGCATAGTTATACCTGTGTTTGTATTTGCACACAAAAATATCGATTTCTACAAAGCTGTATGCTTACCATTTTATAAATTCTATTATGTTTCCATTGATTTGCAATGTAAAGCAATATTTTTGTTTACTTTCAAGTTAGAGGCACATAAAACTGTAAGTCACTCTTACTGCCTTAATTTTCAGTGTTTTCACATTTTGTCATTCCTTTGTTCCCTTCTTCCCCTCCCATCTCCCCTTAGGACATATTGTTGACATATAGTTTAGAGGTGTGTGCTTTTATTCTTGTAAGATTTTTTTTTTTTGGTAAAATGAATAATCCTACAATTAATCAACTAGATTTGTTGCCAATGTCTTTTTAAATGGATGTCAAGCTGTTATAAACTGACAGGTTCTGCAAAGTTATCTTGAGGGTCATGTTTCCAATGATAGTGATCCCAAGTATATAAAACTATCTTGAGATTTCCTATACTCTTCCTTTGCTATAATAACTAAGCACATCCCCTCCCCCCATGGGGTGGCACTGAGCTCATCAGAATCACATCACATTAAGATAATTTACTAGATACCATAATATGACCTTGGAACAAGTTAATCAGTTTATACATTCATTCAATACAATATGAGTAGGAGTTTGCTTAAATGTTCAGTGAATACTATTAAAAACTTAAAAGTTGGCCCTCCCTGGTGGCGCAGCGGGTTAAAGCGCAGCACCGAAATGCTAAAACCACTTCCGCGTGAGTTCGATTCCCGCTGGCCCCGGAGGTGACCACATGGCGTGGCAGACCTCTCCTGACCCGCCCGCTGCTCCCCTCAGCAGTGTACTTCGTTGATCTGCCTGTTCTACTCCCCATTCTGTCTCTGGCGAAGCCTCTTGCCGCCCCTGAGCCTCTGGCCTGTACCCCAGTTCTGTATGCACAAATAAATAAATCTTAAAAAAAAAAAACTTAAAAGTTATCAAAGAGCACATCATATGATTAAAATATGTAAACTACATCTCAATAATTTTCTAACTATATTATAACTCAAAGAAAACCCCAAAGATCTGAGTATGGATATAGTGATGCTTTTGTGAGAAATGTTTGGTGTAAAATATCCCTTCATGCTACATTGTAGAAAGTAGTAGTCTGCACCCATTAAAAAAGTGATTATGGGCCCTCCCTGGTGGTGCAGTGGGTTATAGCACTGCACTGAGAGGCTAGAGCCACTTCCGCATGAGTTTGATTCCCGCCTGCCCCGGAGGTGACCACTTGGCGTGGCAGACCTCTCCTGACCCGCCCGCGGCTCCCCTCAGCAGTGTACTTCGTCAACCTGCCTGTTCTGCTCCCCATTATGTCTCTAGTGAAGCCTCTCACTGCCCCTGAGCCTCTGGCCTGTACCTCAGTTCTGTATGTACAAATAAATAAATCTTAAAAAAAAAAAAGTGATTAGCTGTCTCTGAAAGGAGTTCAAATGCTGTAATTAACAATACAGTAACTTGTAGCATTCCCAACTCTCTACTCAAAACAATTCTGGTATGTTTCCTGCAATGAGGGGGATGTAGCATTATAGTAATTTTGAAGAAAAGAAACACAAACAGAAAGGGGATAGTACACATAGAGGAAAAAAGTATAGAGGACAGTGAATTTGTGGATTTTATCCAGCACCAATCAACAGGAAAGTAATCTGAATTAGAAGGATAATAAAAGCCAGGCTAGAAAACTGTATTCAGTGAGATTAGGAAGAGTGAGTCTGGAAGAAAGTATTCTAGAACATTTGAGCATTTCTACTGTTACCTGAACACTACCTAACCTTTTTTGTTCTATAGCAACTCTCTCAGGATATGAATCCAGGAATTACAGTATTTTTGTAGACATATCAAAATTTAGTATACCAAACGGAGTCATTTATCCAGTGGAAATATTAAAAAAAAAAAAAAAAGTTCACTCAAGTGTAAAAAGACAAAATTTTGAGACTGGCGGAAAAAAAAAAAAAGCCTAACCTTATATCCTAGTTATTTTGCCTAGAAATTTGGGGTATATATAGACATATAACTTTATACATAACTTAAATTTTCTCTGTAGCTATAAGACTAGGAAATGCTGGTTCAATAATTAAGTCACTACGTCATTATTAAAATTGCTTTGAAATGGAGGAGAGATATACTGGATTAAAAAAATAAACTAAAATAAAATAAAACATTTTTGGGCCCTCCCTGGTGGCACAGCGGGTTAAAGCACTGCACTAAGAAGCTTAAGCCACTTTCGCATGAGTTCGATCCCAGCCTGCCCTGGAGGAGATCCACATGGGGTGACAGACCTCTCCTGACCTGCCTGCTGCTCCCCCCAGCAGTCGTTGATCTGCCTGTTCTGCTCCCCACTCTGTCCCTGTTGAATCCTCTCACCCTCTGCATCTCTGGCCTGTACCCAGTTCTGTATGAATAAATAAATCTTAAAAAAATAAATAAATAAAACATTTTGGGGGGGCTCACTATAAAATTAGGTCAAATAATAGTATTATGTGTAACTGCACTATTATCTTCAATATTTCCAGCAAATAATCTCTAGGTTAGAAAATGAGTACCTCTAAATATTTTTTTTTCCCTAAGCATTCCATAAAGAGAAACTGGTTCCAATGATATCAAATGATAATCATAGGATTAGAAACTAGTCCAGAAACATGAGTTGGACCTGTTCAGAAGTCATTTAAACAAAGCAGACCTCTTGGGCTATAAAAAATTACTGATAAGTACAAGATAAGTTACTATAGAAATATTTTTCCAGCCATGCTCAGGATCCCAAATCATGCTGGGTTGTAATTGTTAGAAACTGTTTAGGACCCAGTTCTCCCATCTGCTCTAGAGTAGGCAAGCAGCCAGCATCCAGGATGATCAACCGCCTCTGGGGCTTTTAACTTATCAACCAATGAGTAATACGTGTAGCTGTTTGGTGATTTGTCGATTGATTTCTTAGAATGAAAACTGCCAAAACTGCAAACCATCTGCCAATACTTTCAACTCTAACTCTGCCAAATTATTTAAAAAGATAACCTGAATCTCAGGATACACACAATCCAATTCTTCAGTTCTTATAAATGAAACTTTATTACCACTATATTCTAAGTGACTTCGTAACTCAAAGTGGCTTTCAAAGGCATCTATATATAATAACATAATAACATACACTTGAAATATTTCATGTTTCTAAGCATGTGTATATTCTTAACACATCTTTCCTACTGATGAGATATTTCCTAGAAGCCAGCAAAAATAGATTGGGTTTACCTGAAGGAGCCAGTAAAACCAATTGTTGATATTAATAACCTTCAGTGATAAGTGGATGGAATGTTCCAAATATACAGAATGTACTGTTCCAAAGGGTAGCATCTGAATTGTGAACATTTTGCTTATAAATAGAAAAATTTGAATCATACTGTTTGTGTTTACAATCTGAGTTTGACAAGATTTGGGGAAATCATACTTGTATAATGCACCATTTGGCAAAGCAACTAAGAATGAAATTTTAGATTCTTTTGTAATCATAATTTAGGGTCCAATGCATACAACAGGATTTCAAGCAACTAATATAACACTTTATGCCACCATGTCTTCACCTGCATGGAGTCATTATGAGAATTAAATGAAATAAACAAGCACTTTAAAAAGTGCCAGAGAGAAATACATCTACAATAAATGCCAGTTGTTATTATTACCACCATAAACCTAGGTTGCCAGTTCCCAGAAGATACTCTAGAACTGATAGATCATCAGACCTAAGAAGAAACATATTCTAACCTTTTATAATGAACAATTGGTTATTCAGTCATAGAAGCAGAGAATTTTTTAAGTGAAGGGATGAAGCTAGCTGCAGACTTTAGACTCTTTGACTAGACTTCCTATGAAATTCACTGGAATATGGAGGGGGAAATGGTTAAAAAACTAGATGATGATCTTTGAATGCATAAATACACTCAAGGCTATTTTTAAACAATATCTTATAAGTCATAATGGGCAGAATCAAAATTAGATTGCAATATTATGGCTTCATTGGGTTCTAGGTTAAAGTTCAGAGAGGAAAAAAAAGAGAAAGGCAGGTGAAAATAAGAACTTCTGGATAAATATCATAGCTAATCAGATAGAATGAGGACTCTCACTATATTATATATACTATAATAATTTATAAGCTATAATATACACTATATATTATAGTATAATATATATAAACTATAATAAACATATGTTAAGTATATAGAGTACTTCAAAGCACTGAATAGTCTTCAGTATTATTTAATGACTTGATGATTTCCTAAATTCAAAACTGTGCAATATGAGATGAATGGCTAAGAGAATACATTTCTGGATCAAAAGTGTTATGGGTGCTTCAAAAAGAAGAAACAAGTGAAAAAATGAAGCTGAAATCAAGGATAAAGAAGCGGGTTTACTCACAATTCTCTTATTGAAAACAAAAGCTTTGTTAGTTCCTTTAACACACACACACACACACACATTATATCGCAAAAGTACTGAAGTTAAAAATAACCACAGTAAAAGCTGCAGCATTACAGTTGAAAGGAGAAAGTGAATATGCACAAGCAAGTGAGCCTGCAGGCCTGGACAGGCAGATCCTACAGATGCACAGAGGTAAAAGTTTAATTTTGAAGAAGCTGACTTCTGAAATGTCACATTTCCCCGCCCCCCATACCTTGTAAGAAAAAATAAACACATCCAAAAGGGCAGAGGGCAGTTGACAGAAATTTCCACTTAAAAAAAACAAAATCCCTCCTGTCCCAGGGGAGGGTGATGCAGAAAGATATGCAAAGTAAAGGCAAAAGATGGGTCAAAAAGATGACACAAAACTACCTAATCTCTACTCAAGGCCTTTAAACGGAAAACATTTACTACAAACAAAAAGAAATGCCAAGTTGTTGTTGCAGTTGTTTAAAATGCATAGTTAGTCTTATTTTTAACTTCCTCTTAGGCAAACCAATTTGTCTTCTTACTCTAAAATGAACTAGCAGATTCTAATAATGCAAACAAAAAGAGGATTATGAAGCCTCCATCTACTGGGTTTCATTCAGAGGCCATGGGCTAGACGTATAGAAATTGTAGTGACTTTTAAGACAGGGGTCTTTTTCTCTAGCTCCTTATAATCTAGGTATGGACATAAGATTTGCATGGTTAAATAGGCAAGTTCTCACTAAAGCTTACAAAAGAGATATCTAACAAATGTTCAAGAACTGGATTTTTAGTCTTTGGATGACCTGAAGTTGTTTGAAGAGACTTACAGAAAACATGATATTTCCACTGAATTGGGAGAAGTGTGGGGTTCAGATAGGTGGACTTCCTAAAAAAGAAGATATCCTAAGTGAGGAGAAATCAGCCAACAAAGATCTGCTGACTGGGAAAGGCAAAGTATGATCTAGGGAATGCAAGCAAATTAGCTCAATGGAAAAATTTACGCAGAGAACGGTCTCCAAGGTATGACCAGAAGATCTGTCCTGAATGTCTGATTGGCATTAGAAGGCACTGTGCTGGTTATTTACTCACATGTCTCAATTCAATCTCCTAAATGTTTTTACGGTTGTTGTTTTTGTGGTTGTTGCTGTTTTTTTTTGTTGTTGTTGTTGTTGTTGTTGTTTTCCTGATATAAAAGGAGATTTTGAGGGAGAGGAGTACATTTATATCCTTTAAGGGAAAAATGATGCCAGGAACCTGGCATTCATTATTACCACAGAAATACCCTTGTAGAAAATTGTCTTTGTATTACTAACTTATTAATAATCTACGTGACTTTTTAAAATAACTTTTTAAAAAAGATTTTATTTAATTATACATACAAAGCTGGGTTATAGGCCAGAGGTGCAAGGTTGGTGAGAGGATTCACCAGAGACAGAGTGGGGAGCAGAATAGGCAAATAGATGAAGTACACTGCTGAGGGGAATAGCCAGTGAGACAGGAAAGGTCTGCCCACCAAATGTATCAGCTGTGGGAGGGATAGAGCTCGCACTTGGCGAGTTTCCCAGTGCTGTGCTCCAAGACACTGTGCTACCAGGGAGGGCCCATTTACATACCTTAGTAGGACAACAATTTTTTATATCAAAAAGGATTTTTGATATGGATTTTAAAACAAAACAACAAAATGGACAATACAGGAAGAAAAAGAAAAATCACATTAGCAGAATAGAAAACCTACCAGTATCTTAGCAAACAGAAAAGACAATTATCAGGATTAGATGAAATGGCCAGTACCCCAATCTTACATACAAGTTAACCTGCAAAATTCTGCTGTTATGTGAAATTCACCATACGAGTTCTATACTCTATGGCCATGGAGATCCTTCCCAGCCCTACAAATCTAGATTTTAAGTAGTCTTCTGTAATACCACTTGTGAAAGATAGAAACTATAAGAGTATAGTTAATATATACTGGAGTCCAGTGTGACTCTGAACTCCTGATTATAGGAGATAGTAAATTTTCTAATGATTTAAGTCAGCTTCTATCACTTCTCTTATTTTCAGCTGATTCTATTCTAGAAAGAACTTAAACATTGGTTAAAACTTATATTTTCAAAGGTTTATTTACTACTTATACAAGTTTAATAAATAAAACACTAAATATTTTGCAATAATTTTATATATCCCGAGGTGGTAATACAGATGTGTATATGAGACACTTTTTATAGTGCCCAGTTCTTCATAAGTATTCAATGAATGCCAATTGTCATTAGTTTTTAACAACTAACATTTGCACATGACTTTGCAGTTAAAGAAAAAAAAACACTATTTTCCCATTTGATTTTCTGATCAGCGCATCAAGGCACTATTATCACAGCTGAAAAATTCATTTAAGTGAGAATAATGATCCAAAAGGATAAATGACTTTCCTGAGTCAGAAGCTAATTAGAGGTGCCATCAGAACCATTCTGTGGCTCCAAATAGCTTGCTGTTTCCACTATCCCACATGATCCTTCACTGTTTTGTCATAATACAGAGAAGAGTTCCAGAAACAGTAGTCTATTCTGGTGAGTCATAATGGTCTCTTTAAACAGAATTATATGAGACAGTAAGAAAAAAAACAAAAAACACCCAAACTTTAAGAATTATTACAGATTTCTCCACTGGATATTCAATCAAAGATTGAAGTGATTATGTTTTCAAAACCTGTTCACCAGAAAAACTATTTGACATTTTATGAACCCAACTTTAAAAGTAAAAGACCCACACACTAGAAGGCAAGAAGTTCTGAGCTAGTAAATAAGGAAACTGGGGACAGATAACTTTTGTGACTGTTTTGAGAGCCTTTCAGAGATTTGTAGCAGTGGAGGATGATTAACTGAGAACCACAACAGCTTTGTAGCAATAGAACTTTTCATTTGTTGTACTTTGTAAATGATTTTTTTTTAATTACTCTAATTGGAAAAGAAACCCCCTTAAAATCTTGCCCTATGTAGTGTAGACCTAAGAAACACTTTCAAGCACTTTAATGAATTCAGCAATTGAGAGGTAATTTCTAAATGACTTATATCCTTTTGTTTTTTTTTTCCTGAATGCTTTGAATATACTACAATGGCAATGACAGCTAATGAATATTAAACACTGTTTCATGCTCTTTACATAAATTAGCTAATTGAATTATAATAATCCTTTGATTTATTACTGCTCTTTTATCTTCAGTTTATCTTCAGTTTACAGATGAGAAAACTGAGTCCTAGAGAAATTATGTACCAGAAGCCATGTATCTTATTAGAAGAAGATATGGAATGAGAACCCTTCCCAAATTTCAGACTCCACAGATACAAGTCTAAATTCCCCCAGAGCTGTAACTCGTCATCCAGCACTGGGAAAAGTCCTTTCTTAGTTCTCACCTGATTTCCTCCTTCCTCTCAACTTGGCATCACAAAAGTCTAAACTACCTGGAAGTGTGTGTAGTCTTCCCTTGAGATGAGAAGGGAGGGGAGAAAGCTGAGTGTTGAAATCTGAATGTTTTTCAGCTAGAAGGGGGAGAAGAAAAAAAGGCAACAGACTCTCTAAAGACCCCTCATTTTCAAAGTTGAACATGAATTAGAATCAACTGGAGGGTTTATTCAGACACAAATTGTCAGGCTACACTCCTGGGGGTTCGCATTCAGTCTGTCTGGGTGGGGACTGAAAAGGAGCATCTCTAGGAAGTTTCAGATCCATGATGATCTGAGGCACACACTCTGGGAACTATAGCACCAGGCGAGTACATTTTGGTTACTACTTCACTTGAGAGAGTGTTTCCAATTATCTGAGAGTTTTTCCATAATACTCAAGTAACAAGAATTTCCTCTCCTTGGTTTTAACTTCCCTTTCCCAGGCATTGTCGGCCCCAGCCTTAGTGATGCGGGTTCCAGAGGATGAAATGGAATGTGTGCTCCTATTGACTAACCTTCTGAATCTCTATTGCTTTTCAGGTCTTGTCTCTTTCTGCCAGTAACCTCCCTTGACTTTTAACCCTATGGACTAGTAAGCACAATTCATGTACCAAAAACAGAAATCATAAAAAGGCACAAAGTCTTGAAATTAACTTGTGACTCCTTTCCACCCCCAACCCCACCCCCCACACACACACAGATGTTGCAGTGTCCTAGAGTTCTTGTCTCCAACCATGGAAACTGAGGACATGGACCTGACCATAAGGGGTGAGTTTCAGAATGTTTATTCAGTGATAGGAAAGCAGAAAACCATCCCTGCCATAACAGGAAGGAGACATCTGAATAGGCGTCCTCCAACTGTTCACTTCTTTTATAACAATCACAGCTTGCTAAGGAGATCTACCTGCTGAATACGCATGTAGGCAGGTAGCTTGCTAGTGTAAGTTAACACTCAACAGCCCCAAAAGCAGAATCATCACCCTCCTCCCTCCGGTTTTATTTATTTATGTTTGCTTAGAAGAACTGGGTGCAGACCAGAGATGCAGGAGGTAAGAGGATTCACCAGAGGCAACGAGGGGAGCAGAACAGGCAGATCTATTGAAATACTGCTGAAGGGAGCAACAGACCAGACAGGAGAAGCCTGATGTGCCATGTGTGAGTGAGCTCCCTTGCTGGGGATCAAACTTAGGCCATGGCAGTGATAATGCTGAAACTTAACATCAGGGCACCAGCTTGGCCCCCTTCTATTCTTCCCATCAAGCATTTTTGGTGAGCTCCTGCTCATAGACGCAGAGCCTGTAAATTTCCATTTTTCTATATATTTTTTTCTTCTGCTACTTTCATTCTCCATGGGATATCTACCCTGTCTCCTAAGCCAGGGTCGGCCCCAAAGACACTGTTACACAGGGTCATTGAGGGGTGGCTTCTTTACACAAACTGATAGAGGAACAATTCCCAATTCCTCAAGACATCTACAAAGGACAGTTGACAAAAAAAAAAAAAAAAAGACTTAATTAATAACAATGAATGATCCTCAGGTAAGACTTAATTAATTAATTAATAACAATAAATGATCCTCAGGTCAGATGGCCTTGATGCCCCATGAAATGCATCAATATAGAAAAAATATATTTCCTCGTGAAAACAAAAACTCTCTATATTTTTAATAAGAATTATACATTGAAAGCTAGTTTTCACTAAATTTATAAATGATTTATAAATTAATTGCATGAATTCACTGCAAGCATTTTATTTTATTTTATTTTTTAAGATTTATTTATTTATACAGAACTGGGCAGGCCAGAGATACGGAGGGTGAGAGGATTCACCAGAGACAAAGTGGGGAACAGAACAGGCTGATCGATGAAGTACACTGCTAAGGGGAGCAGCGGGCGGGTGAGGAGAGGTTTGCCTTGCCATGTGGATCTCCTTCCAGGCAGGCGGGGATCGAACTCATGCGGAAGTGGCTTAAGCTTCTTAGTGCAGTGCTTTAACCCGCTGTGCCACCAGGGAGGGCCCTAGCATTTTATTTTTAATGCTGGTCTATGAGGTCCAAAGTCCAATCTCTGTTTTGTACTCTAGAATGTATTCACTTGAGCTGAATTTTAGAGCTTTCTTCCTTTTCCCAAGTTCAAGGAATTATAGATCTAAAGTAAATAGAAGCTTTGGACTGACTAAGCTGAAGGAACACAAGCATTATTTTATTATGTGCTTCCTAGAATATTTAAATAAATTTACTCAGCTATGTTAAATAATGCATTACTTTAATAGCAAATGCAGTTTTACCTATTTTGCATACAAAAGAAAATTTATACTATTACATGCTAACCCAGACAAAATAGAAATCCTGTGCCAAAAGCACTGAAAAGAGCCCAATCAGTTTAATATTTTTCCAACTTTCTATAAACTCATAATCTATTTCTTCACTATTTCATACTTATCTGAAAATCTTTGCTTTTACCTATTCAATATGACCTCAACTTTTTTTTTTTTTTTTTTTAGAATAGAGAATTAAGCATCTGGTAACTGGATTGATGCCCACCAGTCTAGAAATACATTTTTTTTTATTTCTAGTTTTTAAATAACATACTTTAAAAACAACATGTAGAGTATCAGGAGCAGAGGAAAATTTGTTGTTGTGCTGTTTGAATATGATCTGGGAGAAACTAAGCAAGTATGTGTGTGGATAGATAAATGTATGTAAATTAGTGCTCTCACAAAGTCTGTAAGAGGTATTCATAAAACAAATTCCTGAAAAATGGCATGAGAAGAGAAGCTCTGAAAGAGATCATCTTTAGGAATATGGTACAAATGGACATTACTTTTAGCGATGGACAAAGTGATGTTTTACATGACCTAGAGCTCACATTTTTAAGGATTGAGTGTGAGTTACCTGAAGCTAATTACCTTATTTTCAAATACAAAAGCTTCCCAAGGCCTCTCTTTAAAAATAACTATTATCTTTAATATCATAAATTTTCATAGTATTTTCCAGAAAAAATACATTTAAAAAGTACATTATAAATTCATGAATATTATACTGTTACTTAAAAGAATCACATAGACGTTTGTCAGCATGTGGTTCCATAATAAATGAACCAAGTAAACTTCATCTTTATCAATGTAACAGGTATTTAAAAATTAAAGATAAAATTTGTAACAAATATTTCTTTGTGGAGAATAATTTTTATATTACAAATTCGTTTAATATTTAAAGGAGATTTCACAAGTTATTCATGTGAACTTCTTTAAAATAACTAAAATATCTGGAAGTCTGTAGAAGAGTCAAGTCAAATCCCTGTCCCATCTCTACAAGAATAAGCCCATCTACTGCATCTGGCTTAGATAATTAAATATTAACAGTCTTGACTGTTTTTTGATGATGCATCAAAATTCTCTGTTTATAAAGCATCAAAGCCGAAACATTTTGCTTGCATTTTCAAAGAAAAAGAAAAATGAGAACAGTGCCGGAGAAGGTTTTTTTTTTTTTAAAGATTTATTTATTTATGCATACAGAACTGGGGTACAGGCCAGAAGTGCAGGGGCAGTGAAAGGAAATCAATCACCAGAGACAGAGTGGGGAGCAGCACAGGTAGACTGACAAAGTACACTACTGAGGGGAGCAGCAGGTAGAACAGGAGAGGTCTGTGCTTCATAGTGCTGCTCTTTAACCTGTTGTGTCACCAAGGAGGGCCCCAGGAGAGGCTTTTGTGTAAGTGACACACTGGAAATAACCAGAGACAGAAGATGCACTGGACAAGTGCAAAATTATTCCAGGACAGGAGGAAGCTTCCTGAGAAGTTTTGGTCCTAAACTTGGAATGTCTTCTGCATCCATACAATCTCATGTGTAGCTGTACCACTGAGGATGATTTAATAACCTTTTTTTTTTTTAACTACATCAATTTTTTAAACAATTTTTGAATCCATCCCTCAGATGTGCAAAGACCCTACTAGATAGACGTCTCTGCTTCCATGAAAATGAGAGCTTCCTAAATTATTTATTAACTGTTTATTAACTTTGGCACTCTATTCCATGTGTCTAATTCCTCATCTACACCTGACTACACTATATTTTTCCCAATGAAGGAGTGAAGACATTTTGAACTTCCAGAGAAAAAGCCCTCTTTAAGGTTATCCTCTGAACCTAGACTATAATAAATTCATTTATGCCTGAATAGTTGACAAAGAACATAGCTGTCAAACCAATGTGTGCCTATAACTCAGGTGGAGGACTTAAGAAACAGTTTGCTGGGTAAAGTCCTAGAATTTTCATTTCTAACAAGCTTTTAGGTCTACTTGAGAATCACTGATATAGAAGCTAGACTTTCTGATAGAAACAAGTATTTATACCTGTGGATACACTAAATGATTTTGATTAAAACAAACATTCATTTCTGTGATGATCTTTTCACACAATAGGAGCTTTTCTTTCATGAAATATCTGGGGAAAATATCCTACATGATTGCTGGGTAAGCAATATAGATCTGCAGATAAAGAGTCTCAGACTTCAAGTATCACCTTAGATAACATCAAGACCCACCCCACCATGACACACAAACCCACAGAAATCTCCAATGTGATGTGCAGCCCCTTCTTAAGCTTTTAAATGAATGGTACCTTTTCTGAAGAACATTATATAAAAACTTGAGTCAGGGGAGTAGAGGTTAGTAAATATTTAAAAAAAACATTTTAAATAATAATATAAACTCCTTTAACATCTGTTATATTTTATTTGAGAATTTTCATGTTTTTGTAACCTATTTTTATTTGCATTATCATATAAGAATTTTCCCATAATAAAATTTCTTCAATGTCATATAATACTTTACCTTATAAAGATGCCATGTATGTTAACTGTTTCTCCAGTACAGTGTTATATATTTAGGTTCTTTTTTATTTATCTCTGTTTTGAAACATATGCTTACTGTTACATGTTGCAAACTATCTTTGGGACTATTTTGCTTTACACATTTTGGATAATATTCTTTAAGGAAATTTCTAGAAGTGTAATGGTCATACAAAATTATAATAACATTTTTTTTAATGATTCTGGAGGCATATAGTAAAAATGTGACATGACATGTTATATAACAAACAAAGAGTTCAGTTGCATATAATGTAGGTGTTGATGTAAGGTTAAGGCAATGATCAGAGTCAGCCAACCCCAACGGTGGAAAACAAAATCTAATCATCAACCACACAGTCAATTTCATGTTATTGCTTTAACATTATTTTGTGAATTGCTTGCATTTCCAACTTGTTCTCCAGTAGATGAAAAAAATTTAATTGATTTAGTCGTGATTAAAAGTCCCACCTTTCCTAGTATTTTTTGTGTTTTCTGGACTTCACTTTCCAGTCTGTGGCTATTTCTGCATATGTTTCATCTTAGAGATGGATCTGCAGGGAAGAAAAACCTCCCTCATCCATCTTGTATATCCTGCTTGATTTTTTTCTTAAATTTTGATCTTGTCTGATACTGGTGTAATTTTAGATCCTAGAACCAGTAATTTTCTTCTAAGACAGATAAAAAGAATATATATCCTGTATTATTTATATTTTAAAATAGATACGGGGAAGATATTTTTGAGAAGCCAGGGGAAGGAAGAAAGGAGAAAGTAAAATGCATTGAAAATAAATGTAAAATACTAGACAGTCTTTGTATTCTATAAAAGTAAAATTATGTGAACATATAAAATATAATTTATAGAAGTTTATTTGATAAAATCAAAAATTTCAGTTTTAACAGAAGCAAGCAAAAGTTTTTTTTTTTTTTTTGAAAACTAGCAAAGATAAATGTTGTTATCGAGATAAGAATCTAGAAATCGCTAAGGTGGTGATATTTAAGCATTTTCTAAAATAACTTTTTTGTCCATTTTGTAAACAAATCTAAATGTATTTTCAACGTCTTTAGGACATTTGAAAAAAATGGTTCTGATGACTTACCTCATTCATCAGTTTTGCAATTAAGAAAACATAGTTTCTTTCTATTTCATATTTGTTTTCTAGAGGAAGCTATAAGGAGGCCGAGATTAAATAGCAGATTACCGTTTGAACCTGGCTAAAATGAATATAAAAACATCATGGGGTTTAATAAGAACTTAAATATAATTGCAAAGGAGGAATAGAGAATAAATTACTTCCTGAGAAAAGGATTGCTACAGTCAGTCATTAAGCAGTTCTTGTGGACTGGGACAAACCCTGAAACCACTTTTCAAAATACCCTAAACTTGGGGAAGGCCACCATATGTCAAGCTAATGGAATCTATGTTCCCTTGTTGCCTACATAAGCTCTGATTAATGAAAGACACACTATGAATGATACAAGTGATTATACTACATAAGTTAGGATAGAGACAGGCATGGCTTGATTAGATTCTCGGACAAATATTTCCCTCTCCTGTGGCATGGCTATCTGCAGCTCCACATCCATTTGTTAAATAAAGCCATATTTTACCATGCAGGTTATGAAGCGTCTATTTAGATTAAACACCTGTCTTCCTAGAGGTGCATTAAAACCTACCCCACTACCATCTTAAATAAAAAAGAAAATGAAGACATAAATGACAAGACAAATTTAAACTAAATTATGAAAATGAAATTTTAAAAAAATGATTTAATATGATGGAAAGGCTAAAATGTTACAAGGCATGGAGAATACAAATAATTTCTAGCCTTAAGAAGACAAAGTTTCATAATTTCCAACATATAAACAGTCTTCACTGATACCTCAGAAGGTCACTGACTTCGGTCAACTGTACAAATTTGCAGAGTTTAAATATGGAATTCCAGCAAATAAAGGAAGTGTGTGCATTTCTACCAAACCAGAGAGAGAGACAACAGAAACCAATGGGATAAGATCTTATGTTTTCATCTTTAGCCTTCATCTCTTGCCAGGTTGTTAAGATAAAATAAAAATCCATGTCTACCTCCTCTCTCAAACACTATCACAGCAGGATCTCCATTTTTAACAAGTAGAAAGACTAACAATTTGTCTGCCTATGAAAAGAAGTCCTACATATGGGTAGAAACACATTCCTTAAGGCAAAGTCAGGCTCTGAGATTGGGAAATATCAGACCCTTATTTTCAAGAATATAATAAGACTTGCCTATATTTCCTTTACTTATACATACCTGGAATTCAGTAAATAGATTCTCTATGGAGGCTGAACAACAATACCACCTTTTGTGTTGTGGTTAATGACTTTAACAGTTATATTTATTCTAAAACTTCCAAGGCTATAAAAGGCCTTTATAAAAGGAACCAATTTGAATTCTCATGTTTTAATGTCCTGATTAATGTCAGCTAATGTGATGGTATGAGTGAGTAGGGGCTGAAGATATTGCTATTTCAATTTCACGCATTTGATATTAGAAGAGCAATTAAACAAGGGAATCTGAAAGCTTAGAAATAAAGGCAGAGTCTGGGTAATCAAAATGTCCAAACTGCATTTGGTAAATCAAGACTTACATGCAGAAACTCACACAAAAGAGTGATGAGCTGTCCAATAATATGACAACATAAATATTAGTAGTTCGTGGTAATATTACAGAATCTAGATCACTTAGAACTTCAGTATCAAGGTTAAAATGTTTAAATTATGTTAAAATAACTATAGCTAGAATAATCTAGCAATGAATGTATAATATGAACATATGCAAAATTATAAAATCAAATACAAAAAGATAATGAGAAAGCAGAACACCACAGAAAATCATCAAGTCATAAAAAATGATAGCAATAAAGAAAGGGGAAAAAAATTACAAAGCATCCAGAAAATAATTAACATAAGCAGGATTTATCCCTGGGATGTAACGATGATTCAACAAACACAAATCAACTGATGTGATAGACTACATTAATATAACAAGGATAAAAATCCTATGAGATCATCTCAACAGATGTAGGAAAAAGCAACTTAAAAATTCAACATGTTTTCATGATAAAAATTAGGTATAAATGGAATGTATCTCAACAATATAAAAGACATAGGTGACATACCCACAGCTGCAACCATACTCAATAGTATAAAGGCAAACAAATACACAAACCTTAAAGCGTTTCTCCAAAGTCAAAAAAGGAAGGAAAAAAAAAAAAAGAAAGAAAGACAAAGATGCCCAATATCACCATTATTACTTAACGTGGTACTGGAAGTCCTACCAGACTCACTAAGGCAACTGAGTAAAATAAATAAATAAAAGATATCCAGCTTTAGAAAGGAAAAACTGAAATTATCTATTTGTAGGATATATGGCATAAATATAATAAACACAAAGTAATCCACCAAAAATGCTTGTTAGAACTGAATGAATTCAGTAAAAGTTGCAGCACAGAAAAATCAAAATACAAAAATCAGCTGATTTTTTTATTCAGTAAAAGCAAACTACAAAAAAGAAAACTTAAGAAAATAATCCCATTTATAATAACATGAAAAAGGAACTTAGGAATAAATTTAACCAAAAATATGAAAGATCTGTACACTGTAATCTAAGACATTCTTGAAATAAATTGAAGAAAACATGTATAAATGTAAATATGTTATGCTCATATATTAGAAAATTTATATTATTAAAATTTCTTCACTTCCCAAAGCAATCTATAGATTCAATGCATTCCCTATCAAAATTCCAAGAACATTTTTCTCAGAAATAAAAAAAATGATCCTAAAATTAATGTGGAATCACAAAAGGCTTCAAGAGGCTAAAACAATCTTGAGAAAGAGGAGCAAAATGGGAGGCGTAGTGCTTGATCTCACACTATATTACAAAGGCATATTAATTTAGCAATTATAATACCTGCAAAAAGTAGGGCATAGACCAACAGAATAAATTGAAAGTCTAAATATAAATCCATGTATAAATGGTCAATCTATTTTAAAAAAAGGAGTCAAAAAAATTCAATAGGTAATGGATAATCTTCCCAATAATCAATTCTAGGAAAACTGTATATTCAAATGCTAAACAATGACTCTAGATTCCTACCTTATACCATAAATAAAAATCAACTGAAAATATATTAAAAACTTTAATGAAACTGTAAAACTCCTAGGAGAAAATAAAGCAAAAAAAAATTAATGTTGGGCTTGAAAATTAATTAAATGAAAAGGTTCTGCATAGCAAAGAAAATCAAGAACAAAATGAAAGGTCATCATATAAGAATGGAGAAAATAATGTTTGTCAATCACTTATGTCACGATGAGTTAATATCCAAAATAAACAGAAGGAAACATAATTTAATAGGAAAATCATAAGGTACTCAATTATAAAATGAAGACCAAAAGAAAAAAAAAAAAAGCTGAACAAAAGAAAAAAAAAAGCTGACCAAAAGAAAAAAAAAAAAGCTTTTTGTTGTTTTCTGAAGAAGATATTCAAATGAGGAATGGGTATCTGAAAAGTGTTCAATATCATTAATCATCAGGGAAATGTAGATCAAAACCACAATGAGATATCATTTCATGTTCACATCTGTTGAGATGTCTATTATCTAAAAGACTAGAGACAATTATATGATAAAGTATAGAAATGGACTTTTAGCCATGTACCTAATGTAGTATACTGCTTCAGTTACAAAAGGAGAACCTATAACAAAGATGATGATCTTGGGTTTTATACATTTGTGAAACTAATCAACCACTACATAAAGACATATTTTGGTAGAATAAACTACATTGCTTTCCTAAAGTCCTTTCATACTCTATAATGCTAATATGTAACCAAAGCCACTGGAGTAAATAGTGCATAAACCCTGAATCCATTGACTGAAATGTTCACTTATTTCCATAAATGAATAGTTAACTCAAGGTAAATGAGGAGTGGAGGATTTAAGGGTTGGAAGACAGATTCTGGCCTTCAATCATTCTTTTGTGTGACTAACTCAAGAACAAATAGATTTGAGTGGGGAGTTTTGGTTTTCTTCTAATACTGATCAATAGTACCTTACTTGGCAATTCATATTGTTGTCAAGATAAAATGGTTTTTTTCTTTGTGGCTTCACATCAATGAATCATTACTCTATCTAATAATAAGGAAATCATAGTATCCAAAAATGTAAATCTCCCCCCTTAAATGGCCTCTAAATCTTTCTATACAATACACCTAGGATAATTACTATCAATTCACTGATATTTACTATTAGATCACTTTGCCATCTATGATTAAACTGAACCCACTGGCAATGTTCTATAATTTAAAAATATCTCCCCAAGTCCATGAACTATAAACCATTTGTAGACTCATGAGGTTGAATCCTTAGCAATAAGTCATAATAAAATTTAGTCCCCAAAGTTGCAAGATTATGTATAACATCCTCTACTAAGAAGAACAAAGTCATCTAAAACATGAGAAGCATGTCTTTTATTATTATCACACACTTACATCATGCATGCAAATCAACTCACTCCCTTGGGAAAAAAAAAAATGTTTTCTTAGTATCTTTACAAAAATTAATGTGTTTTACACCCACTTGCTAATCTATAACTAATACAATCAAATAAGACATTTAATTAGCAATTGATCTGATTAACATTCCTTGGAGACTAATTTGTTTTACCAGATGGCCTTCATAATAATAATTTATAGAGGATTTCCTTACAAATCAGTTAAGCTAATTCTAAGATATGGATAGAGATAGACAGTTCAACAACCATCCCCCAAAATAATGACTTTATTTGAGCCATCAGCATTTAAAATATGACTGGAAAGTAATGGTAATGAATGGTAAAGGTAAGTGACCAGTGAAGATACTACCTGAAGGACTAGGAACAGTTGAGAGTACAAAACCAAGAGACTGAGTCATACAGAGTCATACACAGCTTGCTGCAGGTGAGCAAGCTTTATGAGAAAAACAAAACCCAAACTGACACTGGAAACTAAACTGGGCCAACACCAAGAGAAGTTCCAAAGCACAAAATAAGAAGGAAAAAAAAAAATGCCCAGAAAGAATCTGCTGAATAGCTTCTATGTCCACTGACTTTTTGCCAAAGGGTTACAACCAATGGCCTTTTCTCAGACATGCATTTTGAGACACACTTTCAAAAGCTGTGATGGATTATTTTTTTGCAGACACTAAACTAGAAGATTTATATATATATTATGCCAAGTGACTCTCACCTTCATTAAAATTTGTTTTCCTTCAAAAAAGCAATGTAAATTTCTAGTCTCTTTGTAGGCAAGCATAGCAAGAAAGATGGATTATGTCCAATAGAAGATAGGCAAATTTGATGCATTACACTATTTAATTATCTTTCATGAAATCCTTCCATAAATGCTCCACTATAACTTTATCCAAAAGGAAACAACAGGGAGCTACAGAGTGCGTCCCTAGTGACTATGGATAATGTTGCTCTATTCATGAACTCCCACAGGGACTGTTGCTTTAATGAGAAATAAATATTTATTGTATGAAACCACATGTACTTGGAGATTTGTTTGCTACTGAAGCTAATTTCATTAATATATCTGTTTATTTAATTTAATGACTACAATGACTTTTTGTAGTGATATTTTTATTCTAAATTATTAGATGGGTAGATTACATGAATCAGAACTTTGAACTCAAATCTGTCACACTCTAAAAATCTAGTCCCTCTCAACAAGAACTCTAGCAATAAGTATATAAATTATGGAAGGTTAGTGCTTTGTTTTGTTTTAATTTAAATCAAGTCCACAGAACATAAATTAACCATTTAAATTAACATTTCAGTAGAATACAGTACATTAAAATGCTATGCAGTTACTACATCTCTCTGGTTCCAAATCATTTTCCTTATTCCAAAAGGAACCCATATTCATTAAGCAATTATGCACAATTTACCTCTCACCTAGCCACTGTCAACAATCTGATTTCTATATCTGTGTATTGACATGTACGAGATCTGTTATTAACATAATCATGTAACATGTGACCTATTTTGTCTGGATCCATTCACTTAGCATAACTTTGTGAGGTTCAATCAACATGCAGCATGTATCATTAATTAATGTCCTTTAACAGCCAAAAAATGTACTCCTTTATATACCTCAATTTGTTTGTATATCCAGGCATTGACAAATATTTAGATTAGTCCCTTGCATTGACTATTGTTATTTACAATAACACATATGCGTTGGTGAACATGTATTCATATGGAAAGCTTCTATTGACATGCATGTACTGGACATACCTGCTATCTAATTTCTTTAATATTCAAAGTCATTTGAATGCTCTAATTTCTAAAGGTTTTCTCCCCAGCTTTATCTCCCAGTCTTTCAATGCTGTACTATCCTCCTCAATTGTAATCTCATTCTTCCAGTTGACTATAAGTTGTTCATTTGTCTTAAAAGTATTTTTAAGAAACTTCCATTGTTTCCATCTTGAATGAGTTTTAGTTATGCAAAACAAAGACAAACACTAGTTTTTCTGGTAACTCCAAACAAGTTTGAGTAAATAAACACAATGCTTTCAGCATAAGGTCAGTTTTCACTCTCCTGAATCAGGGAGACATGTGCTTCAAGAATTTCATCAATCTGGAGAGTATGCATGACAACAAGCAAAACTGTCATGAAGTTTCCTATTTTAAAGTTGTCAGATTCGTGATTCCATATTCACTTGGTTGCTCTAAACATTTGGCTATTTTCCAGAATTCTGACAAGGTTGATTCTAATAGTTTTTAACTGATTTTTTTTTTTTAATGTGTCTGTGACAGACAACATTTCCTAGTTTTCCATTTTTGGTATCACTCAACATGAGGTTTTTGACACGATACTGGATAAGAGCTTAGTGATCTTAAATAAGACTGCACTTTGGACATAGATATTCATTACTGTAACACTATTACCAATTTAGCTGGTGCATTTGAGACATCATCAAATTAGAGCCCAAAATAAATGAAATGTAGTGAACAAAATAAGTAATACAGTTATAGGACAGGTTTTCAGAATTTTAGTTAAAAAAAAAGAAAAACTTGAATATAGGTAAGAAAAATATATTTCTTAGTTTACCTAAATTTGGTTACTAATGAAACTAGTTTCATTAATATATCTGTTTATTCAATTTAATAACTACAATAATTTCCTGTAGGGATATTTTTATTCTGACTTATCAAATGGGTAAATTGCATGTATGGTACAGAAAAGAGCATGTTCATCATGTTTATTTATCTTCTCCACAATCTGCAGCCCACCTATTTAATTAAGGTAGTATTGGGCAGGAATACAGTGAACAGTTGAACATCATTTTCCTTGACCTTTTCATATGAAGTGAGAAGAAAGTTTCATTTCCAGAAAAGGAGAAGCCGCAAACATAAGAAAGAATGAATCAGTCTATACACTACTTACATAAGAAATCTGCTTCAGTTAATGCATTGCAGTTTTTTAAAACAAAGATTTGCTGTTTTTTTTTTCAAATAAGACATACTAATTTTAAAATGTATTACCTAATCTTCAAAAAATTAAGTTTCAATCTGCTTATTATGGAGAAAATTGCAGAAGTATATATGAAATTATTTCTGATCTCACTTGATAAAGCAATGATGTTACAGTATACAAGTAACATACAAGTTCAGGCAGATTTCCTGAAATACACTGTTGAGGGGAGGAGGAGGGGACACAGCTGAGGGTTGCATTTAACATGTGGGGATCAAACCTAGATCTTTGTAGTTAGGCCCTCATGGTGGTAGCACTGAGACTTAACCCCTAGGCCACCAGGGAGACCTCCCTTTTCATTATTTATTTTATTTTTTTTTTAAGGATTTATTTATTTGTGCATACAGAACTGGGGTACAGTCCAGAGGTGCAAGAGCAGTGAGAGGCTTCACCAGAGAAAGAGTGGGGAGCAGAACAGGCAGATCAACAAAGTACACTGCTGAGGGGAGCAGTGGGTGGGTCAGGAGAGGTCTGCCACACCATGTGGATCAACTCTGGGGCAGGCAGGAAACGAACTCATGGGAAGTGGCTTTAGCTTCTTAGTGCTGTGCTCTAACCCACTACGACACTAGGGAGGGCCTCATTATTTTTTTATTTACTTAAAGCATTTGATAATTTCTTTAGTCACCAAAATGTATTTTCCAAAAGATATCTTTAGTCCCGACAAATGAACACTGTGTAACCTTTGGAATTATTCATTATTTGCATGATTTATATTACCAGTTAACAATCATTGCATAGTCCTAAAGCATATACAAGAAAATCATTAAAATATAAATTTTGTTTCTCACCTGGATTTTTCATAATTGTTTTTCCCCAAATTATTGGCTCATTATTTTACTGTTACCATCTTTTGAGATTGGAGATATCTTTTAGATTTTGGATTATTAGATAGTAAAATAAGTGCTGGCTACTATTTACAGGTCAAATTTATTGATATATCCTGATATTTCCTCTGAATGTTGATGTCACATACACTACATGTATCTTTTCTTTGGATGTACTGCAACAGTTAATAGTTGACCTTCTCCTCTGGAGTGGAATTCCTTTGTGTTGTCTTACTGGTGATGAGGGAAGAGGATCATTCACCAGGTTCTTTCTGATTGACTGGCCTTCACTTTGCCACATCTGAGCAAGTTTTTGTTTATGCAAAATACTGTAACAATGAGATTCTAAGTTATACTTTTTACACACAGTGCTATCTTCTGAATCCATGCATGTGTATGCCAATGTATATTTTCTCACCCATCGGTGCTGAGTATTGATTAACAATACCTAAATTTGTTGCTAAAGATTTTCTTTCCTGATTTGCCTCACTCGCCTTTTTAATGGTAGTTATGGCTTCAAACAAACTACTTTATTCACATGTGAGATATATGCTTACTGTTATTGGCAGTGCTCAAAGAAATCAGATTTATTTTGATTAGAGTGGGAGCAAATACGTGCAATTTTGAACATTAAGGTAAATCTGTGTTAAAAAGAAAAAAGCTGATGAGAAAATACAAAATGCAAACTGTAGAACAAATATTTCAGACCTGCAGTGTTGAACCAAACAAAACATTGAATTTAACCACCTACCATTCTTACCTCTCTAATAACAAAAGAAATAGATAAAAAAATATTTGTGAGAAACCTCTCTCTTCTGGGCTCTATGTCAAACAATGAATACACATTCCCACTGAATTTTCACAATACAGGGATGGATACTATCTTCTGCATCTTATGGAATAGATAAAGAAGTCTTAGACAGATTAAATTATTATTATTATTATTATTATTTAGATTAAATTATTTTAATGATACTGGTCATAGTATCTTAGTGAAACAGAGAAATGAAACTATATCAGTCTGGCCTCTGAACCTGTATTCTCCCTTACCAATCCATGTGGCTTTGAGAAGTTTACAAATGGCACACGACTTCACCTTCCACATTAGGTCCCTAGCCTCCCTCATTCTGGTAAACACCTATTCATTCTTCAATATCTAGAACAAGAATCACTCCCTTTGAAGCCTTTCCTTCAGTCTGTAAATATAATCTATTCTTCTCTCTTCTCTGGTGCCATTAACACTATATAAAATATACTACTCTACTGATAAAACACAATATTCTACTATACTATATTATAAAATATATGATTTTACTCCTCTGAAGTCTGTTTCTCCAAGGCAGAATTACTGTGTGATTATATCCCCAGCCCATATAAAAGTTTTTGATAGCAGGTAAGCACATAATATTTCTTAGATTCAGTCATTATTAGGTTAAGAAGCCAATCAAATGATATAGGGATGTGTACTTTTGATCCCTAGATGAAGACAAAAAATAGATAGAAATTTATCAGATCTATAGAAACTTCTGCAAGACCAGTAGGATAAAAGAATCCCTCCCATTCAGCAACACAAGATGTTAGGTATCACTCAGGTAGTTGTTAGGATTAATTTTGGAAGCACCAAAAATCTATGTCCTCACTAGTTTAATGACCAGTTTAATTCTTCCTTTCCCCTGCTTAACGACAAAGAGAATGAAGAAAGGATTTGAGGAAAATATGACTGTAGCCATTCCTTGGGAATATGGCCTGATAAGGGAACCATGGGACAAAGTCTACTTTCCTCATTAATACCTGCATTATTTTGCTTTCACATTTGATCTGTTAACACTTTCTGCAACAAGTTATTGAGCAGCACAGTCTGTATGAAAAATAACTCCGTACTTGCAATGAGAAAACTTTCCTATACAACCCCAATATTTTCTGTACTTTTCCATTTTGTTGTTAGGGTTCAGTGATAGGAATAATTAAAAGTGTAGAGAAGTGGCTCAATTTTTGTGATAAACAAAAAAAATTTCTTCAATATTTTTGTATTATATGATGTGCTGGATATTAATTAAACTTACTTTTATGATCATTTTACAATATTTGTTAATCAGATTATTGTGCTGTACACATTAAGCTCACATAGGTCTTAATTATATCTCAGAATAAACTAAATAAAATACTTAACTAAATGTACTCTTAAGCTCATCAGTAAATACAAATAGTTATAATCTAAAGAGATACTGCTGTTCCAATTTGAAAGATGTACTGAAGTGACTTAATGTAATTTTTGCCCTTTTCTAAGTAAATGTTACAAAACAGGATTCTCAATACTTATTTGGCAACAAACTTTGAAATAAAGTTTTAGGTAAAGTTTATGAATGGGTACTAAAACTACTAAGTGAAAAGTGAGATAATATTTATAAATGGCCCAAAGTATATATTAGCAACAAAGGGAAACCAGTAATTTTATATAGGAGAAATATAGCTGATGCCATCTTTATCAAGTCTTGAGAATTCCAAACACAAATTAATATCATGTGCCTCTCAATATGATGCACCAGGAAAGACACACCATTTTGGTAATATTCTTTGTCAAATTAAACAACTTAAATGTACCGCTGAGGAAACATCACACAAACTAAAACTAGGCATATTACATAAAATAACTGGCCTATACTCTTCCAATATATCAGCGTTACTAAAGACAACCTACTAAGGAACTTTTGTAGCTGTCAGGAGACCAAAATGAAATGACAGTTAGATGTAACCTACAATTCTGCATTATATCTAATGCAGCACTGCAAGCCAGCTGCAGCTGATTCGCTGTGAGTTCGATCCCCAGACCTGAAAGTAAACCATATGGCACAGCAGACCTCTTCTGATTCTCTTGCTGCTCCCCTCAGCAGTGTACTTTGTAGATCTGCCTGTTCTGCTCCCTACTCTGTCTCTGGTGAAGCCTCTCTCTGCCCCTGTACCTCTGGCCTATACCAACTCTTTGAAAAAAAAAATTAATATTCAGATTCTAATAATTATTGTATATGATTATATATGATAATATCTTTGTTTTTTGGAGATGCATAATTATTTAGGGCTAGGCTATTATGTCAATATCTCTGAAACTATTCAGAAATAAAAATAATAATCTGTGGGTTTGTTGTATGCAGAAAACAAGAAGGTGAAATGTTCACACTTGTGGGTTCTATATGAAAGATAAATGGTAATTCTTTATACAATTTCTGAAAATTTTCTTCAAGTCTGAAATGATTTCAAAATAAAAATGTCCCTCAGCAGCCAAGCAATCTGAGCCTCATTCGCTGATGGAGAAAACAATGATCACACATCTGGTTCATAGCAAATCTAAATCTTAGGTGTCTGAATGTTTCCCCAATATTGTCTGTATTTCTTCACAAACACAAAATTGGTCTCAAGAGAGCTGCATAGAGCTTCTAAGTGGAAAACATTACAGGACTACAAAGGTGAAATTGAAATGAGCTTTTACTTTGCTATTCCTACAGTTTCCTTTTGGGAATTCCTAGTTATGGCTACACTCCTGGTGTAGGATGCAGGAGAGCCCTTTCTGCCCTTCCCCGCTGTCCTGGCACAGTTTCACATACATGAGCAATGGAGGTGGAAACCTGCATCCCGTCCTCTTAGATGTCAAAGACTGCAACTTTCAATGTATTTTTGTGTGTGTCCAAATTCCAATTTTGTGCCTTTAACAACTGTGTGATCTTAGGTAAATTATTTGGCCTTTATTTCTATAAATTGGACACAGTAACTATATCTGTCTTTTGGATTATTGGAAGAATTAAATGTGCCAACATATGAACAGTGCATTGTGTGTAGTCTGTCTCTTGGAAAGCATTCAGAACATATGGTTATTTTCATGACTAAAAGAGATAGCTGATCTTGAGTCCATATTCTCTTACTTCAGAGAAGTAAACTAGAGAATATGTAAGTAGCTAGATTTTTCATGTATTCCATGGAGTTAATTTTCAAATACCTGTGAAAGTTAACATTTGTTCAAGAAACACAGCTGTGTAGTAACTGTTTTACTTCCTTCTTACCATCAAGAAAAATGATCATTAAACTAGAAAGAGAATTAGAAACAACCTAAGTGCCCATCAGCAGAAAACTAGCTAAATACTTTATGATACACACATTTGCAGGGATAATAAGAAACAATAAAAGGATTGATATATTTGAAAATGTACAGGACTGGAAGCACATTCCTACTGATATTAGGAAATCACAGAAAGAGAAGCAAATAGAATGACAGACTATGGAGTAACTTTATGATTTTTAAAAATGTGTGCAAAGGAAGAAAAATGAATTAGATAATTAAATTTGAGCAATTAAAGAAAAATTAGTAGTGAGACATTTAAATTTTGCCTTATATATCCCTGCCTGTAATTGTTTATTTGGTCACTTCAAAAGAATTATGATTCGTATACTAATAATCTGACTACCACACACGCTACTAGAAGTTTCTTTTTATATGTATATATGGGAATGTTAATCACTTCATCACTGTAAAGTCCTGACTAGCTTCTGGTGGCATCACAGGAGTTGCTGAGCTACTAGCAAGTAGATACAACCAATGTTACTCAGAGGCCTATACTAGGTTGTCATAGCAATGCTCTGAGATAGAAGGGCACGGACCATAAGAAATTGATCAACCAATAGCAAAAAAGAGATTGTAAGTATCCCCATGCTTTCTTAATTTTACTGCTAAATTATAAACATAAGCAATATAGAAAATTATGGTATTTAGTACTAATATAAATCTGAAAATTATGGCGTACTGGTTGAAAGCAAACAATCTGGAAAAAAAAGAGGATTGCATAAGTGGAACAAAGAAGTGGTGTCCAATAGGTCATTTTTTGACATTTTAAACATGAATTTCATGAGCAAGACATGAATAAAATAAATGCTTGGCAAGTGAGTGTTATGGTTTACACCCCATTAAACAGGCAAGAAAGTGAAGACCTTTGCACAGGGTCACACATTATGATGGGACTCTGGTCACATGCTTCTTTAGGGTTCATGAATGTAATGTCCATGAATATGGGAGCCCATGTGTGAGATGAGAGAGGGTATAGTTGCTTATTTCCATTTACTGTTCTGCTCAAGAATTCAGACCTATTCTTGCTGACGTTTCTTCTTTCAAAAGAAACCAGATGCTTTGAGAAATGTTCTGATTCTGAGTAATGGCCATTTCGTACAACATGTGCAGTAGAATTGTATATGACCAAGCAGAGCAAGAAGACATTTATAGACTGGATGGATATCATTACCACTGTCAGAGAATATAGAGCAACTAGTCTTTGGCAAGATTTTCTTTTAGAACCCATTCCATTTGCCCCTAATCTCCACCCCCAGTATGCATTTATCCTAAAATTACTTTTCTTTATAAAAGGACAAGCACTTACAAGGTACTAGATAAGTAATTTCAACAGGGAAACACAGCAAAGAAAACAAATGTTACTGGTAACAAGAAACAGATCCTGGTCTTCAAAAAGCTTAACGCATAAGGAAACAAATATGTAAATGGTTCATTACACTAATAATTATTACAAAGAATGTTATGGGAAATTGTTAAAGGAATTGATTCATTCTAGATGGGTGAATGAGCAATGTATCAAATAAATTTGAAAGTAAATAGGAAGTTAATATGTAGAGATGAGAGGTTGAAAGGTCAATGGAACAAAAATACTTGAGTGTACCCAAGGCTGGTATATCAATGCAGAGAAACAAACTGGTATTGGTGGGAAAATAGGGCACTTAAAAGAATGGGGACAGTATCTGCCAAGACCTGCATGAAACTTATTCTGTAAAAAAATGGTACTGATAAATGCTTCAGAAGGGTGACATGATTTTGATACTCTTTTAGAGTATTTCCTCTGTTGGTATAACAGACAGATTGGAAAATTGAGGAGCTGACAGAGAAAAGTATGATTAGGTAGCTATTTTAATAGTTGTGAGGTAGGCCCTCTCTGGTGGTGCAGCAGGTTAAAGCACTGCACTGAGAAGCTAATGCCACTTCCGTTCGATTCCTGCCTGCCCTGGAGGTGACCACATGGCGTGGCAGACCTCTCCTGGCCCTCCCGCTGCTCCCCTCAGCAGTGTACTTCGTCAATCTGCCTGTTCTGTCCCCACTCTGTCACTGGTGAAGCCTCTCACCACCCCTGAGCCTCTGGCCTATCCCCCAGTTCTGTATGTACAAATAAATAAATCTTTACAAAAAAAAAAATAGTTGTGAGGTAGCGTAGAAGTAGTGTGAGTACAGGGCAAAGATAAAAGTCATTGTGGAGATGACATGTAAAGAGCTTTCTCATTAAAATCAATGCCTGGGCAAAAGCAATATGATCACTTACAGATTCTTAGAGGAAAGAGTGCTTTTAGGACTACAGGAAGAGCCTATGAGATGAATCTCATGTTAGGAGACTGAGTTTGGCTGTTTGAGAGAGGATAGGCTTGGATTCTAGGGTACATTTGTATATTTAAATAGTCCTGTTTTAAACTGAAAGGCAAATTTGATTTAGAGATATAGATTGCTCAACTGAAGAGAGATTCTAAAGATGAATTTGTAAAAGCAATAGAGAGTCTCAGATCAGAGAGAGAAAGAGAGAATAGGGAGGGTGAAGAAGAAAGGGATTTGTTGGCTGATTTTGGAAAAAAGCAACGACAATTTCATTTTGAAGGTATAAGGTTAAAGACAAACGATAAAAGGTTGAAGGAATGTAAAACACTTAACACCAGCTATAATTTATCAAACCTCTCACTGATGCCAGACTCGAGGCAAATCCTTATATAAATATTTTATTTACTCCTCATAATAACCTTGTGAAGCACTTGCAGTTCAGGCAGGTTAAGTAATGAATAAGAATATAAATAGCCAGGTTCACAGAAGAGCACATTCAAATGAGTAATAAACACCTGAAAGATGTTCAACTTCTATGGTAGTTGAGGCAATACAACAGATTTATAAAGCTTTAAAAGGACTATAATACTTCAGTGAGGGTTACTCATACACTGCCTGTGGAGATAGTCCGGTTTCAGAATCAAATATACAAGCTAAATATGAAATAAATATACATGTGTCCTTTAGTCCTGTCTTTCCCAATTAGGAATTGATTCCAAAAACAAAATTATTGGTCTTAAGAAATGTTAGAAAACAAGTGAATACCCACCAAGAGGAGAATGGTTGAATTATGTTGGTACTTCCAAAATATTTTTTAAATGAATAAATTATTTTTAAATAATAATTTATTTAATTAAGGGGAGATCCATTCCCTCCCTAGATCAGGGGAGAACATATTCATGTTAAGAAAAACTTCCAAGCTAAGAAGACTAGCAAGATGGTGGCCAACCTGTTAAGAAGAGTGACCATTCATGAATGTCACTTGCTTGCAGATTCACTATTGTACAATGAGAGAGAGCATATAAATTCCCCAAAGATTGCTCATTTTGACAGACTGCCACAATAAACTGTTAAGTAAGTTAAGCTAGCTGTAAAGAAAAATATAAAATATGATCCAGTTTCTATTAAGTAAAATAAAGACGTGCCCATCTCAATAAATATTGTGGGTATGTGTGTGTGTGTGTGTGTGTGTTGTATGAAATTTATTCACCACGATCACAAAACTATACTTAGCATTGTCAACTAAATGCCCTAAAAGTAAATAAGCCAAAGTTAAGGAAAGGCTTTTGGATTTGGCATTAAGGAGGCCACATGTGCCTGTTGGAAGGGAGACTCCAATTGAAGGCTTGGGGAGGAGCCAGATGCTCGGGGCCAGAGGCAGGATGTGGTGAGGAAGTGGTAACGAAGAGTGCTGACAATGCTTGGAGAAAAATTGGCAATGGGGAACTTGTGTGAGTTTGGCAGGACAAATGCTAGCTAAAATAGATTTTCCTTGTAATATTTTTTTTTTCTTGATAGCTGTTTGTATTTTTACATTGTTCTTTCTTACTGAGTTTAATACCACCTTATCACATCTGTAAATTAACATGAAGGAAGATGCATGAGAATGGTCAGGTCCTAGATCAGCTGGCACAAGAAAGCTGGATAGCTGCCTCTCCTACACTCCCCTTTTGTGACTGCCTCTGGAAAAGAAATCACTTCTTTCAGATATATAAATCTGAAATGGCTTAATGGAAATAAAAATACATTCACAAATCCAAGGGAGCCAGTCATTTCCCCCACTAACTACCAATTGATGATAGATAAAAATCTTAAATACTTGTGGTGACCTGGCTTACAGTAAGTAACCAAAACTTAAAGGTCTTGAGTAAAAGAAGACACTAGTGAGAAAGAAAAACATTATTTGGGGACAATCTGAGTTGGCGATCATAACTGCCAGTTGTTTTTCTAACTATCCCTTCTTATATTTTAAACCTGTCAATCAGTCCTCTGTGCCAACTTACTCTTCTGTTCCTTACCTTCTTTTTGACAGTGTGGTTCCTCACTGAGACAGTGTCAACAGTATTCCCAGGCAGACCATCAGATAATCTGCTTACGAGTCCTAACTAACCAACAGGTATGAGGGTAATGACTCATGTCTTCTCCTTGTATTTTCACCCAATCTATTCACCTAATATAAACTCTACCTAAGGGGGAAAAGGTGCTTCTAAACAGCTCCCAGAAAACTACTTTGGGGAACTTATATGCTCTCTTTCATTGTACAATAGTGAATCAGCAGGCCGTTGACATGCATGAATGGTCACTTTTCTTAACAGATTGGCCACCATCTTGCTAGTCTTCTTAGCTTGGAAGTTTTTCTTAACATGAATATGTTCTCCCCTGATCTAGGGAGATCTTGAATCTCCCCTAATCAAAGAAACATCCATGCTTTCACCATGCCAGTTAGTTGACACAAAAACTTGAATCCATGCAAGAACAGGAACTAGCAGTTTCATTTTGGTTTCCAGTTCAAGATGCATGCATTTCCTAACCCAGTAAAAATATAAGATTTAGTTTTAATGTGATTACTGTATCCACTTTGATCCAGAATCAAGGAAAATAACAGAGAATGATTAATTGAACTTCCAATCTCCAATAGTGCTAATATGAGTACTGCCCCCTAAGAAAACTTCTTTCTAGCACTGACAACTGAGAGTTAATCGGGCTGTCATTAGCTATTACTTAACCCCCTCAACTGACCATACCACACCCCATTTACTGCATACTTGGTCTGAATCCCAATAATGCAACTAAATCTCCATGAAACTCCTAATACAATAGAACAACATTTAAAAACAAAACTTTTAAGTCGGGATTGTATCAGTACTCCCAAACTTTAGCATCCATATGACTCATAATATAATTCACTAGGTACAGGTGGGACACAGCACCTCATCTTCATTATTAATAATGTTCAAAGAGTAAAAAACTGTTTTGAATGGTGTTTCCTAAAGTTGGTTGTATTCTGAAATCACCAGGTATCTTTGAAATATCCCAAAACTTAAACCACACCTTGGACCATTTAAGTTATTTTGTAAACACCACTATTGATACATTCCAGGTGACTACAATGAATAGCCAAATTTGGCAAGTGCTGTGTTAAAATATTGACCATCTTTGCAATGGCTAGCTACAAATAATAAATATCTTGAGGTTTTAAGTACTGCAAAGTCTTAACTAAATGAGTGGAATTCCTTAGGAAAAATAACAGTCTATAGGTTTCATCATACTTCAGTTAATCTCCATATAATGTTCAGTTTGGGGAGGCTACATCTTAAGAGGGATATTGTTATCATGGACTATGCCAAGTAAAAGGTGAGTTAACTATATTATGAAGGCATTGACATCTGTCTTCAAGTAAGCCAATGAATGTCATCAAAAAAAATTATAAATTAGATTCTACCACTATGCTCTTTCCCTAACTGAATGAAGTATTTGACATTTGCAGGTCCTCATCTATATTATGATTAAACACATTTTCTCCCTTATTCAGTCAGATTCTAGGTAGGTTCCTACACTCATCTTGTCTAGATACAGAACAGAATGGAAGACTGAACTTCAAATTGGGTGCTGATGTAATAGAGTGGTGCCTTGGGAAAGGGGAATTTCCAAGTTCCCTGCCCTGCTCAAGGAAGGGAGCAGCTGAGCAGAATGAGAAGCTGGAGAGGAGACTGGAGGAAAGAAAGAAGGACAGAGGGCAAGGAGACGGGGGGAGGCACATGGCAGGGACATGTGAAGAAGTTGTGCTTGCTTCTCAGCCTTGGACTGGTACCTGGACCGTGGGGGACATGGAAAGGGACACTTGTAACAGATGTGGGTGAGACACATGAGGAGCCTGGCAATGGCAGATTATTTTTAATCTTGATGTTTATTTTGCTTTATTCCTTCCAGACTTGTCTGGCCCCCTTCTGTCCCTTTCCTCTGGGTCCCCGCCAGGAAGTATCTAAGACTTATGGCAGGCTTTCAGGCCTTTAGCTGGGCATTTACCTACAAGAGGATGGGTAACTTTGAGTTCTTGATTTACAAACTATAGATCTATTCTTTGCTTTCTCTTCTCTTTATTGTATACTAATTATATTAACGTATCTTTCCCTAAAGGTCTTGTGCATTCGAGTAGATTTTTTCTTGATGCAGCAGATGGTAGGAACTTTTCAGAGCAGGCAGGTTTGGAGGTTCCGGGGTGCCCCTCACCCTGTTTGGCAACACTAACACGTGTGTTCTGTCTTAACTTTGCAATGACTTGCTCTTGCTGCACAGGCATATGTGTGAAATATACATAACATGCTAGTAGGCATATCATGGGTTAAAAGAGTATTGATTGCTTTACACATAATGAAGATGATCACTCAGAAGCTATAACTCTTTGTCCAGACAGGTTTAGAATAAAATGCATATTTTTGGCTATGTTGAGGCTTACAGGAAAATTTGATTTAGAGAAGCCAAAATACATGAAAATGGTATGGGCCTCAAAGTGACTTTCTTGGGGTCTGTTCCAATATTTAATAGTATCTGCAAAACTGTAATCTTTCGTTGTTGAATTAGGAAACATTCACAATCTGTTCTGTGTGTTTATGCTGTGTCTAAGATTTAATGAAGATTTCTTACCAGTAGCCAGAGACAAGAAATCTTAAATACTCTCTGCCTAAGAGATTTTAAATGACCCTGACTATTTTGTTCTGTGAGTAGCTGCTTCCCTGGATAATGACTCTTGAGATAGTTTCAAATGTGGGAGTTAGAAACAGCAACAAAAAAGGATGCAAATAAATTGGGATGTAATTTTACAGCCAACACACATACTCACACAAAATTTTAAATTATTTTTCTGCTCTTGCTTCAAATGCAATAGAGATAGAAAAATAACCTATAATGAAACCCTAGCTAAAGTGTGTTTCAGTTTATCACTTCTATTTATTATCAACATCACAGCAGTAAGCTCATTCATTATTAGTAGGTGATATATACTTGGTTTGGCCGTCAGAATGCAGGCTAATGAATTAAAAATTCTCATCCTTTTATAGTTGTGTGAACTGGGGGAAATTGCCTAACCTCATATTCTTTGTAGTAAAATGAGGATAATACTCTATTGCACAATTATAGAAAGGTTAAATTAGATAATATATGAAACTGTAAGACATAATGCATGGTATATTGCAAATACTCAGTAAATGATAGCCAGTTATATCATTGTGGTTTCATAGACACACTTATATATATATATATATAAAGCCTTAATGTAAAAAACACCCAAGAAATTACTGGCATGATGCCATCTAAAATTCCAAGTTTAATAAACATCAATATACCGATCAAGCACTAATGACAGTCTTTACCATTCCCACAAAACTACATGAACTTTACCTGTGTTTGGAATTCTTGGATACCTTATTTTGCTGAACATAGCCCTTACTCTACTTATGTCAGTCAGTCCAGTCAGTCTTTCTCCCTTCATTTAATTTTCCTACTCATCCCCACTCTATTTCCATCTCTTCTACTTCCCTACCTTTACCCTTTACCACATATACATAATTCTGTTCTAAAACTGATTATCACCAAAGAGTTAAATTTCTGCAGAATTGAAGTTTGATTCACATCTAAGGAGAAACTGCTTCCTAGCAGTTTCATAATTTTAGTGCTACTGAAAAATGAAAAGTCTTAACTCTGAAATTCAGAGCTGTTACTCCCTAGATGCAACTGTGACCCAACCCATAGTCTTTTGAGTTTCAATGTCCTTCTCTGCACAATGGGAAATGCAATGTCTGACCTGATTGCTTCATTCCAGAGTACACATCAAGATAGATGGCAAAAATACAAATGATTAAACCATATACCCAATATCAAGAATTAAACATGTGACACTATTTCTTCATCCATGTTTTTTTTTTTTTTACTAGAAGTCATAGTGTTCTTTGTAAAATTAGTACCACACTTCTGTCAAGTTATATGGAATTTCAGGCAAGTGATAGATATTACGCAACATAAAGCTGGTCTTAAATTCCACATTGGAACTGAGAAATAGATTAAGGAATAAATACTTGGTAAAAAACTTCAGAAATCAGAGTCCAGATCTGACTCAGACTAGCAACATATTCTATTTATAATTTCTCAGTTTAAAACATAAAATTACACACACATACCTGCTATTGTTGTATTTAATATCATGTCATGTAGTTCACATCATCCATTAGAAATAGAGGATAAAACTGGAAACGGGGCTAAAGAATGTTAACTTTTGCTTACTATATGAATTAAAAGCCCTGGCTCCTGAGCTTGCCTGAAAACTTGATCTTAGATTCCAACATTTATCATCTATGTCAAACTGATCAAGTTAATTAATGCTTTGTGTCTCATTTTTTCCATCAGTAATATGGAGATAATAATAGTACTTAACCTTGGAGTGAGACTTAAAGGAAAAAATTAACATACCTTGCTCAAAACATGCCTGGCACTTAATGTATTCAATACTTACTAGTTATTATTATAATTATTATTATGGTATGTCTATCCAAAATCTTTTCTTTTATTTTTTTAACTCAGATCCCGCTATTAATTTAGGGGTGACAGTATTTCAAGATGGAAAGTCATATTTTCAATCTTTGGTTGAGATTGGGCTCACGGTATAACCTAATTCTGTCCAGTGGGAATTGGGCAAGAAGTTTATAGGGCACTTCCCAGAAAGTTCTTTTTTAAATATGTCTGATTCAGAAAGAACATTCATTTTCTCTTCCCTCTTATTACTGCTCTAAGTTTGTACATAACAGCTGGAGTTGTGGCATTGACCTTAAAACCATCAGAGAAATAAGAGTAGAAGTAACATACAGTGGGTGACAGACTGGAAAATGAATATCTGCGCTCTTGATAGCATCATGAAGCTATCATACCAGCTTTAAATTGCCTCTTTGATGACTTTTTCTTGAAAGAAATATAACCCATATCTTCTTTAAGCCATTGTGTTTGATGCAATTATTATGTCAACAATGGGTCTAGCTCAGGGCTCTAATTAGGGGTAGAATGAGGAACATGCCTGCTGTCAAATTTTTTGCACATTATCCTTGGGAAAAAGGGGCCTGATTTCTTCATGACAATGTGCAAGAGGGGGATATAAAAAACAAACAAACAAAAAAAAACCCTGATCCCTGATATTTATACAAAGCTAACAATGTTGAACAAAAAGAAAAGAAAACATGTTAAGGACATGATCAGAGGAAAATCAATGAGGGGAAATAAGAGTTGGTAGAATAAGTTAGAACAGGGTAAAACATAAAAGGGGACAAAAAATAAAAATAAGAGGTGAGGAAGAACTGTACATTATCTGTGGTCCATGATACATTGCTCATTGATAATACTTTTAAACAAAATTAAAATGCCTTCCATATATATATATATATATATATTAATTCACAAACAAAACAACAGATATGTACTGAATGAATACTGGAAGTGATGGGGTCTTGAGCAGAGAGTGTTTAGAGAAGAATCAAGTTGGTACTGGGGAGATGGTGACAATGGTTAGAATTGAGATGTTATTTTTAAGGTAGAGACAAAAGGATTTACTAATATATTTTATATAAAGTAAGGAAAGAGGAATCAAGGTTTTTGACTTAAGTAACAGTTTACTAACATGCTTAAGAAATGGTAGAAGGACACACTGAAGATTCTTCCTCTTTTCCATCCCCTCAGACATACATTTCAAAATTGAAGTTGTTATTAAAGAGACAAATGGGGATGATCAGAATGTGGTTTGATAAATGGTGGAGCACAAGGGAAACAATTAGAATCTGTAAATATCAGCGAGGAAATTTGCAGTTATGCATTGGGAGAGAATAGCAAGGATATAGGCATTGTAGGAATCCCCCGGCCAGATCTGGAAGATGATGAGAAGCCCAGCAGAGAATAGAAGGTGGCAAGGCAGAAGGGAAAATCAGTGGGTGTGAAATTATTGGTGAGAAAGTGGTCAAGTATAGAAAACACTGCTAGAAAACCAAATAAAATGCAAATATAGACTTGCCCATGATTCTTTGTAAATCTAGGTCATGTGATACTTCAGTAAATGTAGTTTCAGTGGAACAGTTAAGGGAATAATACTGTTTGGCACAGACCAAAAGGAGACTGCGAGATAAAGTATTAAAGAAATAATCAGAGATAATAATTTCAGTTTTCTGGCATAAGAGAACAGAAACAATGTAGGCAGAAAGATTTAAGGGTTCAATTGAGTTCTTAAAATTTGTCCCTGCTTTTTCTTCTTTTTTTTTTTTCTCTTTCTTTCTTTCAAAGCAAATATTATTTTAATAAGGGAAGAAACTGAAGTTT
Organism: Condylura cristata; assembly: GCF_000260355.1. Taxonomy (NCBI): domain Eukaryota; kingdom Metazoa; phylum Chordata; class Mammalia; order Eulipotyphla; family Talpidae; genus Condylura; species Condylura cristata. Next base: position 8,357,148 of record NW_004567123.1, read on the forward strand.
TCAGACAGAAAGTGAGTAATTCTAGCAGCGAAGTTTTAAAGACAGGAGAAGTATAATTCAGGACTTGAGTGAAAGTCTGAATGTTTAGAGGAGTGAATAAATGACCTGAAAAAAGAGAACTCATTTCATTAAGAAAATCCAGCAAGTTCCTTTGTCAGAGTTGATTGCCTCTCTGAAATATTTAGTCAAACACCCTGAATTAGTGGCCTCCCTGGTGGCCTAGGGATTAAACCTCTGTGCCATCAGCACCAAGGCATGAGTTCTAGCCCCAATCAGGGAGCTGACCCACATGGCACAGCAGACCTTTTTTGTCTTGCTGCTGCTCCCCTACAGTGTATTTCAGCATATCTGACTTTTGTGCTCCTCACTCTGTCTCTGTGAATCTTCTCACACCCCCACACCTCTAACTTATACCTCAGTTCTCCTATGGAAAAAAAAAACAAAAAAACATGCAATAAGCTAGGCACAGTTGTATTTTATTTTCCAAAAATAAAATGTAGATTGTTGCTGATAAAAGCCAGTCATAGTGTCATAGTCAATGAACTGTCCTGTTTGGGTTATTCCAAAGGTAGATATTGAAATAGATCCCAGAGCAAGGAGTTTATCTACAAATTGGTCTCAGGAAATAACAGTGGTGGAAGTAAAGAAATGAGTTGGGGAAAGAAGGCTCCTGAGGGTTTATTAGCAAATAAAATACCAAGACAAACAGCTTAGGTATAAACCCACCTGAGGAATCTCAGAGGTGGTGGTGAACAGGCCTCAGAGTCATTTCAACATGAAGTGCTGCCCTGGGACGATTTATCTACCCATGGCCTTTATTATTGGTTGTGGGTTACTTCTAGGGACTGTTCACTTCCTGGCATGTCCACTCTATGGTGGGACAGAGCAGGGTGTGCTGCAGGGGGCAAACTCTTCAGGCAAATGGATAAAGGGGCTGAGAGTTGGGGGTGAACTGGTGGACCAAGGGAACATGGTGGGAGCCTGACAGCGTCTATTAAATTAGCTAAGGAACACAGTTCTATACTGGCATGTTTTACTGCTTGGAACAAAACAGGGAAAATAAATATTCCCTTTCTTGGTTCTCTGTCAAAGAGTTCAAAGCAGTAAGGTGGCTAGCTTAGGTAAGATTGTTATCTCTCCCTTTTCTTCCTCCTAGAACCCTGGGACCACAATAAGAAGTCAATGAGTCACTTTGCAAACATTATCTCATTTAATCCTCACATGGTTCCTGTGGCAAGGGTACCGGAGGCTTCATTTCACTGAGGGAGAAACCATGCCTTCTAACTGTTTTCACTTCACAGGTTCAGTAATAATAAAAGGAGATGTATCTGGAAGCCCAGCTCACAATCTGTGTTCTCAGATAAGCAAATTCAGGCATATCGTTCACATGGTCCACACCTATCAGGAAAAATCCACCAGTTGCTTACTCTGGCAGTCTCTTTAAAGGACAATTTGTTTGGAAAACATCCAACATAACATTTCTGGTTTTATTTAGCTATTCTATTTTCTTAATTTGTAGACAGATTTTTCCAAGTGGAAAAATTACATAAAATAAAATGTTTGTAAAGCATCCCACACTGTGATTGAATCATTAAAAAGAAGAGTCATTAATAATGCATTGGCTTTGATTATACTTTCAGTCACTGGGAGCTGTCAATGGAGAATTACTATTCTCTTCTGACAAAGTCAAAGTCATATAGGGGTCTCTAACAATGCACATGATTGTTCTAGCATTGTAAAAGCAGGGAATTATTTCCTCATGGAAAATACATTCCAAAGCTGTCATTAACATTCTGGAAAGATTTGGTCTAAGGTTGGGATGTGCGGGTAAGGGTGGGAGGACCGTGCACGGATGGAGAGCGTCAAATCTAAAATAAATGAGAAACATCCAGCCAGTTTAAAGATGGTTTTAGTAAACACCTCTCTTGCTCTCCTTTTGTCAGTGCAGCAGAATGTTTTCATCAAATCATTCCAGTATGTACTTCTATGCTGGTAAATTCTTTATTGATCTTTGTGGACTACTTAATTAAAAAGGAAGTTGGAATGTAAATGTAGACAGCTTTTAGATCTTAGGATGCACACCTTTCTCTTCTCTAAAAATACAAACCCACTGTTACAACCGGATTCTGACATTGACTCAGGTATTCTGGGCCCAGGGCCAAAGTCCATGTGTGTATAGAGAAGAACACTCAGCACTTATTTGGATGTGTGTATCAACAGGCAATAACTCTCCCAGTCTCTCTCTGGAAGAGTGTTTAGAGACTACTTAGAAGGGCAAAAAGGAACAATTGGCAATAAACATTTAAGGCAATGCAGGAGCCTTTGATACCAAAGGCAGCAAAGGATAAGCACAAAAATCTGTGTAAGAAATCCAGCACTTGAAACCACAGGATGTCTGACCATGGGTTTACAGAGCCTTCAGGAGACCTAGAAAACGAAGGCCAAAAAATTCATTGGCTGAGAAAATCTTCGCTCCAGCCAAGCCTACTACTTTCTGGCCATAGTGCTGTTTCTGTCATCTGTAAGACTTGAGCATTTAAACAGCACTTCTCTTTCAAACGAGCTCTGCAAGGATATACTGTGCCAGCACCTCAAATTCATTAAAATTTCATTAACATCCACTTATGGCATTGCCATTTATTTGTTGCATAGCATTTTGTGATAATGCTGCAGAAAGAGATAAATGAAATATTCCTCCTTTGCTCATAAATAACCAAATTCCTTTTCAGGCTGGGAAGTTGGAGTCCTATTCATCCAGAATAGCAACAACCAGAGGTCATGTATGCGAGGGTGACTGGGCCCCTGTGCAGTGATGACTCAGATATACACTGGGGCCAGTTTCCACCATGGCTGTATAAGGAGGCTTGGCCATTCAGCATCTGCTCTTCTGTTTATTTTTCAACTCTGAATGTGGAATATTTTCAGCATACACAAACATTAGAGCTCATTTCATTTATGATTCTACAAACTTTCCTCTTGCCTGTATTTTTCCTACCAGATTTCAGACATGATATTATATCACCAATATATTTTCCAAGTGAATATTTCTAGCTGAGGATGACTCTCTTTGTTTTTAGAAGTAGGAAGGGGCCTAAGTGCAGTATCATCACCACCCACTTAAGCAATTAACAAAGTACTTTATGATAATTAAATGTATCAATAAGGTTCACTTTCAAATGGCATCATAAAATTCACATGTTTATAGTTTGAGAGTATGAGACAAGATTCAAATTTGAATTTTTTTTGCAGAAAAGAACTGCATGTAGACCATAGTGGTGATAGCATTGAGACTTAATCCCCAGGGACCAGAAAGGCTCTTTAAATTTGAATTTTGATTGGAAATAATTGGGAGATCTTTTATGTTTGTTTTTGATTGCAAGAAACAATACAATTATGATTATGAAAAACATATGTAGAAATTGGGGATAATTCTATATAATATTTATAGTATCAAGCAGAATGGGTAAATTATATTTTGATAAATTATAACTTGACATATCTATAATTGTTCATATTTGTAGAGAAGAGAAAGGTATGCAACCTTACAATTGCATAGGGTTTCTCTGTTCTAACTTATATATTGGAAAATTGGGTCACTTGACTAAATTTTGTTGACCCTGTTCTGTATGTTATTCTCACCTCTATTTCTTATAAATCAGTAGTCAGATATCAAGAACCCACTCTAATAAAGCCAGTTTGTGAAAAGTTGTTTGGAGGACTCTCAAATGATCATGTGACCAGCAATTCCACTCCCACAAATTTACCCATAGTATACAAAAGACATTAATTTAAAAGGAAATCTTCACTCCTGTGCAATATCTATAGCTGAGATATGAAAACAACCTAAATGCCCAAAGATAGATGACTGGCTTAAAGTAAAGTTGTATATATACACAAAGGAATACTATTCAGACATCAAAAAAGATAAACTCATGAGATTTTCAGCAACATGGATGGAGCTGGAAGGTATTATGATCAATGGAAAAGAAAAGAAAAATATTGGATGGTTTCACTTATAGGAGGAATATAGGAAACCAAGGAGTCAGGAAAAACATAAAGAGAGAGAGTGAGCAAAAAGTAGCAGGCAAACTATAGACCAGACATAGAGCCAGGAGGATGGGGGGAGGAGAAAGGGGTCAAAATGTGAGGGAAGAGCACAAAAGACCCTGGGTGATTTGGTGGTGGGAATTTTATGGGGTTACACTGAGGGGAACAATCAAGCATTAAACAAAAATGAACAACAATGTAGATAAATAAGTAAATATATTTTAAGAAATTTTAAAAAATGAAACAGAGGGGGAAAAATAAAGTCCAATTTGTTTAGTGGAGGACAGCAGCTACACTGTAAGTTACAGTTAATAAGAGGCACCCGATGTCTGGAGGAGTATGTGTTTGTGTTTGTGTATGTGACACTAGTGACCATGCATGGGCATTGCTTAGATACTTTAATTCATTAGAGTTGCAAAATGATGTCTGACTCATTTTACCATTGCTCTTCCACTTATTAAAGGAATTCTTCTACAAAGAAAAAAGCACCGTCAATCTAATCTATAGTTACCAGGGCCTTCAAGTATGTTTTAATTCTTATCAATACATTTCCTTTCTATAAACCCATCTTAACAGACTGTGCACTTAAGAAGAAGGTAAAAAGATAGAATTTTATTTATTTTTATCAATTTTTGTTGTTAGGAAATATGTTAGACATTCAAAAGCTATAATAATTTATTAAATAAGTCTGAATAATGGAAAACTTTTCATTTTCGCTTCAATTTTCATTTTCTTGAGTTCTAAAGATAGTGTTTTATTTTTTCTTCCTGTGTAGATTGACCAGGTCTTGACATATTAAGTGCCTTCTGCTATTCTGTTATTAGAGACCAAGGTTGTCAGATTCCACATGTGCAAGGAAAGAGGGAGGCAAAGGTTAAAGTTAGTACACATAGCTGCAGTTCAGCTTCTCACTCAGCTCAGCATGAGTTCTGTTAGGAAGAAGATTATATACCAGATGAGAACATGGTTGATCAGGCAATATGACAGCAAAAAAGGTTGGAAAATCCCTAGACTGAAGGTGAAAAGGTGATGGTGAGAAGTCCCAACATCTGTTAGGGTAGTAGATCTGAACATCAAAGCAACTCTGTACTGACTGAAGACCTGAAAAAGTTTGCACATATGTGTGTTATATTAGGTTGTGTAATGAATTAAAGAAAATAGGACTTTTGGGTGAAAAAAGGATATAGCAAGGTATGGCAAGGCGATACGATCTGAGGTCTTAAATGTTCACAAACAGAAAAAAAAATATATACACATATAATTAATATATTATATATACTATAGAATATATAATATATATATGGAAGCGAAAAGAGTTGGAGCTATGGCCACCTGAAGATTTTTCATACTATCAGTTTTATTATATGATTTTTTTACTACTATTTATAGATTAAGTGTTGCCTGTATTCTTAAGTAATTGGAAAACTAAATGTTACACAAAATCTCCTAATTTTGAAGAGCAGTCTCCTTTTGTTTGCTTATTTGCTTATTTTATTTTGACATTCCATCAGCCAAATAACATACCTATATATCAATTTGGTCCTCTTTGATCTGGTCTTTTTTTTAAATTTGAAAAAAAAATTGGGGAATTTCCCCGGGAATAAAAAAAAAATGTATTTCCCCTGTTAGAGATCTGGGAGCCAATGACCTGTTATCCTGACACTATCCAAGATATGATCACATTCATTCATTAAAAGGGAGTTACTTTCATTTCATGTCCCTTCAGACACAATTATGAAAGTATTTTATACTTTTAGAAATGACCAAGCAAGTTCCAACCTATTTGTTTATTTGTTTGTTTGTTTATTTAGTGGCTTTTGGCTTAGGACTTTATTCCACACTTGTGGATATCAAAGAGTAGGGGACTGAGCCAGAAGAGACAGAGGTTCATGCTTCAGTGAACAACAGAGAGAAGCTTTGCATTGTGGTTAAGGTCAAGAGACTGCTATACAGACCACCATGGCTGCCACTGGGTAAATGACAAGGGAGCATTCATATCTGGAATGCTTAGAGCATGGGAGGTTCTACAGAGGGCAAATCCATGCCCTCCACTTAAGAACAGCTTCAAAGGTGAGAAAACACAGGAAGTGGAGTGGTCCTAATGTACAGGCATCCAACAGAAGGGGAAAAAAATGTCTGGGTGGTGCTCCCTACTTTCACCCTTCGGGGTGGATAGGACAACATGCTGCCTACTGAGAAGAGCAAAGCTATCAAAGCTATCAAAATATCAAAAAATCTTGAAACCCTAAAATGGGGGACCAATAGAGGTACCACAAATATGAATCTGCCTCCCCTACAAAGCATTCACACCAGTAGACTGAACACTGCACATGTCTCCCATAACACCTGAGAAAGCTGTTGTGATATCAGGTCTCAGACCTATACAAGCCCAGAGATGTCTAACATCCAAACCTCATAAAAGTCACACTATCATCTGTTAGAAATGATGAATAGGTTCAAATGTCTAGTTCTAAAACAGCAAGGTAAGTAGACTGTGTGTACACACACACACATACACACACGTGCGCGTGCACACACACACACACACATATAGCACATGGAAACTTCATCCCTTAAGAGAATATGACTCAAAAAGGAAAGAACAACATTCTAGAGTCCTACCAAAAGAAAAGGTATGGCAGGTCTTATCTTCCTAACATAAAGTTCAACAATACTGCCATGATTGCATTTCTGTTTGGGAAATAGATTATAATTCAAAAAAAAAAGTCTAAGTGATAAGTTGGAAAAGCCAAAGAGATATAACAAAATGAAAAAATACAATTGAATGTCAAAGATGATGAATAATGAATAAGTAGTTATGAAAAAAAAAAAAAAAGAAGAAGAAGCCCAAAGGCAGATGAGTGATCTAGGAAGATGTGGTTGGTTTATGTCTATTCTATATGTAACAGAATATTCCTCAGCTATAAAAATTTGAACTTTTTCATTTGCAACATCATGGATAGAACTGGAGGGAGTTATACTAAGCTTTTATGTGGAGGGGAAAAAGTTCCGAGGAGGATGACAAACATTGGATGGCTCCACTTATATATAAAATATAGAAAAACAAATGTCTCATTCAAAACTAAACCGATAACAAAGTCTAGAAGTCTGAGTAAACAGAGAGTATCAAAGGGAGAGAGGGAGGGAGGGGGACAGGATAGAGAGGGGTCCCAATGGACTATTATGGAGAACTAAAGGTGCCTTAGTAGTGGGCGTTATATACTAACATACATCTGAAATTGTGTAACCCTGTACCTCTGAATCACATACAGTGTTGAAAACCAATGTTATCTAACAACAACAACAACAACAAAATTAGCTACTAATGGTATAAAGCTAGACTTATGTCTGTTTTACAAATGCTAGCCTCTATGTTTTAACTTTAAATAGGTAGATCTGTTTTAATAATAATAATATAGTGTCATCTACCATACTTTAAGATTTTTTTTTGCTGGTAGCATAGAGTGTCTTCTACATGTGTAGCTGGTAGAACATTTATTTATCAGCATGTTTATTTCATTAATTTTGTTTTTATGAGATACCCTACCAAAAGGGAGAAAGTATCTGTATGCCATACATCTGACAAAGGACTGATACAAAAGACTAATAAAGAACTTACACGATTTAACAAAATGAAAACATATGACCTAGTAAAAAATGGGGAAAGGACTAAACAGTCCCTTCTACAAAGAAGGTATGCAAATGGTAGTAACATATAAAAATGTTCATCATTATTATCAGAGAAACACAAAGCAAGACCATAATAAAATACTACATACCTATGGGAATGACTCATATATAGATAATATCAGAAACAACAAGTGCTGAAGAGGCTGTAGAGAAAACCAAACCCTCCCACACTGTTGGTTGGACAAACCAGTCCAGAACCTATGAAACACAGTATGGAAGTGTATTAAAAGATTATAAATGGATCTGTCATATGACCCAGAAATTTCACTCCTAGTCATTTGTCTGAAAACTGCAAAGCTACTAATTTGAATTAAACTTAAACCCCACACTATTTATAATGACCAAGCTATGGAAACAAACTAAATGCCCCCAAACAGATGAATGGATCAAGAACATGGTCTACATAGACAGTGGAATATTCCACAGCAATGAAAAAGATAATTCATGTCATTTGTGGCAACATGGGTGGAGTGAGGAGGGAAAGAACTCAGAAGAAATAAGTCAGATGGAGAAGGATAAATGCCAGATGATGTCACTTTTATGTGGAATATAAAGAAACCAAACAAATGGTCAAAGAAAGACAAGTCTTAAAAACAATTACCTGAAAACTAACTATAGAATTGAAGTATCCATAGTATGAGGGGGTAAGGGAAGGGTAAGAACAATGAAGAAAGGCAGCACAAAGGACCATGGTGGTGGATTTTGGGTGATTTTATGATAGGTGCATCATGGTAGCATACCTGGTGTGTGGAGGGTATCCAAAATACCAATAATAATGTAAGCCAGTGTTACCTCAATTAAAAAAAATGAATAGGCCCTCCCTGGTGGCGCAGCGGGCTAAGGCACAGCACTAAGAAGCTAAAGCCACTTCTGCATGAGTTCAATCCCCACCTGCCCCGGAGGAGACCACATGGCGTGGCAGACCTCTCCTGACCCGCCCGCTGCTCCCCTCAGCAGTGTACCTTGATCATCTGCCTGTTCTGTTCCCCTCACTGTCTCTGGTGAATCCTCTCACCCTCCTCATCTCTGGCCTGTACCCCAGTTCTGTACAAATAAATAAATAAATCCTTTAAAAAAATGAATAAAGTATTTAAAAATGTTTTTCTTTTGCTTTTATGAAATTTCTGAAAATAATATTCAGAATATATACATAAGCCTAAGAATAACTGCATAAGAATAATTGTCTTTCAGTGCCAATTGGGGCATTATCATTAATGTCTACTCACATTTCATTCTCTATGGGTAGGTATTTTCTTTTTGCAGGTATTTTGTATCCAAATGTAGATATAAACTTATAGAAAACAGAATGAATGATGCAATTTATTCTTGTCTAGTAGAAATGTAACTGAAACATAAACAACCAGACAGCGTATACAAACCTATAGTACAATAAATCCTAGACATAGTGAAAATGTATTGGTTGTCAGAGGCAACTGGGGAGGAATAAGGGAAGGAAAGGGTTAAGCCACTGACACAGGTTTGGTGGATGGTGAGTGAAGCATATGCATATATACAGGAGTAAAAATGTAAAGCAAATTTTACATAGATATGCAAAGGACTTATACATTAAAAAAAAAGTATTCCAAGTGAAATTTATCTGATAAAAAAGATTATCTGGAAGGCTAGTTTGGAATTGTTTGTTAAAATAATAGCCAGCTCTTTATCTATTCTAGTTACCTAAATTTCACAGTTCTTTCATGCCAACATGTACAGAGTCGCTCAAGATTCTGTTTGATCAAACTATGCCATTAGGATATTTCCCTCATTAATGAGTTAAATAAATTTTTGACACATGCTCACTTTATATTTGCATGAAAGTAATATGTTTAACTTTTTGAAAATTATATTTCTATACTGAATTTCCTTTCTACTGTTGGATTTTGCAGCCCAGTCTGATATTAATTATGGATCCAGAGTAAGTTGATGATATTTTTTCTAGAACTCACAGGAGGGTACCTATCTTATCTTATCTCCAGCTAGACGTATATTGCTTTTAGTTATTTAATCAAAGAACTTTACATCCTTATTCATATCAAATAAGCTTAAAGGAGGTACCACTGGATTTCAATATAAGCCATGGATTATGATACTATGAATTTGTCAATATATTATATTTTTAAAAAGATAGAGATCTTTCAGGTTGAGCTCTCTATTTTAAAATTGTTTTAAGGTATAAACATCTACTTTTTGGAACACTTATTCATATACATGTGTTAATTCTAAATTTTTACCTCCTTGCTACCTCTTTCACCTGCATACAGAGGAAGGAATCTGTCTTGCCTGAAAAAAAAATAATGTAAATTCAATTGCATTTTTAAATGTTGAGAGACAAGGGGGTAGGGAAACAGATGGCCCAAAATTCTGAGAAAGGGGAAGAAGAAAAGTCTTTCAAAGGTTGTTAAGAAGAGAGCATATGAGGGTTGTAGACTGAAAAGGGAATGGAAATTTAATTTAAAAATTCAGTGAGTAATATGTTGAAACTTTTTAAATATACTTTCAGTTATTTGTGTATAGAATGACATTATTGTGAAATTATTTGTTAAGTATGGTTTGCCCTCTGAGCCATATTCCTTGAATAAATAAGTACTTGGAAACTACTAACAAAATTCTTCAGTTCCATTAGTTCATATTTGTATTAACTCAATATTTATTGAGAGCTAATTATGTGCTAGACTTCTCTGTGCTCCTTCAACACTCTGCCCTTAGGAAACTTACATTCTCACTGGGAGTAGGAGGGGGCTGAGCAATTGAACACAAGTCTAAGAATGAGTTTTCTGTATCAAATGGAAATGAGAGTTATGAAGATAAGAAGCCCGCTAAGTAGTCTGGAAAAGGATGGAGGTGGTATTTTACAAAGAAGGGTGAAGTACAGCTGACATTTAGGATATAGCATATTTAGTTCTAGCCATGTGGACAGTTTATCAGATTGAGCAGACCAATCTAAAGAAGACACAACATTACAGACAAGTATTGTAGATTCAGACCCTGATGGTCTGGTGAATCTGCAATATTTTGCATCCTGTAGACACTAGTGCTGATGTTAATTTTTAAAGTGGTATTGTGGAATACAATGGATATTTTGACTTAAATAAGAGAAAATTTCAGTGAATCCACCCTAAAAGCATTTTCTATTTAGTAAAAGAGAACTTATATGACATTTCCCTAGTCAAGATTTGTAACAGTTCCATGGAATTCTTGTTAGGAGATGTTTGTTCATCAGTGAGATGAAATGTGAAACAATTCTCTTTCATCAGTTTAAAGCTCCTTTATCAAGAGATGATAATTTTCTCATCAATTTTATTTAAAGGGAAAGGAATATAACTTACTTTAACGTCATTAATATGATAAGTCAGAGCATATAAATAAAAGATTTCATATGCCAAACTAACTGATGGGAATAAAGTTGGCTATTTTCTCAATAAGTATTATATTGATGTACTTTTATCAATTATCTTTTTCTGTGAACAAATGTAAGTGCCATGGATAAATGATAGCTTTAATGATGTTTTCCAGATTTGTGCTCCATGTTATCATGGCTTCTTAACAAAGGTGTTAACTCATTTGGAGTCATATTTCATGATAATTAACTACAAATCTGGTAATATTACTACTTTTCATTTGGCATGAAATGATGAGGAAGAACCACAAGGTTTATTGGAGGTACATGGCAAAGGACAGAGTGACTTAATGTATGTATATAAATCTTATAAAACTACCTATTGGATAGCATTTTATGATGGACATAAATTCTCATTCACTCTCCACTAGTGATAGACAGTGAGGTCTGCAGTAGAAGCAGAAAGCTGAAACAGAAAGTCACCCTAGAGAATTGAAGGGTCTCATGTATTCCTTCCCATCTTTTGCTCATTCTCTCTTACAGATGCTAAGCAGTTCTTTGTTCTTGCCTGGGTTTTGAACAATTAAAGTACATACTCATTAATTCTGTCATATTAAATGTGCTTTATTATCAAATATGCAATGATGCTTTTATAATTAAAGAGCTATTAACAGTTGCCATTTTAAACTACTATTCTTCTGTCTGTATTAGAGTTCTTTGAAATATGCAACAGCTCATTCAAGATTTCATTTTTGGGAAATGAAAGATCAGGCACACACTGAGCTGCAAATATTTTCATCCCAATGTACAGTTAAAATAGAGATAGTGGTTTGGGTAGAAAGGGATACTTTTCATGGAGTTGGGTGGCTTGGGTTCAATTTTTTGCTTATTAATTTTTATCTTGAATATTGTATTATTTTTTCTGCAAATTACTGACATCCAATCCAAAGAAGCTTAAGTAAAGACATGAAACTATGTTGGCTCATGTAATTTCAATTACAAATTTCCAAATTTAAGGACATCTCACAGAACTGGCAAGAAGAAATTACCCCAACAGTACCATCTGTATTAGTCTACCCATTTCTCAGTCCTGCATTTCTCAGTGTTAGCTTAATATTCAGGTAAACTATTCTGCATGGTGGGCAGAGTGGCATCAGACTCTTTGATCTTGATGGCTGGGGATCCAGGAGAAACATTTTTTGACACATGTAACTAACGTCCAAGTGAAAACTGATTAAAACTACCCAGGCTAACTGTTTATCTTAGTACCAGCCTGTCAGAGAGGAAATCCCCCACTACTTCTCTGAGTTATTCTTAGACTAGTCTACTAATTAAATTAAAATCAGGTATATTCGTAGAAGAAAAAATAAAATCATGTGTATAGCAAATCTACATAAATACATGAATTCCCAAGACAATGGCTGGTGGGGGGGATACATATTTTGATTTAAGTAATGTGATAAGATCCCGAGACTTCAAGGAGAGAGGAGGGGGCATACATTCTAAAGAGAGAATGAGTAACATGACAATGAGTAGATATTCGTTAGATGTTTCCCTGCCATGTACATAGATATTTCAAATAGTTTATTTCAAATAGTTTAAGATTTCCCCCAATTTTTATTCTCTGATTGTTAAGTGAGTCATAAAAGGTTCTCATGAGCCTGCAGGTCTTCAACTGATTTCAGTTTAAAATAATCTGTATGCCAATGTGACATGTTTTAGGGAGTCTATCTTGGGGAGACTTAGTATGCCCTAAGAAGAGAGACCATCATGCTTTGACTGGCTATGTCTGAGCTTATGCCTGTCAACATGAGAGCTAATTCTGAATCACATGCCCTTTAGAGCATGAATATGAAATGGAAGTGGGGAAGTTCCGTGAAAAACAGGATCCTGAGCAGTCAAGTGACACATTCATCGCTTGACTTTATTCACTGATTAACTTTCAAAAATTGGTATCACATTTATGCTGATAGTGGTAAAAAGATTTTTTTTTTTAAATCTTAGTCTTTAGGAATATTATATAACCAAGTAAGAACGAGAAACAGAAACAATGCGATAACATTCAAGATCAGTGACTCTAGGGAGATGTTCTTGGTCTGCTTGCTAGAATTCAGGAAGTCTTCAAAGAAGCAGCTGAAGCTGTGCTTGGCTTCCTCAAAGTAAAAACCACTTTGGTGGAGTCATGAGAACATGGTCTAAGCAAAGACTGGAACACTTCCCACTTCTGTAACAATCACAAAAAAAGGGGAGTGACAACAGAAGGAGCTCAAGAAGTAATCATAGGTAGAAACTGAAAAGCCCTTACTTGGATTAACTTTTTTTTTTCTATCATATTGGAGGTATTGATTGAGGAATAATAAAACTGAAAATGTTTGGTAAAAAGAACACTCTTGTGGACATGTGAAGGTTTGAAAGATGCGAAACAAGAGGAAAGGTAACTAGTCTATTATATCTTCAGCATCAGAAGATTTAGTCACAAATTTACTCACTCATCGCCTCCCTTTCTCCCTCAACAAGTATTCATTGAAACTTTTTCTATATACTGGATACTGTGTGAGACAAAGTAGACAACAATGACAAGGCAGAGGGGAAAAAAGGAGTGGAATATGAAAGGAATTTAGCAAAGAATAACTTATTTGATATTAAATAGCTTTAAGAAGAAGCCTTACTGGTTTCCAGTATGAGCTCTTGAGAGGAGAGCCCGAACATCCCCTAGTCAAGTATTAATCTGTATCTGTTTAGTTATTTACAACATAACAATAGTAAGAACCCAGAATCACAGGGCTATTATGAGAGTGAGGTAGAACAATACAAATAGGAGGATATTTTATAAACATGGAAATATAAAATGAGAACACAGTGATATTTTCAATATATGTAAAATATTTTCAAATAATCTCCCTGGTTGCTTTTGATTCTACTAGGCTCTTTTTCCTCATAAGAAGTACCCATTGGGTAGAATAACTTAAACCAATGGTCACTGCTGTCTTGCTCAAATAAACATTATTTATCTGGAAATGTCAGTCTTTACAGGCCTTATTTTCTGTAACCTGGTTTTGTTTTCATTATGCAGGGTGTTGGCAGGGGGCAAAAAGCAGTTTAGATTTTCATAAAATTGCCCATTGCATATCTGGAGGAGAATGATTTTGTTTAAAGCTGATTCATTGGGATTTCATGAGAACGCTATTGTATAGGTACAATAACTGTTTAGCAAGTTTCTTTATGAGACACTCAGGATTATGGATCCATAATTTGCATGCATTGCAAACATTGTAACAACTTCCTTTGAGCCATTAAAACTAAGATATTGAAAGGCTGTTAAGGACTTCACAAAGCAGTGAAATCACAACAGGTTCATTTATTGGATATGGTACGAGCAAGATACCGCCAGTATTCCACATCCAGGTCTCATTGGCTCAGTTGTCACATTTAACTTTTTCCAGCTTCACTGTGCTGAAAGGGCTGTGATTTGATTAGATTAGAGACTCAGAAAACATATTGCAATATGGCCATCTATTCATTCACTCATTCGTTTCAATTCTTAGGTGCTAGGCAGATACTAGAGAACATAATATGTTCTCCCTACAGAGTATAATTGAAGAGACAGATCCATAAAATGTATTTGTAATAAAATGAAAAGGTGAATTGATAAGCTAAATGCACAGTATTTTGGATGCTGCTGAGAAGATAGGGCAGTTGGATAAGGAAAAAAATTGCTAAGAAGAAAAAGAGGTCTTTCAGTCAGCATAATTAATAAGTGAGCTTTGTGTTACAAATTAAGTTGTGAGGTCATCTCTGGGGAGTCACTAATACTAGCAAATTCTATCAGCTAATGTTTGCACTTTCATCTCTAGGATCTCAGATTAAAAGGCAATTTAAGCTAAATGTTTAGTTGTTCCATAAAGTATCTAATGTGAAAAACCCATTAAAACACAATAGACATGACAGATGAAAAGTAAGCTTCCAATGACAGCATAATGGAATATCAGCTGGCTGACCTTTGCTGTACTTATAAGGTGTAAAGGTATTGCTTATATACTTAAACCAACTAGTATGGCAACTGACACATAGTAAGTTCACAATAAATAGCTCATATTATTCTATAACAGATTAACAGTTTGACACAATAAAATGGTGAAAAATTAATGGTAGCCCAAATTATTATAAATGCATCCTCTTCCTTCTCTAAACACATTTTTCACCTGTTCTTACAGACACTAAGAATCTAGATTAACTTAAACAAATTAAAAAGAATTCAAATTCATTTATATAATTCATCAGACTCTTATTTACTGGTGCACAGGAAATGAAATATCGCTGATACAAAGGAAATGATGACAATTACATGACGAATAAATGGGGGAAGATTTTGTGGAGCATGCAGCATACCTGGTCTATATCAAAAATTAATTCCAATCTCCTGTATATATAATCCATAAATAATCTTTATTTCCAAAAATAATAGCAGAATGGAACATCTCTGAATTTCATAGTATCAGTTTTATGACTACTGATAATTAATGCATTATGATTCCAGTAGAACCATCTTTGTGCTATAGTTAGGCAAAAGAATCATGTAAAGGTAAAATACCATACCCGTGACTTTTTTATTTTTTTTTTTAAAGATTTATTTATTTGTACATACAGAGCTGGGGTCCAGGCCAGAGGCTCAGGGGCGGTGAGAGGCTTCACCAGAGACAGAGTGAGGAACAGAACAGGCAGATCAACAAAGTACTCTGCTGAGGGGAGCAGCGGGCAGGTCAGGAGAGGTCTGCCACGCCATGTGGTCACCTCTGGGGCAGGC